>NC_136430.1:294644065-295104065 GCF_052849685.1 Lactuca virosa
AAACTCATTATAATATGTAGTTTTGTTTGATATATTCATTATAATATTCTTAAACTTCAACCCTTAACTTGATTACTTTCAAGATTTTTGAAATTTCATTATTATTTTCCTCTTACATGACATCTTTTTTCCGAACACTATTAGACTATATATATTATAGTTGAAAATGAAAATTATATAAAAGGAAGATAAATGCGAAATTTATAAAAATCTTGGAAGTAAATCAAGTTAGAAGTTGAATTATTAGAACATTGGACAATTACAATGTATATATATAATACAAAATGACGTAGTATGGTGTATTTGGATACGTAAGTTTATATACCCTTAAGGGTATATTCACTTTCCCTATATATATATATATATATATATATATATATATATATATATATATATATATATATATATATATATATATATATATATATATATATATATATATATATATATATATATATATATATATATATATATATATATATATAATTGAATGATAAAAGTATATTTAAAAATAAAAAACAATATTTTTAAATTTACTTGTAACTACATTATGAAATACCTCTTTGCAATCCCTCTCATAATCAATCTCCTTATTCCCTATATGGTTATTCATGACATGATTCTTTTCCATTTTATATTCTACACAATCGATCAGTAAAACCCTTTTATTACATATTCCTAATCGATTGTTAAACAATATAGTTTATCTCCTACAATCGATTTACAATATCTGCAATTATTTTCTTCTAAAAATTTTGTTTTTTATGAGTTTTATAGGTTATAAAAAATTCATGTGGCCAAAAAACTCTTAAACCCTTAATTTCACATGCAACCTACAAAAGATCTATGTTTTCCCTATTGATAGCAACTAACTATGAATATCATGAAACCCTAGGAAACCCTAGTATAATCGAAATTTACAAAGAGTTTAGGGTTACATAGCTTTTAATTAATATAACAATTAATCAAGTAAAATCTCCTTTTACATCCTTGGGAAGCAAGCACCAAAAGCTTGGATGCCTCTAATGGCTTGTACCCAAAACCCTAGCAACTAGAAGACTTTGAGAGAAGGGAGAGGATAGCAAATTTTTGGCTCTTGTGTGTGTAATGGGATGGACGAAATCAAGGAACCCGTGGGGGGTTTATATAGATGAGCAAGGAAGCTTAAATAACCTTTATCTCTTTTCTTGCTCCTTAAGGCTCTTAAAATCGTTTTGGAATCCTTCAATGCTCAACTTTTTGAACCTTGTCACCTTCAGTCACTATATGTTCAATTAATCTAATTAATCACAAAATTAATTCTAATTAATTTTCGATTATTTCTTAATTAATATATAATATAATTTCTAATTAACATATTAATCATATAATATATTAAAAAATTATTTATTTTGATTTCTATTTAATTTATTAATAAACTAATAAATCATTATCTCTCTCCAAAAGTCATTATATCCAGTCACTAGTTATGCGGGCAACCCAAAAAGGTATTTGCTCTTAATTCAAGCATATACCAATTTAGTTATTGTCTTAGACACCCTAATCCAACAGTCTGGCACCTGGATAAGTCTGTAACTACAATTGCATGTATAGACCTTGAAGTAACCAGCAAAGAGTTTTTTCCAAAGCTAATACCAAACTCATATTTAAATCAGGTATTGGCCCTAAGATAAGTGATCAGCTGCTCCTTCTTTCTACAAGATATCGTATGGACATGAGACATGGATCAGAATCAATCTTGTTGTCCAATATTTTGTTTCTCGATTTCCCGATTTGTAAAGACATTATTAGACTTCAAATTTAACAAATCAATTAGTCTTGGCTGGGCCCAAAACTATATATATTCAACATCAAATCATTAAGGGGCCCAATGATATTGCTTTTCCTATTAGGTAAAAAGGAACGAATTATTTTGACTACGTATTCATACAATTTACATATTAAATCACACATGGAATAACCCTTTATAACATCTAGTTACGAGATGTGTTTGAGTCAACCAATGCCTAACTAATCTGTACACTATGAACTACATATCTCTGCTTTAAAGAATAGCGGATATTATCATCTTAGAATTACTTGTGACAAAATCTATGAAGTAATGTCTAAGTGTAGGTTTATCCAATACTTAATAATATTTTTCACCACAATCCAATGGGCTCTGATAGGATTTCCCTGAAATCGACTAACCATGCTCAAAGCATAAGACACATCAGGGCAAGTACATTTTATTGCATACATGATTGATCCTACAACCGAAACATATGGGACTCGACTCATGTCAACTATCTCTTCATCAGTACTTGGACTTTGAGTCTTACTCAACTTGATAATACTATGAATAGGGAATTCCCCTTTCTTTCAATTCTCCATACTGAAACGCTTCAGTATTTTATCCAAATATGTACTCTGGCTAAGACCAATTAGAAGTTTCTTTCGATCCTAATGCATCCTTATTCCTAGAATAGAGGATGTTTCCCCTGGATCCTTCATAGTGAAACATTTTCCAAGCCAACACTTAAATTTTTACAAAGTTGGAACGTTGTTTCCTATAAGGAGTATTTCATCAACATACAAGACTATTAAAGTCACTATAATCCCACTAGCTTTGACATATACACATGACTCATCTTCACTTCTAGAGAACCCAAACTCTTTGACTTTCTCATCAAAGCAAAGATTCCAACTGTGAGATGCTTGTTTTAATCGATAAATGGATTTCTCAAGGTTACACACTCTATCAGGAAAAGTGGTTTAAACATCCATCTACCAAATTTCATAATCATCAAATGCAACTATAGAGAGAAGGTCTCATCATAGTCAATCACTTGGGTTTGAGTAAATCCCTTCACAACCAGCCTAACTTTATATATGTGTAATTTGCAGTCTGTGTACGTCTTCTTCTTGAAGATCTATTTGCACCCAACTGTCTTTCGACTAGGTACATGATCAACCAATTTCCATACTTAGTTATCATACATAGACTGAATCTCACTCTCTATTTCCTCCTTCCACTTAGCAGCCTCAGGGCCTGCCATTGATTCCTTGTAGTTAGCATGTTCATCTAAATTTACCAGTGTTCTACTATTGATAAACGTATCACCATCTAACATAATATGGAAGCCAAAGAACGCAGGTGACATGCTAACCCTACTAGAAGTGGTAATGAGTTGTAAACTGGCTCAACTGGAATTTCTTCCTTACTTTGAGTGCTAGTGTTGTCTGAGGTTCCTTCATTAGATGACTCTTGAATTTTTTCAAGATCAATAGCATTCATACTGTCCTCTTTGAATATGAGCTCTCTCTAACAAACGACTCCTCTTCGAGGTACAAAGACCACGGTCTCACTAGGTCTGTAGAACAAGTATATATAAAGGAATTTTGTGGGTAGACAATGAAATAACACTTATCGACTTTGGGCTCAAGTTTTTCATGTGTCTCCTATCTTACGAGTGATTCACAACCCTAGACCTTGATATGTGCGAGCGAGGGATCCTTCCTTATCCACATATCATGAGGTGTTTTGGCCGCCTTTCTTTGTCGGAACAAGATTCACGATATGCACGAATGTATCTAAGACATACCCCTAGAAATGAATAGGAAGAGAAGCTCGACTCATCTTGGAACGAACCATATCTAGAAAGGTCCGATTACACCACTTAGCCATACCATTAAGTTGTGGTGTTTTGGGAGGAGTCAACTGTGAAACGATTCCATGTTCCTTAAGATAGTCGTGGAACTCGATACTAAGATACTCACCACCTCTATCAGATATGAGTATCTTATCTCCCTGCCTAATTGATTCTCGGCTTCATGTTCAACTCCTTGAACTTTCAAAAGTGTTCGATTTATGTTTGATTAAGTAGATATAACCATATCTGCTATAATCATCCGTAAATGTCACTTAATATCGATTAGCATCCCTTGTGGTTGATCTAAATGGGCCACAAACATCCATATGGATAAGGTCCAATATCCTTCACCTCTTTCACATGGTCCAGTGAAAGGTGACTTTGTCATTTTGACCAAGAGACAAGACTCACATTCATCATCTGTCCTAAGATCAAACTTTTCCAACACTCCATCCTTTTGGAGTTGGGCGATGCATTTCTTGTTTATGTGCCCAAGACGGTAATGCCAGAAACATGCCTTGTCCACACCATTCAACGAATCAGTATGAAACATACTATTGCCTAGGTTATCCACACATGTCACACTTTCATACACACCATTACAAGGTAAAGCTTTAAACATAAAAAATAACCATTGTGAAAACTAGAAATAGATCCAATATCAATATCAAATAAATATCTAAAACCTTATCTGAACAATGCGTTATATGAAACAATGTTTCACGTCATATCCGCCTAATAATAACAATTAATCAAATAACCCTAACATCACTACTGAGCACATGTTCATAAGTACCAATCTTGGTTACAAGTTAATATCGCCTATTCCCCATGACCAGGTTCAACATTCCATGCTCCACTTCCTCATTTTCTCTTAGTCCCTGCAAATAATAAGAAATGTGGAAACCACATCCTATATCAAGGACGCATGAATGAAAAAGTTGTGTGTTATTAACTTGAATAGTATAAATAACTGAAGAGGACGTCTTAATTGTACCATCCTTCAAGTCTTGTAAGTATTTCGGGCAGTTTCTTCTCTAATGACCCTTTTTGCCAATATAAAAGCAAGTGGCTTCTTTTCGATCACTAATCGCAGGTACGTAAAAGTTATACTTTGACTTGGACCATTGTTAGACCCTTCGGCATGGGCCTTCCCTTTCCTGTTGGATTGGACATGACTCATGAGCCTTCCTCTTATTCCCTTTTCCAGATCCAATGTCCAGGACAGGAGCACTTGTTGCAGATTGGGCATGATTTTTCTTCATCCTTGACTTTGCAGTTTGGAACAAGTTATGGCCGGGTCAATGTCGTCTCCATGTAGTTTAAATGATAAGTCACAATGAACTGATCATAACTAGGAGGAAAGGAGTTAAGGACCATGTCCAAACTATTGGATCCTTTATGGTGGATCTAAATGGGCCACAAACATCCGTGTGGATAAGGTCTAATATCCTTCACCTCTTTCACATGATCTAGTGAAAGGTAACTTTGTCATTTTTCCCAAGAAACAAGACTCACATTCATCATCTGTCCTAAGATCAAACTTTTCCAATACTCCATCCTTTTAGAGTTGTGTGATGCATTTTGTGTTTATGTTCCTAAGACAACAATGCCACAAACATGCCTTGTCCACACCATTGGACGAATCAGTATGAAACACAATATTTCCTAGGTTATCCACACAAGTCACAGTTTCATACACACCATTACAAGGTAAAGCTTTAAACAAAAAAACACCATAGTGAAAAGTAGAAATAGATCCAATATCATTATCAAATGAATATCTAAAACCTTATCTGAACAATGCGTTATATAAAAATAATGTTTCACGTCATATCAGTCAAATAACATCAATTAATCAAATAACCTTAACATCACTACGGAGCACATGTTCATAAGTCCCAATCTTGGTTACAAGTTAATATCGCCTATTCCCCATGACCAGTTTCATGCTTCCATGCTCCACTTCCTCATTTTCTCTTAGTCCCTGCAAATAAGAAGAAATGTGTAAACCACATCCTGTATCAAGGACACAAGAATGAAAAAGTCGTGTGTTATTAACTTGAATAGTGTAAATAACTGAAGATGACACCTTAATTTTACCATGTTTCAAGTCTTGTAAGGATTTCGGGCAGCTTCTTCTCCAATGACCCTTTTCGCCACTATAGAAGGAAGTGGCTTCTTTTAGATCACTAATCGCAGGGACGTAAAAGTTAGACTTCGACTTGGACCACTGTTAGACCCTCCGATATGGGACTTCCCTTTCATGTTGGATTGGTAATGAGCCTTCCTCTTATTCCCTTTTCCAGATCCAATTTCCAGGACATGAGCACTTGTTGCAAATTGGGGATGATTTTTCTTCATCCTTGACTTTGCAGTTTGCAACAAGTTATGGTGTCGGGTCAGTACCGTCTCTATGTAGTTCAAATGATAAGTCATAACGAACTGATCATAACTAGGAGGAAAGGAGTTAAGGACCATGGAAATAGCCAAATCCTCGTCAAAGGATACATTGAGCCTTTATAGTTGCTCCACGAACCTTTGCATCTTTTAAACGTGAGGGCAAACAGATTCTCACTCCTTGAGCTTGCATGCCATAAGATATTTGACCACTTCAAAGAGCTATTCTCTTGCATTCTTGTGAAACATTCTAGTAAGGTTGAGAGTCATCTCATACGGTCAGTAGTCCTCATAGAACTTGGCCAACTCAGGTGCTATAGTGGCCACCATGATGCGTGCAACCTTGGTGGCGTCATCAGAATGTTTGTTGTATGAGGTGATTTCTTCACTAGTAGCAGTGAAATGATCGATTTCAACAAGAGGCTTCTCAAGGATATACTCTTTTTCCTCAAATCGAAGAGTCGTCTTCAAATTCCTCATCCAGTCCATGTAGTTGGGACTAGTGATCTTCTCTTTTGATAGAATAGAGAGTAGTGAGAAGTTTGAGTTGGAGGGGTGGAATAAGTAGTAGCGAGATCACCGTTTCCAGACATCTATATAAAGAGACAAAGTTTTTAGTTAGTGATATAAATCCTTAATATTTTAACCCAATATATAATTGACAACATATAAGAGGGATTACATAATCTAATTGCGGATTTTTTAGGGTAGGTCACACAAATTTACCAATTTCAATCTTACATGAAATTCCTATATCATTTTGAGATTCATTGAATCTTATCAATGACATGTTTAATTTCAAAATATGTGCTTCAAGTTTGTGACTGGGATGTCGAGTATCAAAAATAAGATGTGGATAACCATGCAAACCCGCTTGACAACCTTGAGGTCATTTAGCATCCCAAATTTAGGACGGTAAACCACATGCACTCCATCAACAATGACAATTTTCAATCTGTCAATGCTTCAACTTTATAGTCGCAAATTAGTGTGTTTGTTAACCACACATGCTCGACTAATAACATATGAAGATTCATGTGTGTTTTCATGGATTATCATATACTTCACATTTTGACCTAAATTAACTAAAGTTGGGATTTATAAAAGGTTTTGTTACTTTACGGTATCATACTTTTAGAGGTTATGTTATATCAAACCTGTTCAGCTAACGACCCTCCACTATACAAGGAAGCGGTGGCTGAGAGTGAACACCCATTCAACGTTCATTTTATAGGTCGTTATCCTTATACCCACTTTAGAATATGAATTCATGAATGAGGCCTACTATTGATTTGACTGACTCGTATTATACATAGAATATATTAAGATTTAATCATATATAGTATAAGGTGTATTTTAAAATTTTCAAAAGACTAGAGTTTAAAATTAATTTTCAAATTAAGCCATTAATAATTAATTAATTTTAAACTAAATGATGATTTAATCTTTTATCTTAATTAAAATATTAATTAAATAAATTCAAATCATATTATTTACCAATGAAACAATTTATGAAATCATATGAATTAAATAATTATTTACCAATTAAACAATTAGTTAAATAATTCAAATTTAATTTTAATCTCTTGTCTTCCAATGTTCGAAAAAACGGTAAGGGTTACCAAGTTTTAATTATCTAAATTTTAAGGCATTTAAAATTATAATTAAGGAAGCTAGAAACCCTAACCAATTCTCCCTATTTTCGGAAACAATAGTGGAGATGAGAGTAAATTTTCGGCTCTTGTGAATGTAATGGGATGGACGAAATCAATGAACCCTTAAGGGGTTTATATAGATGAGTAAAGAAGTTTAAATAATGCAAATATCATTATATAACCTGTATCCCTTTTCTTGCTTCCTAAGGATCCTAGAAACTATATGAAGCCTCCAAAACCCTCCCCCTATGTGGGAAGGTTCTGGAATCCTTCAATGATCAACTTTTGAACATTGTCACCGTCAGTCCCTATATTTTCAATTAATTTATTTAATCATAAAATTAAATCTAATGATATTTCGATTAATTCTTAATTAATAAATATAACTTCTAATTAATATATTAATCATATAATGTATTAATAAGTTATTTATTTTAATTTCTAATTAATTTATGAATAAATTAATAAATCGTCCTCTCTCTCCAAAAGTCATTCTATTAAGGACTTTGCTCTTAATTCAACTATCTATATCCTTTTAAAACTTCAAATTACATGTATATATTTCTAAAAGCTATAAATTCACACACACACACACACACACACACACATATATATATATATATATATATATATAAATATTTAATCGAATGAAAGATAATATATTTAAAAATTTAAAAAAAAATTAACTTATGACTATATTATGAAAATAACTGTTTGCAATCCCTCTCATAATCAATCTCCTTATTCAATATCTAATTATTAATGACATGATTCTTTTCAATTTTACATTCTACATAATCGATTAGTTAAACCCATTTATTACATATTCCTAACGCTACTACAAAAATACCATTTTACGACGCGCAATGCATATCGTAAAACGCTCAGACGACGCGCAAATGCGTGTCAAGGAAGGCCCTGTCATAACGAAAGATGATACGTATTAGTGTGTCGTCTATTTATGAAACACATTTACGACGTGCATTAATGACATGAATTTACGACGTGCATTTATGACACGCATTTACGACGCTCCTTTATGACACGCAATGCGTATCAAGGAAGCCCCTGTCATAAAGTAAGACGACACGCACGTGCGTGTCGTAACCTTACGACGTGCATTTATGACACACAATGCGTATAAAGGAAGCCCCTATCATAAAGAAAGACGACACGCCCGTGTGTGTCATAACCTTACGAAGCACGTTTGTGACACGTAATATGTATCATTAAATCCATTGTCATAAATGAAGATGACACACATTTATGTGTCATAAACTTCAGCTGCGAGTGACGATGCACATTTCCGACATGCGTTTACGATACGCATTTACAACGTGAATAAACATAATAAAAAACAAATATATACCAAAACATTCAATTTCATCTAATTGTCAAACAAGTTACTTAACATTACATGTCAAACAACACTACATGTTAAATAAGGATGCTAAGTAACATTTCAAAAAGTTAACAAATAACATTTAACTGTTAACAAAAATATTGTTTTGCAGATACAAAATATCACGGTAAATGAAGCCGGTAACAAACTCCGACCATTCTTCACGTATTTCATCGACATCATCGTCGGTGTACTCAACTTTGCCACCCCCGACCTGAGAAAAAATTTGCATATTGTTTCTATTATAAAAAAATTGCATATTAACATATTCTTTAACAGTGAGTTGCTATATTTAACAAATAAACATAAAATGTAAATTTTTCTTTCTTAATACAGCATTGTACTTTCAAAAGAATGAAAGCACATTGTTATTTTTGCATGTAACCTAATATTTCAATTATATTTCTGAGAGTAGGATGCCATAAAAGGATCCTTTTTCAATTCCTTTCCTATTAAATTATTATAGTAGTGAAAGTAGAATATTATATCCTTACATTGTCTTTGACCAACACTTCAATCCTTCCTCAACTATCTCCTTCATGAACCTTAACATGTTGTAGCCACATTCGGTAGATCCGGGCTGAACTGGACACTACACAATTACATATAAATGATCATTGCAATTGATCCAAAAAATAAAGTTAGAGCTGCAATTTCAATAAGGAAATTTAGTGCTGACCGTAAAATTGACCCAATTTAGTTTAACCCTCTTGTTGGATCCACTTTGTGTAGCATACATAACCATTGCCCTATAAAAACATTAACAAATAGGTATTTATTGTATCCACATCAAATGTTTTGCTAATTTATATTACTTACGAATCAACAATTTGCTTCAACTGCATGTTGAAATTTCCAAAACTCAAGGAATCTGAGATAATAGCAAGTATCCAATTTCATGTCTAGTACATCCAACACCCAATGTCTTCTACAAAAACCACAAACAAAATTAAGTCCAATAACTTAACTGTAGTCATTTTCAAAATAAAACGGAAAAATCAAACCCGGGATTGTAGGGCAATAGGATGATGCCATTGCCATTTCTAGTAGACAACCGATCTGGAACACCTTTACTTGCATCATCAATATTCTTAGATTTCCCTTTACGTGTACTTGGTGAGATTACAACCGGGTTCACAAAGAAAATTCCATGATCTCTTTCTAGCCTGCCATACTTGATTTAGGTAAACAACACCCTGTCATCATACAAACACTAAATTGATTAAACAAATTTTTGATCCAGAACAACAATTAAATTAAATTTCTTGCACTTACATCATATAAGACACAATGACAGCACCTGTTATCTCATCCATTGTAAGAATTGCTTCAAAATCATCCCAATTTAATTACGTGTAACTATCGTACCCAAAACGATCGTTCTCACTCTGCACTTTTATAGAATCAACCTTTGTAACTTGTCCATCAGCCATCATTCAGTCATTTTCAAAATAGTACGCTTATCAATTCTTATCCTTGTCTTCATCTGTGCTCTGGTCCACCTTCTTTGCACGGTCACATTCCCTTCTTCCTTCTTTTTACTCTTCTTTTCTGCTCCATTCCTTTCTTCCTTATCAACCTTTTTTCCTATCCCCTTTTCTTTCTTATTATTTCTTATTTCTTCTTTTAAAGGTGCCTCTTTTTTCACTGGTGTTGCATCTTTTTTCACTGGTGTTGCATGTTTTTTCATAGGTTTCGCCACCACTTTTCCATACAAAAAATATAAAAAAATAGAATGAAATCCAAAACATAAGCTACAACATAAGCTGAAAAAGGAAACAACAAGCAGGAAACTTAAATTGAAACATAAAACACGAAGTTGTTTCACTGGTTTTTTTTTTAATTCATTAAACAAATACTAGCAATAATATTGTACAAATATCAACAAAGTTTAACACCTTTAACAAATATCAACAAAGTTTAACAGGAAACAGGAAGTTGTTTCACTGGTTTTAGTACACTTGTCAAAACAGGAACATGGTGCATGTCTGGATAAACATCTTTAACAAATATCAACAAAGTTTAGCTTTAACTAAATGGTCAAGGTGTATTACCAGGTCAGAGCATCGAATAAATAAGTTTCTTTGCCAACTTAGTATGTATCCAAGTGCATCTTTGACCTTTACAATGAACTCCTCTTCAAGTGGAATGGGTAGTAAAACTTCTCATTGTAGAATTGTTTCCATCATAACTTGAATGTTTTCATCTATTACATAAGCATAGAAAATAATTAAGATCCAAATTTCTAAAAAATGAAAATATATAAATAGTAATAATGCAAATATTTTTCATTATACCCGAGCCACTATACTTCATTATGGTTCCTTTAGTGACTACATTTGCGGCAAAGTCAACCGCAAGAAGACATGAATTATCCTACCAAAATAAAATATGTTAGTTTGTAGAAAAAGAAAATACTTTAAAATTATTTTTCATAAGTGGACTTATATGTGATTCTTCCGGTGGTTCTTTTTCAACATCTTCAATGACGTCCCCTACTTGGCAACTTGTAGCTTCAAAAACATTAATTACACCTCTTGTTAGTTTCTCCAAGTCATCTTCAAGTTTTTTGATTCGTTTATCCACCCTCTCGTTCTCAATCTCCAAGTAATTCTTAACATTCTTGGGTTAATAAAAGTATTGTTGTGGCGTTATAAATTTACCCATCCCTCATACACGCCCAGGCTGTTCCCGATTTCTGCAACTCATCCTGTAAAAAAATGGGACAAATGGTTAAAAAAAAAGGGACAGATTGTGTGTGAATTTGTGGACAGATTCATGTTATTTGACATTCAATGAAACTTACAATTCTATCAACAATCATCTTGACATCTGATTCGTATCCTCCTGTCTTCAATTCTCTTGCTTTTTTCCAGAACATTCTCCTATCAATCTTCTGTTCCGTCTTGTCGGTTTCTTGCATCTAAATTATCAAGAATAAAAAAGTCCATTAACATAAATATATAAAAGTAAAATAATCAATACTTAGTGGGATTCATACAATGTCATTAATGAGTCTGACATATCCTTTTCTGATCAAACGATGATTGTATTTATGATGTGCACAAACATTTTTAGCTTTCATACTTTTGTCCTACATTAGAAATATTAAAATTGTAACTCTTTGGGATACAAAAAATTTCATTGAACAAATGCATATACGAAAAGTTTAACAAACCTCCCACTTTTTTGTAACTCTATGGGATATAAAAACTTTCCAATATTCTTTCTTTATAAACGGATAAACCTTTAGAGGTTTGAGTAAATTTTCCTTAGGATCTTTACTTCGGTTCTTAATGAACTTGGCATATAGATAATGTTGAAGTTTCTCCATTTCTTCCCGATCGATTGGAGAGTTTGCTTCCGGCCCTTTGGGTCAATTACAAATTTTTCCTGAAAAATTAAACAAACAGTATTATTTTCAACAAACAAAAAAAAAGATAACTTGAAGTTAAGATCAGATATTAGACTTACCAAAACATATTACCATAACTCTTCCCTTGCTTCGTCACTAACTTCCAACGAAGACTCATAAGTTATGGGAACCACTGTTCTTGCAACCAAACCCTCAAAAGTAGATAGTTTTGGGGCTTCCTTTCCAACTGGGACACCTTTTTTATTGTAACTTATTACAAGTTTCGTGAACTTAGATTTTGCTTTTGTTGTCGGACCTCTTTGTTTGGAGTCCTCATCATGATTAGAAGCAGAATCCGATTCCATGTCACAAAAAACAACCTGTTTCAACAAGATTAGAACAAAATTAAGTACACTGTTATTTCTTGCAGTTGGAAAAAAATTAATCAGATTCAAGATATAAAAAAAACATACCAAAAACTTTATTATTCTGCAAAAAAATATTTAAACTAATATGCCCTCACCATCCAAGCGCATAAAGATCATCGTTAAGGTTTAATAAAGCGGAGTCTTGTGTTAAATCAAAAGTAGCATCAAATTCCAAGATATCATCAGTTTCATCATTTGATCCATACTTGTACATCTTATGTGGTGTGAATCCAACACATGCAAATTCTCATCTTGTTGATCTTAAACATAAAAAACTTGTTTGACTTGACTAGCTAATACGAAGGGTTCAGACTTCTGACCAAGCCTATCAAAGTTAACTATTGTGAAGCCTAGTTCTTCATTTTTTTAACTCCACGACTATCAATCCAATAACACATGAATGCATGAATAGTAAACATGCAATAATCAAGATCCCATATCTCCTTTATACGACCGAAGTAAGTAACAACACCATACACATGATTGGAGTCTTTTGCACTAGCAATCTGCATAATATATGCAATTAAAGATACTCCACTGCATTGAGTTGTTCTAGAATCATCTCGAGATGTTGTATGAATATGATACTCATTTATGGAAAAACTGTTATATTTACTAACAGAAAAATTAGGCCCTTTGGCCAGCCAACGAACATCGTCACAAATATCTTCCCCGTTAGCAAAACATTTTTCAACTTATTAGAAAAATATCCAATTAATGTAATTCAAACAAAATAACGAAAAATATTGTGATTCTAACAAGCTTATTTTAAAAATAAACCTCTTTCTTAAACCAACTAATAAATGACCGACTGTGTTGGCTCTGCAACCATGTACTCTTGCGAGAGTCACGGGGGTTGAGATCCTTCAATTCCAACATATGTTGCCTGAAGCGTATTAGAAGTTAGAAGAATGTTTTATATGATAGATAATGGTAAAAAAGTATACAGTTTAATGTAATTCTTACTCCATATATGGCTCCACAACAGCAGTGTTTCGTAATACATAAAGATGAGCTTGATCAAGTAACTTAGCATCTACAACATCGATTGTAGCCTTTGATAAAGGCTTGTCGCTGCGGATTCTTTCATCAACGCGTTCATGAGGATTTCCAATTGATTTCATGTTTTTAAGTAGTCTGAACAACATTCTAAGGCCTCCTCTACCACATAACACTCTGCAATGCAACCCTCGGGTCGATGATGATTTCTTACATACCCTTTAAGTGTTTTCATGTATCTCCCAAATGGATACATCCACCTACAATGAATCGGGCCACACAACCTCACCTCTCTAACTAAATGCACCATCAAGTGCATCATGACATCGAAAAAAGAAGGAGGAAAGTACTTCTCTAACAAACATAATGTTAATGCGATGTCACTTTGCAACTTGCCTAGCTTACTAACATCAACAACTTTACTACACAACTCATTGAAAAAATAACACAAACTTAGGATTTTTCTCTGCACCTTCACGTCTAACACCCCTTTGATTGAAAAATGGAGAAGTTGTTGCATTAGTACATGACAATCATTAGACTTCAAACCATTCATCTTTGAAACATCATCCGACACGAGATTCTTGAAATTAGAGCAATACCCATGAGGCAGTTTTATGTTAGACAGGGTATCATAAAATAGATGTTTCTCTGCGGATTTCAATGTGTAGCATGCAGGCGGAAGCCAATGTCGATCCCCTTTTGGCTGAGATTTTAATTCAGGCTTAATGCCCAACGCTTCAAGATCTTGTCGTGCTTTTAATCCATCCTTCGTCTTGTGAGGCAAATTCAACATTGTCTCATAAACACTCTCGATCACATTTTTTTCTATGTGCATGAGATCAAATTGATGACGAACAGACAACTTCTCCCAATATTCAAGTTAAAAAAATCGATGTTTTATGCCAAAATTTAGATCTCTCATCGATACTTTCTTTTTTCTTCTTTGACTTTATCTTCTTTAACTTTATCTTCATTGATCCTATCTTATTTGACTTTATCTTCTTACCCCATGTACTCTCAAATCCCGCCAGATACTCATAAATATCTTCACCTGATGATGGTTATGGCATAAAATTGTACTCCTGTTGATTGTTGAAATGTTTTTTTCTTTTACGAAAAGGATATTCAAGTGGGAGGAATCTTCTATGCCCAAGGAAGTATACTTTTTTGGAATTTGGCAACCATTGTCAACAAATATTCTTTGAACATATTGGACAAGCATAATAACCTTTGGTAACACACCCTGAAAGATTACCATATGCGGGAAAGTCAGTTATAGTCCAAAGTAATATTGCTCTTAGATTGAAGTATTCTTTCTTATAAGAACCAAAAGTCTCAATGCCAGTTTCCCACAAGAGTTTTAGATCTTCTATCAATGGTGCCAAGTAGACATCAATATTGTTACCAGGTTGGTTTGGGCCTGATATCAACAGAGTCAACATCATGAATTTTCTTGACATACACAAATAAGGTGGTAGATTATATGTTATTAGGATAACTGGCCAACAACTATGCTTGGAACTTAAAGACTTGTGACGATTGATACCATCAGCAGACAAGGCTAATCTAAGATTTCATTTTTTTTATGTTTGAATTCTTTCCACGTGTTATTAACAAGCTTCCAAGAAGGGGTATCACGAGGATAAGTAAGGTTCCCATTATTGACCGGACCTTGTGCATGCCAAGTTAAGTCATGTGAAATTTGCGGTATTGAAAACATTCTTCTAAATCTAGGGATGATAGGAAAATTGATGGGTTTTGAGCATAAGAACAACCTATATGTTCAGGCAACCCTAATTGCTTTGGATCAAATTTTTTCACTAGTTGAACATGAAAATTGAATGCCAAAGAAAAACCCTAGATCAAGCATATATAATTTCGAAAATTACAAATCAAAAGGGTTTTGATGATTACCTTACTTGTTATGTAGTAATAACAAGAACTCCTTGTGGATCCTTGACTCTTGATAGCTTAGTGCCTCAAATGATGCACCTCTAATGGCTTACAAACACCACTAGCAAAAGGATGAGAGAATAGAGGAGGGAAGCACTTAGAATTTTGGCTATGGGTTACTGGATGCAAGCATTGGCCGAAAATCCTAAGCCAAGGGGCTCCTTATATAGCATAGGGGTGCTACGGTTTCTGGAGGAAACCCTAATTTCCTTCTTAAGGCCTAAGCAACCCATGGACTTCCCACTAAGAAGCCTTGGACGAAATCTATAGGGCCTCCCTATAAGATTTCGTCCACTACTAATTAAGGAGTCCATCATCCCAGTTTCACAACTATCAATGATTTGCAAAACAGCCCCTGTTCCTTTAATCTATTCCTTTAATCCCGAAATTAATTCCAAATTAATTTCTGATTAAATACTAATTAAATAACATGATTTCTAATTAATATATTATTTTCATAACACATTAATAAATCAATTTATTATTCCAAATAATAAATCCAACCTCTTTCTCCAATAGTTATCCTGTCAAGTTGCTAAGGTGAAGGCAATCCAAAAGGACCATGCTACTATCAAATCAAGTACATACCAATTGTAGTTATGGGCTTAGATACCGAATCCAACAGTCTCCCACTTTGATAAGTCTAATAACTATAACTGCAAGTATGACTTCGAAATTTAAGTAGCAATCGTAGCTTTGAAAAGCCGCTGTCAAACTCTGACCTAGTCAGTTGTGTGTCCTTAGAGAAGGGATCATAAAATCCTCCGTTCTATAAGAGATCATGTGGACAAAGACATGGAATAGAATCATTCTCAATGTACAATAGTTTTTTTCCCGATTTCTGATTTGTATGACAAGGAACATAATTGAACACATCAATTCAGTCCTGACGGGCCCGACACATAAGTCAACACTAAATCGTGGAGGGGCCCAAGATATAGCTTTTACCCCTTGGGATAAAAGGAACATATAAACTTTGACTCATATGTTTATACTATTTACTCATCAAGTCGTACACAACAATACGTTTTATAACATCAAGCTACTGATGCGTTTAAGCAATATCAATGCACAACCAACTCGTAAACAACAACTCGTATATCTCGGTTTTAATATTATATGATATTATCGTCTCATAATCACTAGTGATAAATGCCATGAAGTAATTCTATAAGCGTGGGTTTAATCTAATACTCAAATCCTCATTTCAGGAGTACTCATGAACGTTGCAACAAACCATTGCAATGTATAAACTTTTAGACAATCTACAAGCCAATTCATGTCAGTCATAATTCAATACTTACTTCCAAAGTATGATCGACTGTGGATAATTTGAACAATCCAATTATTTTAGAAATAAAAAATGCAAAGGTTGAAACACAAGATAAACAATTGACAAAAGATAGTAAACAATATTCATAAATAAATCACCATTAATTAATCATCAAATGTCAATTACATTTATCTATTACAAGTTTCTAAAATATCTATCTAATCACTAAAACTAATATCATCCTTCAGACCAATGCTCCTCGCATGATGAATGTGTCTAATCCTACTCAGACCCTTTGTGAGGGGATCTTCAGGATTCTGTTCTGATGATACCCTCTTGATGACGAGGAGTCCTTCTTCTACCCGATGTCTGATGAAGTGGTATTTTCTGTCGATATGTTTGGATCTTCTATGATCCCTTGGTTCCTTGGTTAAGGAAACCGCTCCTTCATTATCGTAGAAAATCTCCATGGGCTCCTTTATGGCTGGCACAACTCCAAGGACTCCAATGAAGTTCTTCAACCATATAGCCTCCTTTGACGCTTCGCTAACGGATATATACTCTGACTCACACGTTGAATCAGCCACGGTCCCCTGCTTGGAACTTTTCCAAGTTACTGCTCCTCCATTGAGTATAAACACACAAATAGACTGAGAACGGAAGTTGTCATGGTCTGTCTGAAAAACTGGCGTCACTATAACCAGTAACTCTCAAGTCATCACTGCGACCAAGTATAAGGACCTAGTCCTTAGTCCTTCGTAGATACTTAAGAATGTTCTTAATTGCTCTTCAGTGAGCTTTACCTGGGTTCCCTTGATATCGACTAACCATGCTCAGGGAAAAAGCCACATCAGGGCGAGAACAAGTCATAGCGTACATGATCGATCCAACGGCAGAAGCATATTCTAATCAACTCATTTATGCTATCTCTGCATCGGTACTCGGACTCTGAGTCTTACTCAGCTTAGTATTGCTCTGGATACACAGTTCTCCTTTCTTGGAATTCTCCATGCTAAAACACTTTATCACTTTATCCAAGTATGTACTTTAACTAAGTCCAATTAGTCTTCTACTCCTATTTCTAAAGATCCTTATTCCCAGAATATAAGCAGCCTCTCCTAGATCTTTCATAGTGAAACACTTTCTAAGCCAGGACTTTATTTCCTGCAAGGTTGGAACGTCATTTCCTATAAGTAGTATGTCATCAACATAGAATACCAAAAAGCTAACTATACTCCCACTAGCTTTGACATATACATAGGAATCGTCCTCACTCCTAGAAAAGCCAAATTCTTTGACCTTCTCATCAAAGCAAAGATTCCATCCGCGAGAAGCTTACTTCAATCCATAGATTGATTTTTCAAGCTTACACACTCTATTGGGGTATTTAGCATCCACAAAACCCTCTGGGTGACACATGTAAACATATTCAGCCAGCTTTCCATTAAGGAAAGCAGTTTTAACATCCATCTGCCAAATTTAATAATCATGAAATGCAGTTATGGCTAACATAACCTTAATATATTTGATCTTGGCCACTAGTCAGAAGTCTCATCATAGTCAACCCTCAAGGTTTGAGTAAAGCCCTTCGCAACCAGTCGTGCCTTGAACGTGTGCACATTTCCATCCATGTCGGTCTTCTTCTTGAAGACCCATTTGCACTAAACGGTCTTACGACCTGGTACATTGTCAACCAAGTTCTAAAATTGATTGTCACACATGGATTGGATCTCGCTGTCCATTACCTCTTTCCATTTATCAGACTCAGGGCCTGCCATGGATTCCTTGTAGTTAGAAGGCTCATCCAAATTTATCAGTGTACTATCACTGATAAAAGTATCACCATCTGTAGTAATAGGGAAACCATAAAACTCAGGTGCCATTCTAACTCGATTGGAATGTCTAAGAGGTAATGACTCGTCAATAGGTTCAACATGAATTTCTTCCTCACGTTGAGCGCTAATGTTAGAGGTTCCTTCATCGCTTGTCTCTTGAATTTTTCAAGATCAATTGTACTCCTATTGTCCCCTTTGCATATGAGTTCCCTCTCGCGGAAGACTCCCCTTCGTGCTACGGAGACCACGTTCTCACCAGGTCTGTAGAACAAGTAACCAAAGGATTTCTGTAGCTAACCGATGAAAATACATCGCTCACTTCAAGGTTCAAGCTTGTCGTGAGTCTCTTGTGTAACGAAAGCTTCACAACCCCAAAACCTTGATATGTGCCAATGAGGGAGCCTTCCCTTTCCACATCTCGTGAGGTGTTTTGGCAACCTTCTTTGTTGTGACTAGATTAAAGATATGGGCGGCAGACTCTAAGGTATGCCCCCAGAATGATATTGGTAGTGAAGATCGACTC
Organism: Lactuca virosa; assembly: GCF_052849685.1. Taxonomy (NCBI): domain Eukaryota; kingdom Viridiplantae; phylum Streptophyta; class Magnoliopsida; order Asterales; family Asteraceae; genus Lactuca; species Lactuca virosa. Next base: position 294,663,524 of record NC_136430.1, read on the forward strand.
ATCATGGAACGAACCATGTCCAACAAGGTTCGATTACGCCTCTCAGCCACACCATTAAGTTGTTGTGTCCTAGGAGCTGTCAATTGTGAAACACTTCCACATTCCTTGAGGTAGTCGTGGAACTTGATACTAAGATACTTAACACCCCTATCAGATCTGAGCATCTTGATCTTCCTGCCCAATTGATTTTCGACTTAATGTTTAAACTCTTTTAACTTTTCAAAGGTTTCTGAATAGTGCTTGATTAAGTAGATATATCCATATCTGCTATAATCATCAGTAAAAGTCACATGAAATCGATTTTCATCCCTTGTGATTGATCTGAAGGGCCCACACACATCTGTGTGGATGAGATCCAACAATCATTCACCTCTTTCATAAGAACCAGTGAAAGGTGATTTATTCATTTTTCCAAGCAAACAAGACATGCATGTATCATCCGAACTCAGGTCAAACGATTCCAACACTCCATGCTTTTAGAGTTGGGCTATGCGCTTCTTGTTGACATGTCCAAGACGAAAATGCCACAAGCGTGCTTTGTCTAAATCATTAGACGCATCAATTTGTAACACACTATTTTCTAAATTGTCTACAACCATCACAATTTCATATGCACCATCACAAGGAAATGCTTCAATATAAAATACACCATTATTTAAAGCATTAATAGATCCATTCTCATTATTAAAAGAATATATGAAACCTTGTCTGTACAAAACATGAAAGGAAATAATATTCCTCGTCATTTCTGACGAGTAGCAACAATTATTCAAGTCTAAACATAATCCACTACTAAGCTTTAAATAAGAAACGTAGATCTTGGTAACAGGTGACGATCTGTTGTTGCCCATTATCAGGTTCATCTTCCTAAGCTCCACATTCCTACTTTCTCTTAGTCCCTGCAAGTCAGAGCAAATGTGAAAACCACATCCTGTATCAAGGACCCAAGAATTAGAATGTGATGAATTTTTAGAAAGAATAGTGTAAATACCTGTCGTGGAAGGCTTGATCTTGCCATCCTTAATGTCATGCTGCTACTTGGGGCAGCTTCGTTTCCAATGCCCCTTTTCTTGGCAGTACAAGCACGTTGCATCCTTTGGATCTGAGGCAGGAGGAGCAGAATTGGTTTTTCCTTTAGGTCCACTACTAGAAGACCCATCATGAGACTTTCCCTTCCAATTTTTCTTTACGGGAGCTTTCCTCTTTTTACCCTTTCCTTGTCCAACCAGGACTGGAGCATCAGCAGTAGGAGTGGATTCAACAGCCTTTCCTTTTAATCCACTTTCATCGGTTCTCAGCAAGCCTTGAAGTTTGCTCAATGTGACTTCTTTTGTGCTCAAATGATAAGTCATTTTTAATTGATCATAGCAAGGAGGCAATGAGTGCAGGAATATGTCAATAGCCAGCTCCTCATCAAAGTGTTGGATAAGGTGTCTAAGTCCATAACTATTTCTGGTATGTACTTGACCCGACCCGGCATGGGCCATTTGGGTTGCATGGCACCATGCAATTGGATAAACTAAAATGAGAGAAATAACACTTATGGTTTATTAATATATTATAAGTTCTAATATATTAATAATATTATTTAATTAGTTTGATCAAGAATTAATTTAGAATTAATTAAGTGATCAAAAGATAACAAATTAAATATATGGGTAGATTATGTAAATCTTCCATATCTTATATAGTGGGCTAAGAGGCTCCATGGATTATCAAGTTGGGTTCCACCCATAGGATGCTCCATGGATGCTCCATGGGAGTTACAAACCCATGGGTCATGGAAATGAAGAGTCATGACACATTAGGGTTTACATGGTGTAACCCTAGATGTGTCAACACTATATAAGAAACCCATTCTCCACCAAAATCGGGTACACATAAGAACCAAGAGGGCTAGGCCGATTTTAGAAGTGTGTATTCTCTCTAAAGTCATTCCAAAATCATTTGGTGTTGTGTGAAGCATTTGAGGCATCACACTTGGGATGCTAGGCTCACAAGGTTTCAAGGATCATAAGCAACAACAAGGTAAGTTATTCTATCTTTCATGCAAGTTAAAATTTGTTCCCCATGCATGCTAGATAGGAATATAACCTTGGAATTCAAATTTGCATGATAATTAGACAAACGTAGATCCAAGGTTATTAGGGTTGCATGTACACTTAGGAAGTGTTAGAATGCTCAAAACCTTTCACAAAGTTCACATTCAGTTTGAGCAAACGATCCACATATCTCTGCATACATTGCAGGTGGATCATGATGGACTCTCCATCCTTCATCTTGGTGGTTATGAATGACCTGAGTATCTCATACCTTTCTTGACGTGCTCTTTTGTAGAGTCAAAATGTCTTGTAATATGTCGAAGTCTGTGTATTTGTCTATTTCGTATGTTTTCTATGTATTTGATAAGGCTTCTTTTTAACGAACAGTAATATCCAGCCTTAGTATTTTTTGTACTTTCAGCCTCCTATAAATAGGAGCTGGATATAGAGTTGATAGTAGAGTTTTCCCATGTTGACTATCGGTTTTGTACTCTTGTTCATTGAAAGTAATATGAGATGAACCAGACCTTATTTACTTATTGTGTTCATCATTTACTTTGATTTGATTCTCATACTCGATTAATAACAGCTACAATTGGTATCAGAGCAGGAATCATTACTGCGAGGATCATATTTTCAATTGAATCTCTAGTTTTTGAGTTGCGAGTTTGTCTGAAAAGTTTCCGCACTGTTTGATTCTGAAAATCATTTCTGATCTACAGTTTGATTTGATTCTGCATTCGAATTATGTAATCAAGTAATCGTTTTTGAGTTTCTGATCAATTCATTCATTCAATTTCAAATTTATTCCAGTTCTTTTGAAAAATCTCATCCGTACGTTAATGGCAGATTTCAACATGAACATGATGACTTCATTTTCTCATTTGTTAGGATCTTCTACGAAGATTCCTATGTTGATTCCAGAGTACTATGATTAGTGGGCTGATCGAATGGAGGATTACTTGAACGGATTGGATGAAGAACTCTGGAGATGCATCAGAGGAATCGCTCAACCTCCATCAAATGTTCAGAATATCGGATCACCTGGATCATCATCCTCTGTTACTGATCAATCCACCAGGCTGAAGAACAACGAAAAGCGTTGTTTGAGAAAATTACGAGGTGCCTTGCTACCTATTGTTTACAATTACATCCGTGGTTGTAAAACTGCAAAGGAAATTTAGAATACTCTTAAGGAAAAGTATCAGGGAAGCAAGAAAACGAAGATAAATTTTGTTAAGCAGTGTCTTGTGGAGCTGAAAGAGTTCAGACAAAAAGAGAATGAAACAATTGAAGTTTACTATGACCGTCTTAATGAACTGATCTATAGATGCAATCGTTATGGAATCATAATGTCATCAATGGAGTTCAATCTCACTTTTGTGATAGGCCTTCGTAAGGAGTGGAGAAGTGTCAGCATGATGGTGAAGAATAAACAAAGCTTCGATACTTCATCTCTGAATGATGTGTATAATCAGTTGAAAACTCACGAAAATGAAGCGAATGAGATGGCTGAAGAATCGAAACTTAGTTTGGGAGGTCCTTTAGCTCTTGTTTCGAAAGTGTCAGAGAAAGAAGCTATTGAGAAAGATGATTCTGGTGAAGAAGGCTTTCTAATGAATTCTGATGCTGAAGCGATTGCTTTTTACTCGAACAACCGAGTTAATTTTTTTTCAAGAATCCTTTCAATCCCAAGGTGAAGCAGAGTGATGTGAAAGGAAGTTTCATTAATAAGTCTGTGGGTGAGGAGAAGAAGAAATTCGAGAAGAATGATGTGAAGGCAACTGGAGCCAAAATTGAGAAGAAACTTAAGGGAGATTCAGGCATTAACTGTCATTACTGCAACATAGCAAATCATTTGGCAAATGGTTGTATGCTTCGTAAGAAAGAATAGAAAAAGAATAGGGTCAAGGACGAAGCCTATTATGTTGAAAGATTGGAAGAAGTTCGTGCAAAGGCAAAGGGGATGTCTTTGGTTGCACGAGGCGAAGGTGAGGAGGATGGCACGTATCAGATCTGGTCTTCAGGGTCTGATAACGAAGAGATGCGTAATCCGACGCATGGGGCTATGTTCGCACAATTTAAAGAAGATGAGGACGAAATGGTGACTGGTCGTTGTTTCATGACCAAATCAGGAGACAAATCACCAATGACAACCAAGGTACTTGCTATTCTTCAGTCTTTTAATATTCCTTTATAAGATTATGATTCTGAAATAATTGCATTTGATGATATTTTTGCTTACTTTGATACAATTGTGGTGTCTGCTAGTAATGAAGCTAAGAAACTAAACATCAAGTTGCTAGAGACCCAAAAATTGCTAGATTCGAAACGAAGCAGGGCAGAGTATCTGGAGTTACAATTGAATAATGTGAATAATGATAGGGAATGTCTAGATAATGAAGTTCGAATGTTACTTGCTCAGAGAAACATTTACTGTAACTCAGCAAAATGACTTTATGCTAAATTGACTTCATTGCATCATTCCTCTGATATAAGCAAAGAACAACATAGGAAGTTGTTGCCTTTTCTTGCTTTCGAAAGAGAGAAAGTTGATAGTTTGTCCTATGATTGTGAGAAAACCATAGAAGAATTCGATAAAGTGCCAGATAATCGATTTGCTTATGGTATTGTTAAAATAGACGAACATTTGAATGCTGATGAACTTGTTGAGATAATGAACTGAGAATTCGAAACTTGACTCTCAATTTAATTTTGCTGATATTGGTGATAATTCTGATAGTTTTAGCGAAATTAGTGAAATTGAGGAGGAGAAAAGTATCGATTGTTCTCAGTTATCTGTCATTAATGTCACATCTAAGTCAAAAGGTAAAGAAATTTGTAATGATTTGATGGTTGAGGATAACACTGATAGACCCTCTACTTCGAATTCTTGTGACTTTGATCATGTGAGTGCAAGAGACAGTCAAACGGATAGTAGTGATGATGAGAATGAAGAAGAAATGTCGAACAATTCTGAACCAGAAAAGAATGTTTCGAATGAAACATCCATTCCACGAGTTGTTGTTGATTAAGTGTTTGGAGACATTGAAAATTTCGACAAAGTCTTATCTGAAAAAGGTGCTCATTATTTGGAAACCAATACTGTTGTGTATCCAAATTTTAAGTGTTTAGATGACGTTGTATTTCCAAATCAAGTGTTTGTCACTACTGGAAATGTTGAAAACATTAAACCAGAGTTCAACAAAATGGTCGAAGAAGATAACAAGAAAACATCAGACGAAGGATTCTTTTCAAACCAAAGCACTGTCGAAAATAATCTAACAAAGAATTCGTATGTTTTTCAAAGACAAAAACCACAAAGAAAATGGGATGAAAAACAAGAAATTACAAAAGAGATTTTGAAACAAGAATCTAATGAAACAAATGAGAATGTCAAACTAAATTCACAAGAATTTAAGGATCTTTTTGAAAAATTTTCGAATGAAAAAGGAATTTCGAAAAGACAGGCACGAAAAAGAATTTTTTCGCAAGTAGTGTCAAATGAAAAGCAATCAAAAATACCAACCAAGAAGTTTTCAAAATGATTCAAAGAAGTTTTCAAAATCAACATCATCAAATTCTTTTCAAACAAATGTGAAAAAAAAAGAATTTCCTTTCAAAAAGCCAACAAAAGTTTTCAACTTCAAATTCATCTTTTCCAAAACCAACAAACGATCAAAACATATTTTCTTCAAATAAAACAAATCGAAATTTTGCTAATGTTCGTAAATTTGAAAATGTTCCAAAATTTGAGAATATTCGAAAATTTGACAATGTTCGAAAATTTGAGAATGTTCGAATATTTGAGAATGTTCGAAAATTTGACAATGTTCGAAAATTTGAAAACGTTCGAAAGTTTGCAGACAATCAAACATTTGTGAATGATAAAACCAAAACATTTGCAAAGTTTATTCGACAACACAACGCCACTAAAGTTTCGTACACAAAAGGTTCATCTGGGGTGGAAACAATCAATCATTGGCTCGAGGAAAAAGGGAAAAAGTATCAATCGGGAAAGTTTTCTCAACATCAAATCAAGAAGGCCTATGAACAGTATTTGAATGATACTTCATCTGGAAGTTCGTCTTCGAAAGAATCAAATACTCCAGTTCAAAAATGGCAACCAATCTCAAAGGATAAACACACTGAGAAGCACGAGAAGAAAGTCGGTGAAAGTCCAAAACTATCGAAAAATTATGTTTCGATATCTTTAACTGATGATGTCGGCTTAATTGATACTTTCAAAACCAAAGTTCGAAATTGGGCTTTAGGTTCTAAATTTCATTCACTTTTTCAAACTAATGACCAAGGACCCAAACAGCCTTGGGTACCTAAATTCTTTTAATGATTGCAGGTACTGAGTGACGAGCAATATGATGAGAAATGGTACATTGATAGTGGTTGCTCACGTCACATGACTGGAAGGAAGGAGAATTTGCATGATTTTAGAAGTTTCGACAATGCAGGAGTAGTGAAGTTTGGAAATAATCACAAGTGTCAAGTTAAAGGTTATGGCAAAGTAACAAATGGACAATTTATAGTGAATCGTGTTGCTTATGTTGAAGGTCTTAAACATAATTTGATAAGTGTTTCACAACTTGTTGTGGGCACTGGCAATCAAGTTGTGTTTAACGAAGAGGGAAGTATCATTTCTAAGGTTGAGATGAACGAAGTTTTGCTGAAATCAAAATGATATGGTGATATGTTCACTCTTGACATCAAACCAATTATTGTGAAACCCTCAGTTTATGTACTTTCGAAAGCTTCATCTGATGTTATCTGGTTGTGGCATCGACGTTTATCTCATTAAAAATTTCGAAATCTAAATAAGTTGGTAGTAGATGATCTTGTTCGAGGTTTACATGTTCCAAAGTTTGACAATGATACTTTATGTGCAGCTTGCGAACAAGGAAAACAACATCGTCAAGGACATCCAATTGTCATAGATTCGAAAATTGTTGAACCCCCGGAACTTCTTCATATTGACCTTTGTGGACCATCAACTGTTGAAACTCTCAACAAGAAACAGTACATTTTGCTTATTGTTGATGTTTTTTTCACGATTTACTTGGGTGTATTTTCTCAGGTTAAAATATGAAGTCGCTCAAACAATGATTGAATTTATCAATAAAATTGAGACAATTCTGAAAAAGAAAGTTCGAAAAATCAAAAGTGATAATGGTTCCGAATTTAAAAACTACGTGCTTGATTCGTTCTTAACTGAGAAAGGAATTTCGCATAATTTATCGTCACCATATACACCACAACAAAAATGGTGTGGTTGAAAGGAGGAATTGGTCTCTTTGCGAAGCAGCAAGAACAATGTTGACATTTGTGAATCTTCCTCAATATCTATGGGAAGAAGCAGTTTCGACAACAAGTTTTACTCAGAATCGATCTTTCATTCATCTTCGTTTTAATATCACTCCGTATGAAATCATAAATAACCGAAAACCTAATGACAACTTCTTGCATGTTTTTGGTTGCAGGTGTTTTATCATGAATCTCAAAGATAATCTTTCGAAATTTCAAGCTAAGGCTGATGAAGGAATATTTTTGGGTTATTCAAATAATTCGGTTGCATACAGAGTCTTAAATAAACGAACACGAAAAGTTGAAGAGATATTTAATCTCACATTTGACGATTACTATGTGAAACAAGTTGAAAAACGTTTCGAACAAAAACCAATTCTTAATGAATCAAATGATGAGTCTGAAAGTTATAATTCATCTGATTTTGATTATGATTTAATTTTTGGTGTTCCAGATAGGGCTGCAGATGCTGAAGTTCATGCTGCAGATAATCAAACTCCTGAATCTTTGAAACATACTGATGATTCGACAATCACGTCAGATACAACTGCTAATGGAGAAAGTATGCTAGATGCTTAAGTGGAGGGGGAGCACTTGAATATACCTTCAACTGTTGAGGGGGAGCATCCTTTCGAGGGGGAAAATAGCAGTGTAAATGAAAGTTTCGAGGGGGAGCATCAGAATGACAATTATGTTGAGGGGGAGCATAATGAAACTGAAACCATAAATCTTGATGAAAACTATGAATTTCATGAACTAAATGATAATAATTCTGTTGCAGGATCCGAAAATGAAGAAGTGTACAAAGATGCACCATTGGACTTTGATCCAGCATATCCACCATTAGAAAAATGGACAAGAAATCATCCAAAAGAACAAGTCATTGGGAATCCACAAGATGGAGTTTTGACTAAAGCTCAAATTCATGCAAAGAATGAGGTACTGAATGCTCATCAAGAATTTTGCATGTTTAATGTTTTAATTTCGAAAATAGAATCAAAGACAGTTAAGGTTGCAATGGAACACTCAGATTGGGTTGTAGGAGTGCAATCTGAACTTGTTGAGTTCGATAGAAACAAGGTTTGGAGGTTAATTCCTAAACCTGAAAATGTTTCGATTGTCAGATTAAAATGGATTTTCAAAAACAAAACCGACAAAGATGGAAATATTGTTCGAAATAAAGCACGATTAGTTGTTAAAGGATATTCGCAACAAGAAGGTATAGATTATGAAGAAACATTTTCCCCTGTCGCAAGACTCGAGGTTGTTCGAATATTTTTGGCTTATGGAGCTCACAAAGATTTTGATGTTTAACAAATGGATGTAAAGTGTGCTTTTCTCAATGGTGAAATCGAAGAAACAGTTTATGTGGAATAACCTCCAGGTTTTGTTAATGAAGAATATCCTGATCATGTTTATATTTTAGATAAAGCTGTATATGGGTTAAAATAAGCACCAAGATCCTGGTATGCAACTCTTACCAATTTCTTAAAGCAATCGAAATTTAAACAAGGATCAGTTGACCCCACATTATTTCGAAAGAAAGTTGGGAATCATCTAATGCTTGTTCAAATTTATGTCGATGATATTATTTTTGGCTCTACTGACCCAACTTTGTCTAGTGAATTCGAATGTTTGATGAAAGCCAATTCGATATGAGCATGATGGGTAAAATCAATAATTTTCTTGGTTTAAACATTCATCAAATCAGAGAAGGAAATTTCATCAATCAAGAAAAATATACCACGAATTTGCTCGAAAAATATGGAATGACAAATAGCACGAAGTTAAGAGTACCAATGGCGGTTGGAACAAGGCTAACACCTTCGTTAGACACACCTGTTGTTGATCTTACTTTATACAGGAGTATGATAGGTTCATTGCTTTATCGTACAACAAGTAGACCTGATATTATATTTTCTGTATGTAATTGTGCTAGGTATCAAGCCAATCCAAGAGAACCACACTTGACTGTAGTGAATAATATTTTTTGTTATCTCAAGGGAACAATTTCGTTAGGATTGTGGTATCCTTCGAAATCAGGATTTTTCATTCAAGCGTTTTCGGATGCAGATTTGGGAGGATGTACTCTTGATAGAAAAGGCACAAGTGGAGGATGTCAATTTTTGAATGATAAGTTACTTAGCTGGCAGTCGAAAAAGCAAACATGTATTTCGATTTCAACAGCAAAAGCTGAATATGTTGCTGCTGCAGCTTGCACTTTGCAAATCATATGGATCCAGAGTCAACTGCGTGATTATGCAATCAACATGAAGAAAATTCCGTTGTATTGTGATTCACAAAGTGCCATACGCATTTGTCACAACCCTGTGCAACATTCGAAAACCAAGCACATTGCTCTTCGACATTTTATAAAAGATCATGTGGAAGATGGAAACGTTGAAGTTCATTTTGTAAAAACAACTGATCAGCGTGCTGATATTTTTAGAAAAGCATTGGACGAAAAATCATTTGTTAGAATTTTGACAGGATTGGGAATGATTGAAGCAAGTTCGGTTCCAGGACTACTTTCGAAAGAATAACAAAGAAAGAAAATGAAAAAGTGTCAATTGAGAGGCATTCAGAGGTTACTGTTCATATTCAACGCTTCGATAGGCTTCATTTTCGACATTCGGGAAAGAAAAGTTTCGTTAGTTTGGTACACTCTTAAATTTTCGTTTGTATTTCATTTTGAAAAATTTTGAAAAACCCAAAAATATTTTCGTTATTTTGTATTCTTTTCGAAAAATAAAAAATACCAAAAAGATTTTATTAAGTTATTTGTTTTAATTTTCGAAAAATTTAAAAACACAAAAATATTTTCTTTCTTTTCAAAAACATAAAAGACCAAATTTTTTTTTTTGTTATTTTGTACTTTGTCTTTTCTTTCTTCGTGCAGATTCCCTAGAAGCATGCCGCAGCATGTCGACCCAAGCCTCCATTGACTCAATGTGTGATTCGAAAGCCTAAATGAAATCTTTCATTACGAAAATTTCTTCCCAATCAGGCTTGCATTTAGATTAGTCTACTGAGCTACCTAACTCTTCTCAAATGAGTTAAGAGTTTTATGTTTGGTTCAAACATAACCGAGGTACAATTAACTTCGTGAAACAATCTTTTTCATCTCAAACTTCTAACACATTTCACACACAATGATGTATGTCCAAGAGGTCATTGATCAAACCAATCATGACTTAGACATATTAAAACTCTGTGTTTATGATCTTGATTCATGAGGCCGTGATGAAAGTGAAACCCAATTTTCTAATTTTTTTAAGGAATTTACGGGGAACTACATTCCAGATTTTCACGAAACATTTGTTTCAGTACCAAATTTTCGAAACTCCAAATCATATTCAATTCTTTTGCGTGATCTTGATCAAATAGTCAAAACCCACGATATTTGTTACCCAACAGGATCCAGCTCAAAAATTTTCTTGAATATGATTTCCGGGTGAGTTTCATTTGAAATTCGAAGTCACTTTCAAATTAATTCAAAGCATACTTGTCACTAACTACACTGGTTACACAAGTAATTTCTGTTATAATTACTCACCTTATGTTTAGGTTGATATGTAACGAAATTTTTAAGCCACCTACGAAGCCTTGTAAAAGAAGCCCTTCAATACTTCTTGATAATGTTCGATTGTAATTCATGGGAAACCACACAAGCTGTTGAGTATCTCTCTTGATAATTAACGAAGTAACCTTATCCCGGGGTTTAACTGCCTTTGTGTCGAAATTTTATTTTTCGACATCACAGATTCCAAATTTTCATTAATTTGCTTCATTAATTTGCTTCTTATCTTATTCTATTGGCACACTGCACTAACCTCCATGTCGAAGGTTTTCGATGTTATCCACTTGGTACTCATGAACAGTTTGATGTGACGGTTTGGCAACGTGGTCCTACTTTCAAGGCACATTATCTGACATGGTATACGTTACAGCTAATGGTGTGAGTTTCAAGGACAGATGTGGTTTACTCTTAAAGCAACCGTTTGGAATTCCATTGGGGTTACATATAAAAGGAAATTATTATATGCTTTTATAATTACATGTTCAAATTCTCAAACGATCAAAAAGCCCTAAATTTCTCTGTTCTTCAAGAACTTCTCAAAACCCTAATCAATGGGTGCTGCTCCAACCGACACTACTGATTAAATTGCATATCAACCACTTATGAAGATTCAAAGCACCAACTATCAGGTTGAAGGAGATGTGTCAATGTATCCAGAAAAACTCAAGATGCTGATTGTTGCTCTTCAACATTCAGGTCTCGCAACTGCGATGTTCAATGCTTTTGAAGTCCCATTGTCATGGTTATCAATGGCTGGTTCCACTGCTTCTTACAGTAAATCCACTGATGTAATCACATTCAATCTTATGAATGAAAAGCGAATTCGACTCACGAAGAAGTTGTTTACTCAAATCTTGGTAATTCCAAATTCACCTCCATTCTTTAAACCTATTGGTGATCAAGTTATGTTCATGTTTAATGAGATGGGTCATCAGCCACCACTCGTTAAGATCAGTGATTTCAAGAAGTCTGGTCTTCTTTGCATATGGAATTTTTTGTTCGGGATATACCTTCGTTGCTTAACTGGGCGAAGTGTAGGGCTTGACAAGGGAAGAATGGAAGTTTAAGCTATGGTAGCAGGGTTGTACTATGATCTCAATGTTGATTATGCTACTCAGATTTGGAAAGAGTTTATCAAGAGCCTAGAAAACAAGAATGTGGTAAAAGGAATTTCGTATGCACGTTACTGGAGTTTGATTCTTCAGTATGTATATGAGAAAGAAGGTATTCCAATTCCTGCTGATGTGGCTAAGGCAGAATTCGCGAAGTATCATTTTCCAAAGATTGTTGAAGATGATTCCGAAGTATTCCCAAATGTTGCTCGAATTCCTGATGGGATGTTGAAGAAAGTTGATCCAACAAATTTTGTATTGGTGGCATATTTTCAACATGTTAATCCTTCAGTTGAAACTGGGATTTTGCTGAAAATAAGTGGTGAAGGTTCAAAGAAGTCAAAGAAGGGAGATGGTAATGTTGTTCCCGAAAGCCCCAAAAAACAACCTAAGTATACGTATCCTAAGAAGATTGCAAACGAAACTGAGAAGCCTAAGAAGAAAGTTGCTCCTGAATCCTCGAAGGACTTGATCCCTTCGAAATCTTGAGTGTTCAAAAGATTAAGGAATTTCTCTTATAAGAAACGAAATTCATCAGAAGATCAATCTCCAACTATTCGCAAACCTCAGCTTAACCAAAAAGGAGTGAAAGTTCGTGAGATTCCTGCACCAGTTTCACCATCATCCAAGAAGCAAAGAGCTAAGGATGTGGCGAAGCACATCAACAAGAAGAGAAAGAAATGAAAGCTGGTAGTTCGTGAAGTGTCACCAGATAGTGAGATTGTCCCAGAATCACCTTTGGATTCGAATTCCCCAAAAATCTCACAACCAATAAGACTCACAAATGTTTCATTGCCAACACCAACAGTTCCAATCGAAATTGTTGTCACTAAATCAGTTTCTGAGGAGGTACCAATTTCTATGATTGTTGCAAACGTATCTTGTTGGAAAATGTTTTTGTATGTGACCATCACTGAAATAAGACGAACTGTTTTGATGTTATCTAACAAATATTATCAGTTATTTCAGGTTGTATCAATACGTAATCAAAACGGTATATACGAAAACACGTGAATGACAAAAACGCAAAGACGTAAATTCACAACTCGATAAGTCTCAAACCGCATGAAGATAAGAATCTCAAGACTCAAGTCATGCAACTCAAACCACTTGCAAAACCGAATACAAAGATAAAAAACGAATCAAACCAAAGCAAGATGATTCACGAACCAGACTCGACTCGCATACCCGCGGATATCATGCATCAAATCCAAAATTCAGAACCAAAACCATTCAGGTCCCGCGACCAGCCCGCGGCCCGCATGACAAACCGCACAAAACTGATCAGGTCCAGCGACCGACCCGCGGCCCGCGCCCATACCCGCGTAGATCGAGATTTTCACTTCAGCTATTCAGAACGCAAGACGCGACCTACCCACGGCCCGCATCCATACCCGCGACCCGCGCCCATACCCGCGTACATCGAATTTTTACTTCAGCTATTCAGATCGCAAGAAGCAGCCATGCACGCGACCGACCCGCGGCCCGCGCGCACACCCGCGTAAAACTCATCCATGCAAGAAATACCCACGAATATATATTATATATATGTATATTGTGTGTATATGTATATATATATATATACATATATATATATACATGTATCGTATATATATACATATGAAGGAAGAAACAAGAAAACACAAAAGCAAAAGTCTCCATCACATGTGTTTCTTCTTTCTTTCTAAACTCACAGCTTCATCATCACTTCCAGCATACATACCACCTAGAAATTACTTTTGAATATATATACATGCACATACATAGTGTATATGTGTATGTGCTGTGAGGAAAGAAAGCAAAGACAGCACAAAAGAAGAAAACCCACTTGCATGCTTCCAACTTCTTTCCAGCTTTCACTCCTCAACAATGTTTACTCTCCCTTAAACAAATGAGAGTTGCCTGGAGTATTTGTGCATATATATATAGATGCATGCAAGAAGAGAGGAGTAGAGAAAAACACCAAAGTGTGAATAAAATCACCAAAGTGTGGGAGTGTTGTGGGTAAATACACCAAAAGAGAGAGAGAGAGAGCATACGTGAGTATGTATGTGTGTGGATGTATGTGAGTGTATTGTGTGTGTTAGAGAGTGTTTAAAGAGTTTTCATTGTAATATTCTGTAACTCTTTCACTCCAAAAGAAGAAAGCCAAAGCCAAGACCAACAAGCTTCAAGAACAACCTCTTCTTCAAGAACAACTCAAGAACACAAACACTATTCATCATCTTCCTCACATTCAACCCATCAAACAAAGCCTATACCACCTTTGTTTACTACACCAATCACCACCAAACACCTCTCTCACATCAAAACAACCAATACCAACTTTCAAAACAACCGATACCAACACCCAAAACAACCGATACCAACACCCAAAACAACCAATACCAACACCCAAAACAACCCATACCAACACCCAAATCAACCAATACCCATACCCAAATCAACCAAGACAACATACCTACCTTACCAACAACAACCTTTCAAAACAACCAGAAATACCTTAAATACAATTACATAAAAACCAGTGTATTTGTCTTACTGTATAAACAATTGAGTAACAGAATTTTGAATAAATTTTATGTTACTTATACCTGATTGAACATTGAACAAATAGAGACACAGTCTATTAAGATCCAGTCCAACCCTAAGCCGTTCAGTCATTTATTTGACAAACGTACTTTATAGACCAGTCGTTCCACAAGTCCAGTTCAAAACCCACCTACTATATCTATATTTATATATTTTATTACAACTTTATGTCATTTAAATACTGTCATTTATTTCATTTATAGCTTTCAGTCATTTATATCTTTCCAGTATTTATTTATTCCGCACTTCTTATCTTTCCGCATCTAATCTCATTAAATATATATATCTGTCACCCAGTAACTGGTAACTGAGCCTTTTATTCGTGGTAATCAGATCGTATATTTTTAACAATTGGTATCAGAGCTTGCGTGATTTACTTTGAAATTTTTGTCGAAAACCTTTGGTTAGCGTTTTTTTTTAAAACCTTCCATTAGCGTTTCTTTGAAATTTTCATTTTAATATCACTTGTTCAAAATCCTTTCAAAAACAAAAAAAATTATTATGTCTTCTGCTAATTACTCCAACATGAACTCTGTTTCTATTGCTAACAGCTTGGGATCTGGTTGACGGGCACCCATACTTATTCCTGAAGAGTATAATTCGTGGGTTGGCCGTATGAATCTTCATCTCAACTCCATAAATGAAAATGTCTGGAATTGTGTAGAAGGAACATATGTTACTCCAGAAAATATGGCTACTCTTGCTACAAATCAAGCCACTCTTGCTGAAACCGAAAAAAAGCTGCAACTCCAAGCCAAAAAGGAACTTGTGTCTGGAATTCCCCACAGTATTCTAAGTCAAATGGATGACATAATGCTGTTGATTGCAAATCAAATCTGGGAGAATTTAAAAAATCGTTTTTGTGGAAATCAAAGAATTATTGGAAACAAAAGAACATCTGTTTTAAATGAATTCGATAATTTCAAGATGCTTTCATCAGAAACCATTCATGATGCTCATGATAGGTTCAATTTTATCATGGTAAAAATGAACAATTTGGGCATCAAAAAGACACAACACGAGATAAATCTCAAGTTTCTAAACAATCTTTACGAAAGCTGGAAGATGGTTAAACTCATCATTCAGGGAAATCCAGCCATTCATACTGAAACTCTATACAATTTGTATGGAGAACTTCAATCGTATGAATCCTCAATTGACCCACCAACCACTACAGCTTTTGGAGGACCACTTGCTCTCGTTTCCACATCTTCTCAAAACCAAACACCTTTTAATGAACAAAACTTCAATCATTTTAATCAGACATCTTTTCAAAACCAACCCTTTTTGAACAATTCTTTTGATCAATCTGATTTAAATGATGAAGCAGACTACCAACAACTGTGTGCTTTGGTAGCAAACACAAACCTCTAGAGATTTATTCCAAATCACGGTCAATCGAATTTTAAACCAAATTTTCAAAACCGACCATCATTTGGACAAAATAATTCTGGATTTCAACCAAGACCTCAACCTGTTCAAAACAACTCAGGTTTTCAACCAAGACCTTATTTTGGACAAAATTTTCAAAGACCTTCCTTCCAAAACAATTCAAACCAAGGTTTTCAAAACCAGGGATTTCAAAACAATCCCAACTCAAGTCATCATAACAATAACTAAAACAACAGTTTTCAAAACCAAAACAGAGGATTCCAAAATCAAGGTTACACTAATCAAAACAATGGCTTTCAAAACAACCAAAATTTTGGATTCCAACAGAACCGTTCCCAATCTTCCCAACAAATCCAAACTCAAGCTCCTGAAAGACTTCCGATTAAAGGTCAAAAGGATGACAGTGATGAAGAAGTGATCATTTGTCACAACTGCAAAGGAACTAATCACTATGCCAGAGAATGCTGAGCCAAAAACAAAACCAAAGTCAAAGACTCAGCATACTACGCTCAAAAAGCCGATGAATTAAAGAAACAGGAAAATCAAGATAAGCAAAGAGCATTGATGGCAATCCATGAACCAAACGTGGAATACTGGCCAACTTCTGAAGACGAAGCTGACAATGAACCAACACAATCAAACTTCTGTTTCGTAGTTGGTGTTGATAGACCTTCAAGAGCTCCAAACGTCATAGAACAGGTATGGTCTATGATCTCTGAACTTGGTCTTTCGAAATCAATTTTTGAGTCCCATATAACCAAGATTGAGAAAAGTCTAGAAGCTGATCTCAAAAAATATCATGACACAATGATCAATTCCGATATCTGCAAATCTGAGTTACAAACCTTGCAACTCAAATTTGGAGAATCAACAAGGATAAAGAACAAATTGGAAAGAGACGTTGAAAGAAAATCAGAAGATTATAATCACGTCTTGGAACAATTAAATCAAACCCTAATTCAGAAAAGGGATTTGGAACAAAAAATTCAGTCGGCCATTTCTTCTGAAACAAAAGATGTTTTAGAAATGGAAATCCTTCAGTTGAAACAAAACCTTCAAGAATCAACCGAAAAATACAATGCTTTAAATGAAAAACTGACTGATTCCTTTAAACAAATCAATTTTCTTGAAACAGAAAACAAAAGATTGGTATGGAACATGGATTCTATCAAAATTGCCAGAAAGCTAAGTGATGATATTTTCACCAAGGCAAACACCTTAGGAACTGGCAAAATTGATACGAATTACAGACCAGGAATTGGAAGAGAATCCTTTGAAAATGAACTAGCTAAACAAGAAAACATGACAATTTGTGAAAACACTGAATCCACTCTTCCAGATCTTTTCACATCTACTAATGAGGAAGATTCAGATGACGAAACAGTTATCAACTGTAGCCTAGATGACACTGCTTTCACTATTTCCAAAAAGTCTATCAAAAGAGTTGTAAAATCTGAAACAAACTCTGCTAGTTCTTTAACAAACCAAATCAAACATACCAATGAAGCAACCATAACCCCACTTAACAAACCAAATTTTTTTGAAAACAAACCAAAGAAACCAGTTCAACCTTACCTCATACCTCAAAAACAGGTTTCCAAACAAAAACCAAAACCTTTTCAAAAACCTTTTGAAAATCGCTTTCAAGAGATCACCTTTAACCATTCAAGGAACTTTAAAAAACGACCAAATCAGAAAGTTCCAAACCATCATCTTCAAAAAGCTTTTCACAACCGCCAATCACATCCCAGATATGAACAGAACTTTTCAAACAAATCTTCACATCTAGGATATCGTTCACCAAATCATAGATTTTATAAACCCACAGGTTTTCAAAAACAAATCACATTTTGGGAAAACTTGATAAATAAAATCAAACGTCAACCATTCCATCCTAATAAACCAAACTCTTATAGAAATGTGAAGTCAAATGCTATAAGAAATTCATTAAGCAAAACACCCAAAATAACAACAACTAACAAACCAGGACCCATTCAGATTTGGGTACCTAAACCTTCTGTCTAATTGTAGGTATTTAATGTTGGAGAACCCAATGATGATACATGGTATATTGATAGTGGTTGCTCCAAGCATATGACAGGAAACCGAAACTACCTGCGTGACTTCAAACCCACCCAAACAAATCAAGATGTTGCCTTCGGCAACAACATGACGGCAAAAATCAAAGGTTATGGAAACATAACAAATGGTAACTTCACCATAAAGAAAGTTGCCTATGTCGATGACCTGAAACACAACCTCATAAGTGTTTCTCAACTGTGTGATAACAATCTTGAAGTCCTATTCACCAAACAAAGAAGCTTGATCATGGACGCCAAAACCAAAGAAATCATTGTTGATTCTTACCGTGCCGGAAATATGTATCCACTTGACATGGATCTTATCTATGGTAAACCCGATATATGTCTGCTATCAAAAGCCCCAGCAGATGTCAGTTGGTTATGGCACCACCGCCTTTCCCATCTAAACTTTGGGTACATCAACAAACTGATCGGCGATGATCTTGTTAGAGGACTGCCACTTCTAAAGCTTGATAATGAAACTCTTTGTGCCGCATGTGAAAAAGGAAAACTTTCCAAATCAACTCACAAAAGCATCTCAGAATCTAGTGTATCCGAACCACTAGAATTACTGCACATAGACCTTTGTGGCCCTGCCAAAACCCAAACCATACAAGGGAAGAAGTACATTCTTGTTGTCGTTGATGGCTTCTCGCGCTTTACTTGGGTCTTTTTCTTAAGACTAAAATCAGAAGCACCTGAAGAAATGATCAACTTCATCAAACAAATCGAACTGAAGCTCAAACGACCTGTTCGAAGAATCCGAAGTGATAATGGTTTAGAGTTCAAAAACAAGACTCTAGATTCATTTCTCAAAGACAAAGGAATTGAACATAACTTCTCAGCCCCATACACTCCACAACAGAACAGCATTGTCGAAAGAAGGAACAGAACTCTATGTGAAGCTGCAAGATCAATGCTTATCTTCGCTGATCTGCCACAATACTTCTGGGCAGAAGCAATAGCCACAGCTTGCTACACTCAAAATCGTTCCTTAATCCATAAACATCTTCATAAAACACCATATGAAGTCATTAACAACCGAAAACCAAACATCAAATTTTTCCATATTTTTGGTTGTCGATGCTTCATAAAGAACAATAAAGATCACCTTTCAAAATTTGAATCAAGGTCGGACGAAGGAATTTTCCTTGGTTACTCGTTTTCCTCAGCTGCTTATCGAGTACTGAACAAACGTACCAGAGTAATTGAAGAAAGTACCGATGTTCATTTCGATGAATTTTATTTTAGGAAATTGGATCGTGAACATTTTGGTTAAAAAATGATCGATAATATTTTTCAAAATCCAATTCAACAAACACCTTCTCCTGACATAGACATTGAAATCGATCTTGATTTACTTTTTGAACAACCCAAAACCGCTTACAATTCTGAACTTCTAACTACTTCTATTGATTCTACAGGAACAACCACTGAAGGAACTCCACAAACAAACCGAAATGATGCAGATCAATTCGAGGGGGAACCACCTACACATACTTCTTCATTGGAACAAACACCAAATCCTCCTTTAAACACCCCATCCCCAAATATCCAAAACAATCCCGATGCATCATTTATGAGGTAACCTTCAAACCTATTCCAAGATGAAACTCCCGGAGAAGAACAATGGGATACTGAAATTCCAATTATTATAGCGGAAGAGAATCGCTTAATAAAATGGACCAGAAACCACCCAACTGACCAAATCATCGGAGATCCAAACTCAGGCATCCAAACTAGAGCCACAACTTCTAATGATTGTTTATTTGGAGCCTTCTTATCCATGACTGAACCCAAAACCATACATTCTGCTCTCAAAGATCCAGACTGGGTAAAAGCTATGCAAGAAGAGCTATAAGAATTTGAAAGAAATGACGTATGGAATCTTGTCCCTACCCCACCCGATGTTTATGTTATAGGTTCAAGATGGGTATTCAGAAACAAAACTGACGATCAAGGAATCGTTTGTCGAAACAAGGCATGTCTCGTAGTCAAAGGATATTCACAACAAGAAGGAATCGAATACGATGAAACATATGCTCCAGTTGCCAGAATTGAAGCAATTCGCATCTTTCTTGCATATGCTGCACATAAGAACTTCAAAGTATTCCAAATGGATGTTAAATGTGCATTCCTACATGGAGAGTTAGATCGCGATGTATACATCCAACAACCACCAGGTTTCGAAGATCCCAAATTTCCTGATCACAGCTTCAAATTGCAGAAAGCTGTCTATGGCTTGAAACAAGCACCCCGAGCCTGGTATGCCACATTGACAACCTTTCTCGAAGAATCAGGTTTTAAAAGAGATTCAATCGATCGAACCCTCTTTCGTAAAATCTATAATAAACATCTTTTAATCGTACAAATATATGTTGATGACATTATTTTCGGTTCTACTGATGAATCTTTGAGTATTAAGTTTGCAGATCTAATGAAGAGCAAATTTGAAATGAGCATGATTGGGGAGATGACTACTTTTCTCGGACTTCAAATCAAACAGTCAACTGATGGCATTTTCATCAACCAAGAGAATTATGTCAAAAACCTACTCACTCGCTTTTCAATGGACAAATCCAATACCGCAAAAACCCCAATGGCTTTTGGATACAAAATCGATGCAGACTTAAATGGCAAACCTGTTGATCAGAAAAGATATCGTGGAATGATCGGATCACTCTTATACCTCACTGCCAGCAGACCTGACATCATGTTTTCTACATGTGTCTGTGCCAGATACCAAGCAAATCCTATGGAATCCCATGTAGTTGCTGTGAAACGCATCTTCAAATACCTAAAAGGCACTCCCAAACTTGGCCTTTGGTATCCAGCTAAATCCGATTTTCAGCTGAACGCTTTCACCGACTCAGACTATGGAGGATGCAAGTTAGATAGAAAGAGTACATCTGGTAGCTGTCAATTCCTAGGAGGTAGACTAGTGAGTTGGATTTCAAAGAAACAGACTTGTGTATCCACATCAACAGCAGAAGCTGAATACGTCGCTGCCGCCAGCTGTTGTTCGCAAGTCATATGGATGCAAACTCAACTGCGAGACTATGGCTTCAAAATTTCACAAATTCCCATATTTTGTGACTCAACCAGTGCAATTGCCATTTCTCACAATCGCGTTCACCATTCCATGACAAAGCACATCGACATTCGATATCATTTCATCAAAGACAACATTCAAAAGGGTCATATCGAATTGCACTTCATCAACACCGAAGATCAAATTGCCGATGTCTTCACTAAGGCTCTCGATGAAACAAAGTTTCAATACTTCCTAGGCCGTCTAGGAATGTTAAATCCAGATAACATCTATCCTTAAACTTTTACTTTTTGTTTGTACAAAAGTGTGTTTACTTTCATTCAAAAGGAAAATTCAAAAACAATTGAAAATTGCTTTCCTTTTAAAAATTACCAAAAACATTCAAATAACCAATATTTCCAAAAAAAACATTCAGAAAAACAAATCTTCAAAAAAAATTAATAAAAGACTTGCCATAATAAGCTTTTATAGAACCTTGTGATTAATCTTCTCTTGACTTAATTTTCAGATGCTTATGCTCGATGAAGATTTTAAGTCATATTGATTCTCAATTGGAGTGAAGGTTCAAATATCCTACTTTTCATAATGTATATAACTTTATTTCCTTCGATTTTATTTCATTATTGACGATTTTAAACAATCAAGGGACATAAGGTTAGGAGGTTCAGATTTAAACAAAAACCCATGTGAGAATTTGTGCCTCGTCGATCTAAATCATTGTGGAAATCATTTCTTGTGAGCTTAGGTGTGTCGCTATTGCTTATAAGGTATAACCGATTATACCTTGTCACGGTCTCATTTTTGCTTAGATATCAAAATGACCAGGGACGATACATTCATTTCTTACATACTAGACAAACTGTCTTTTATGCCACCTTTCCCTACCCAGATAAATGCCAACCAAAAATGAAGACTTGCGATCCCATGATCCATCAAGCAAAGACGACATATCCTTACAAGAAAACCAAAGGAGAAACAAAGATCTATCAACATCCAATCCTCAAAGACAAATCAAAAAGATGGTTCACCGAAGAAATACCAAACAAAACAAAAAAATTTTACATTTGGTATTTTCAAAACAAACTTTCAACCAAATGGTTATTTCAAAACAAAAATGATAAAATTCACGATTTGTTTTAACCATTTTTGACAAAAGAAGATAGCTCAATCACTCAAGTCAAATACTCTTAAAAAGGTCTCAAATGTAGCAAATTCTCAATGCTAAAACAAAATATCCTTTTACAATAAATCGATATTGATCAACAAACAGGATACTATCAAAGAAGAAGCTGCAACAACAATGGATTTCCCGGGATACTGTAGCCTTCATCACTGAAGAATCTTAGTTGCAAACTGCACTATGAAAATTGCTAAACCCCTCTACATGTATTTCCCGACGGAGAGAGAGTGAACTTTAATGGCATGAATGAAGAAACCCGCTGAGTAATGCCGAAACCAGTCTTATGTTATTGATTATCTAATAATGAGACTAAGTGACTTACAGGAAAAGCATAGCTGAACACCTCCAATATGAGTGTGAATCTTCAGAGAGAGATATCACTCATTTTTAGTGATCATTAACCTGTTCTGCTGCCAGAACAACCAAACACCCAAGTGAAGTGTGAGCTATACCAATAAGCGTTCATCTGAATCGACCTGTTAAACCACTTGTCGCCAGAAATAATGCTATAAAATCTTAAGAAATCTCTTTAGAAACATATATGGCTACCCTTTGATAACCGAACCCGAGACTTTGATTCGGAAACAAATTTCTGAAAATCTTTTACATAAGATATGTTAAACAAAGTCACAAGCTTTCAAAACGATCACTATGTTTTATATATATCTTATCTTTGACAAAAACAATTATCCCAAATCTTCAAGATTAAAACTGTTAATGTGATAATATTTGTCCTTATTTCATCAATGATCACATAGGGGGAAATTGTTGGAAAATGTTTTTGTATGTGACCATCACTGAAATAAGACGAACTGTTTTGATGTTATCTAACAAATATTATCAGTTATTTCAGGTTGTATCAATACGTAATCAAAACGGTATATACGAAAACACGTGAATGACAAAAACGCAAAGACGTAAATTCACAACTCGACAAGTCTCAAACCGCATGAAGATAAGAATCTCAAGACTCAAGTCATGCAACTCAAACCACTTGCAAAACCGAATACAAAGATCAAAAACGAATCAAACCAAAGCAAGATGATTCACGAACCCGACTCGACTCGCATACCCGCGGATATCATGGATCAAATCCAAAATTCAGAACCAAAACCATTCAGGTCCTGCGACCAGCCCGCGGCCCGCATGACAAACCGCACAAAACTGATCAGGTCCAGCGACCGACCCACGGCCCGCGCCCATACCCGCGTAGATCGAGATTTTCACTTCAGCTATTTAGAACGCAAGACGCGACCTACCCACGGCCCGCACCCATACCCGCGACCCGTGCCCATACCCGCGTACATCGAATTTTTACTTCAGCTATTCAGATCGCAAAAAGCAGCCATGCACGCGACCGACCCGCGGCCCGCGCGCACACCCGCGTAAAACTCATCCATGCAAGAAATACCCACGAATATATATTATATATATGTATATTGTGTGTATATGTATATATATATACATATATATATACATGTATCGTATATATATACATATGAAGGAAGAAACAAGAAAACACAAAAGCAAAAGTCTCTATCACATGTGTTTCTTCTTTCTTTCTAAACTCATAGCTTCATCATCACTTCCAGCATACATACCACCTAGAAATTACTTTTGAATATATATACATGCACATGCATAGTGTATATGTGTATGTGCTGTGAGGAAAGAAAGCAAAGACAACACAAAAGAAGAAAACCCACTTGCATGCTTCCAACTTCGTTCCAGCTTTCACTCCTCAACAATGTTTACTCTCCCTTAAACAAATGAGAGTTGCCTGGAGTATTTGTGCATATATATATAGATGCATGCAAGAAGAGAGGAGTCGAGAAAAACACCAAAGTGTGAATAAAATCACCAAAGTGTGGGAGTGTTGTGGGTAAATACACCAAAAAGAGAGAGAGAGAGCATACGTGAGTATGTGTGTGTGTGGATGTATGTGAGTGTATTGTGTGTGTTAGAGAGTGTTTAAAGAGTTTTCATTGTAATATTCTGTAACTCTTTCACTCCAAAAGAAGAAAGCCAAAGCCAAGACCAACAAGCTTCAAGAACAACCTCTTCTTGAAGAACAACTCAAGAACACAAACACTATTCATCATCTTCCTCACATTCAACCCATAAAACAAAGCCTATACCACCTTTGTTTACTACACCAATCACCACCAAACACCTCTCTCACATCAAAACAACCAATACCAACTTTCAAAACAACCGATACCAACACCCAAAACAACCGATACCAACACCCAAAACAACCAATACCAACACCCAAAACAACCCATACCAACACCCAAATCAACCAATACCCATACCCAAATCAACCTAGACAACATACCTACCTTACCAACAACAACCTTTCAAAACAACCAGAAATACCTTAAATACAATTACATAAAAACCAGTGTATTTGTCTTACTGTATAAACAATTGAGTAACAGAATTTTGAATAAATTTTATGTTACTTATACCTGATTGAACATTGAACAAATAGAGACACAGTCTATTAAGATCCGGTCCAACCCTAAGCCGTTCAGTCATTTATTTGACAAACGTACTTTATAGACCAGTCGTTCCACAAGTGCAGTTCAAAACCCACCTACTATATCTATATTTATATATTTTATTACAGCTTTATGTCATTTAAATACTGTCATTTATTTCATTTATAGCTTTCAGTCATTTATAGCTTTCCAGTATTTATTTATTCCGCACTTCTTATCTTTCCGTATCTAATCTCATTAAATATATATATCTGTCACCCAGTAACTGGTAACTGAGCCTTTTATTCGTGGTAATCAGATCGTATATTTTTAACATATCTGATACGGGTGCATATGTTAATATGAATGTTGATCCATCATTTCAAGGTATTCCTACTACATCTTCTTCTGAACCTATTTCAAGTACTTTCGTTTCACTTCCACCTTTTCTTAAACCCATTTCCACTACCACTACTTCACCAAATTTTGATCAAGTATTACAACAACCCTTCACTACACTTTTCCCATCACAATCCACCGATCCACCAAAACCAAATTCCGATGATGAAACAGATGGAGGAGGTTTCGGAGGAACATTTGCTGATTTGGAATTTGATTCCGAAGAGGAGAACATAACTGATCATATGCTGATGTCGGGGAAGTAGTTCAAGATTCTCAATCGAAAACTCAATTCTATTCTTCAATCACAAGCTGATTCTGGAGCGAAGAATTCGGTTTTGGGAATAGAGGTTGATGTTATGTTAAAGGCTATGGAGCTTCGACTGCAGAAGCAACTGGATGTTATGGATAAAAGTAACGAATTGAGGGTCAAAGATCAGACTGATTCGTTTAATTCTTCACTTAAAGATCTTCGTTTGACAGCAAAAGAACGACATGTTCTTTTTGTTAAAGATGTCAAGACAGTACGAGAAGATGTCAATCGAAAACTTGAGGAGCTGAAGGTTGATGTATCCAAAGAGCTGAATGATCTGAATTCTAATTATTCGACAATCAAGTCGAATGTTGACACTATAGCGGTTGCAGTCAGAATGATTGTTGAATGGTATCAAGGATTAACTCCCAGGTTTGATGCAAAGGATACAGCAGATGCTCAAAATTTCGACAAGATGGGTTTTTTGCTTGGTGAACTGAAAGAGTTAGTATCGAAACCGGCTCCAACTTCGTTTTTAACTCCTGAGTTTTTAATTCAGAAGTTACATAGTTTGGATCAAGCAATTCAGAAGGCTGTTGATCCTATTTCGAAGTTTGCAAACATGTTACCCACTG
Source organism: Lactuca virosa (assembly GCF_052849685.1). Lineage (NCBI taxonomy): Eukaryota > Viridiplantae > Streptophyta > Magnoliopsida > Asterales > Asteraceae > Lactuca > Lactuca virosa. Next base: position 294,689,641 of record NC_136430.1, read on the forward strand.
GTGCCCCACCTATTGTCACAGGGGTGCAAGGGGGAGAAAAAGAGAAGAAAACTCAATGAGGTAAAACTTCAAAGGTTTTGAATGAAGGCAAATACAAATCCACAACTATGGAAAAAGTGATACCTACTCAAGTTTCAACGAAGGTAGTATCAACTCAAATCGTCACTCCAATTGTTCCGAAAGTCAATACAACTCAAGCCATCAAAAGCACAACAAAGCCGATAGTGAAAGGGATTGTGTTTGGATCAAAAACTAGAGGAGGAAGTTCAAGTTCTTCTAAACCAAAACTTTCTGAAGATGAAGGAAAAGGGAAGGGGATTGTGATTGAAAAATTGAAAGAAGAAAAGAAGGCTGAGATAGAAGCTGAAATGGAGAAACAAAGACATATTCAAAGCATTATGAGGCTTCGTGAGAATGATCCACCTGGTATGGATAAGGGAGATCCAAAGAAGTTGCATAGTTCCGAAAACATTGAAGCCAGAGTGTCATACAATGAAATGTATGCATTCGAGAAGAAACCATGAAGGAGTTATTCTATCGAAAATTCTGATATGAATCAACTCGACTTTCCTGTTAACGAAATGATGTTCATTACTGCTCAGTATAAGGTGATAGAGAAGTTCAAGAACGAAGATGGCTTTCTTCATATGAAACTTAGGTTTCATGCTGTTGTGGGAAAGGAACAAGAAGAAGTGTGGTCACTCATCAATATCAAAAGGGTGTTGAGTATTACAAAAGATGTAATGTTTGAGAACATGATACATAATTTTCGTTATCATGTTGTTAGAGCAAAAAATGTTGCATGTGATTTCTCGATAGCAGATTTCCCTCTAATGAATTTGAATGATCTGATTCAAGTTGCATTACTTTTGAAAGATATGGAGGCTTCACAACTTCAAGGAACTGATAAGGAAATTTTGAGACAAGGTCTTGGTCATATCAAAATTTTCATAGACAATTATTATGATTGTCTAGCCTTTACAGATGTTGAATTGTCAACGACACATGGGAATGAAGTGAAAGTGGCTATGGAATTGTCGAAGACTCAAGCTGAACTGAAGAAATATGCTAATAGGGAGATATGCTGAAAGCCTTTTGGATTGGTCTTTGCTGGGAAAGACAAGAATGGCAAAGCTAAGAGATTTTTATTCCAGTCTTCAGAGATAGAAAGATATACTACTTCGCAATATACGAACTTCATTGTTCGTATGAATAATTGCAAGAAGAATAATGATGGAGATAAAGTTGAGTTAAGGAAGGTGATGACATGGTACTCGGAGATACGAAGGATGATGCACTTTGTTGCACAGATTCTCACGAATTGAGAAGTTCGACATGATTACAAAGGGGGAGATTGTAGAGTCAAAATGTCTTGTAATATGTCGAAGTCTGTGTATTTGTCTATTTCTTATGTTTTCTATGTATTTTCTAAGGCTTCTTTTTAACGAAGCGTAATGTCCAGCCTTAATAATTTTTGTAATTTTAGCCTCCTATAAATAGGAGCTGAACATAGAGTTGATAGTAGAGTTTTCCCATGTTTACTATCAGTTTTGTACTCTTGTTCATTGAAAGTAATATGAGCTGAACCATACCTTATTTACTTCTTGTGTTCATCATTTACTCTGATTTGATTCTCATACTCGATTAATCACAACTACATCTTTGATGGAACTTCTCCATCAAGTCCTGACACATCTCATAAGTCCAATAGTCTTCATAAAACCGTTGTATCTCAGGAGTCATAGTCGCCACCATAATGCACGACACCGTAGTAGCATCTTTGCATTGGGCCCTTTACTCAGCTATTTCCGCAGGAGTAGCTTTAGTTTCGTCTATCTCGTTCAGCTGTTTGTCGAGGACGTATTCCTTGTCTTTGAATCGCAAGGCCATTCTGATGTTGCGAATCCAATCATTAAAATTGGATTCATCGAATGTCATCGTGGCACAAATGCTCAAGAGCGAGAAAGAGTTGGAGGAGTTGTTGTTGTTGTTGGAGCCAGAAGCATTGTTTGAGGTAGACATCTGAAAAAGAAGAAAGACAAGTTTTAGATTAGATAGGAAATCCTTAATATATCACCCAAAATGAAATATTAAGGCTAGGACCAAACACAATAATTCACAATTCAGAAAAAGGGTGATGTAATCCAATTGTAAATTATTTGAAGGTAGGTAAATGATGATTTACCAATTCCACCATGAAAAACAAAATTTTAAATGAATTAGGTTTTGAATGAAATGAAATTCCTAGATCCTTTGAGATTTATTGAACTATTCAATGGCATGTTTAATCTCGATTATGCCCTTCAAATTTTTGACTGGGATACCGAGGATCACAAACAAGGTGTGAATAACCATGAAAATTTGTTTGGTACTCTCGATGTTGTTTACCACCAATTCAATGTGTCGGTTAACCACACACGCTCCATTAATGAATGATAATTTATGAGTTACCCATTTCCATCCTTTGTTAGTCCAGGTTAGTGTGCCGGTTAACCACACACGCTCCACTAACGACTTGACAAAGTGCAATGTGCAATTTCATGGATTAGCATCAAATTCACATTTTCCTAAAGTAACTATGATTGGGAATTTATAAAAACATTTAGTTACTTTATATTCATCATAATACTTATTAATGAGAGATTAATGTCCTATCCTACCCGGTCGGCTAACGACCCTCCACTAGTCAAGAGTACGGTGGGTAAGAATGGATACCCAATGACGGTCATTTTACAGCCTGCTTCCTTAAAACGCCACTTGTAGACCAATGTCACACCCCAAAACCGGAATGGCGGAAACGTTCCGGGGCGGAGTACTTCATGTACAATATCATAACAATGCATAATAGTAAAAACAAGCAACAACATCCATTGCATTAATATAATAGTTACATACACGTGTGTTCTTTTGTAAGTTTAAATGACACTAAAAATGTACAATCAAAGTAAGACGAGTCTCGGATCCACTCCGTCCTTCAAAAGCTGCATGGGTGTACCTGTCTTATTGGTTCCCTGAGAATACAAGTTATTTTGAAATAGAGTATCAGCATGAAATGCTGGTGAGTTCATAAGTATTTAGTGTCATTTAGTAGTTAAAAGCCACAATATGTTTGTATTAAAACCTTGAAAAGTTTGTAAAGTTTTTCCAGAAAATCCTATATTTCCTGCTTATAAATAATGTAGCCTTCTACCCGAGGCCCGACTGTTTTACATGTTTGTTCTTGTATAAAGATGTAATGTTTGTATATGTATTTGTAATAGTGGGAAAAATATAGTAGTACTTTGTTACTGTGCAAAAGTATGTTTTCTCCAAATCATTTCTACTCTCTACTAGGAAAATAGTATGTTCTACCTCAGCAGTGACACTACTGACTATTAAATGATAAAATGAAGAGTCGAGGTCGTATTAAATGTACCATACTCCCTAATGAGTCCTGTTGCCTTTAATTGTTAATTAAAGGTTTAAATGTGAATTAGTTTGTAACCATGCTGATCGACGGCTGAATACTTGACGACCTTCTGGCGTCATACGATAGTGAGGTGACATTTTGTCACCCCTTGGCCTTGCAGGCTGGGACTGTAGCTAGCAATCGGGGTGTGGGAGTGTCTTTCCCGTATAGATCTATACACACGATGTCTGGTCTCCCTCCAGGAGACTCTGGTTACAAAGTGATACAACAATGTATTGTTGTATCATGAAGTAGTATTTCACATTTAAATTGTCGTATATCAGTATTTGTATAGTAAGTTATAGCATAGTAATGTTCTCTCTGTACTAGTGTATAGTATATTCTCTTGTATAGTGTATAGTATGCTCTCTTGTATAGTGTATAGTGTGCATTGTTTCTCATAATAGTAGGTTTGTATCGACTCATAAATGAACTGACTCTTGTATGTTTCATTGTACTAATCATAGTGAGTAGTAATCTCTCAAACTATACCTATTATAGTTTACTGGTAATGTTGTTTGTATGCCTTTGCTACCCAAAGGTATTGAACTGAAGTAAAAGCTTTTATATCTAAACACATATATATGATATATAACTAAGATTTCAACGACATTCGGACAAATAACAGGGTACTCTAAGTCCACAACCAAACAAGGAACATGAAATAAAGTGAGCTATCAGTCCTAAGTCCTTCAAATCTTACTTATATAAATATATCTATATAGACATGAGTTTGACAATAATATAAATTTAAAACGAGTTTGATAAAGGGTTTAGAATTTAAAAGAGTTTAATAAAATGTTTTGAAGTATTTGAAATCCATAAGTTTGATAACTATTTGAACGTAATAGAAAATCTTTCTGTCTGTTCTAGCTATGAATCACATGTGATTAATATAATAACTAGAATGTTTCAACTTGTATTCCCCCCCCCCCATAAAAGCATTTAAAATCATTTTAAAGGTTGATTAAGGGGTATGGACTCACATGTAGTGAGTGGTTTGGATGGAAGTGCTGGATAGGATGCTAAGTGTCAAGTGAGGACTTTAGCACACACGGATCCTATTTAACATATAATGACACATATACGTATCTAATTAGTGATTAAACAACTAACTAAACAAGGAAACACCCTAGGACATAGGATACACTTAGATTTAAGTGCTACAACCACATGGGATTGCATACCAAGGGTGTATGGCCACCCTATAGAGTTCACGGTCCTTGGAGTTTACGGTTCTTGGGTTCACGGTCCATTGAGTTCACGGTTGAAATGGGTTTACGGTCCCATGTGTTTACGGTCCTATCACCTTACGTTCATAAGGTTTACGGTCTAATGACCTTACTGTCATGGAGTTCACGGTCTAAGGAGATCCAACCGTAAACTCATCAAACCTTGCACAAATGATGGTTTTCAAGGGTTTCGTTCAAAGGCATCGGATTCTAGGGATCATACTTAGCCTTAGGAAGGGTAAAGGCCACATGAACACCCTTTATAAGGGTTTACGGTCTATGAACATTCATAGACCGTAAACTCTTTTGTTCAATTAAAGAGTGATGATCTTAAATCCAAAATGAAGGATTGTATCTAGATTCATGAAAGGGAAGATGATAGTTACGGTTTTGAAGGCAAAGAAGGTGTTTTCGGTTCAAAACACGACCGTGTTCTTGAGGATCTTTGATGATCTAGATAAAAGATGAAACCCTTGGATGAATCAAGAGTGAAACATGGATTTAGGAAGGATCTAACACAAAAAGAAGGAATCACTTACTTGTTCTTGAAGATTTTAGAAGCAAAAGCTTATGCTTTTTGAGAGAGAATCGGTTCTAAGGCTTGAGAGAGGGAAAAGAATGGCTGAAGTGATCATCCTCCATATATATAGGGATGGGTTTACGGTCACCATAACCGGAAACTCATTGGTCTTGACCGTAAACTCCCTTTTTGAGGAGGTTTACGGTTGCAGGCAGTTAAGAACTTAAGCTGCTATTTCCAATCTCTTATTCCTTTGATGTACTATGGTTAGAACACTCAAAACAGGTTCCAAACAGTGATAACTGGAATCCAATTGAGTCTAACATGGATAGGTTTAATTAATTAAACAAGCATGGAAATTTCGGGTTGTCACATAATCCCTCCGTTAGAGGGAATTTCGTCCCGAAATTAGAGTTTAAGAACTAAGTTATTACAAATAATTAAGTAAAAATATGAGGATATTTAAATTTCATTTGATCCTCGCGCTCCCAAGTGAATTCGGGACCTCGCTTGGCATTCCAACGAACTTTCACTATCGGGATACGGCTTTGCTTCGTTCTCTTGACCTCTCGGTCCATGATCTCTACAAGTTCTTCCACGAAGTTGAGGCTCGCGTTGATCTCGATCTCGTTGAGTGGGATAACAAGAGTCTCGTCGGATAGACACTTTTTCAAGTTCGAGACGTGGAAGGTAGAATGTACGTTGTTGAGTTTGCGTGGTAGGTTGAGTTTGTAAGCTACAGGGCCGATTCTAGCGAGAATCTCGAAAGGCCCTATGTATCTTGGATTGAGCTTCCCACGCTTTCCCAAGCATATCAAGCCCTTCCAGGGTGAGACTTTCAAAAGAACGCGATCTCCAACCTGGAATTCCAAAGGTTTCCTTTGTTTGTCTGCTTAGCTTTTCTGTCGGTCTCTAGAGGGTTTCAATCGTTCATGAATCTGAACGATCTTCTCTGTCATTTCTCAAATGATCTCCGGACCTGTGAGAGTGCTGTCAGGAATTCGTCCTTTAGCTAACTGTGTGTCTCCCACCTCAGCCCAGCACAGAGGGGATCTGCACTTCCGGCCATAGAGGGCTTCAAATGGAGCAGCCTTTATGCTCGTGTGATAACTGTTGTTGTAGGAAAAGTCGACAAGGGGTAAATGAGTATCCCACGCCTTCCCAAAGTCGATCACACAGGCTCGCAAAATATCCTCCAAGGTTTGGATAGTTCTCTCACTTTTTCCGTCGGTCTGTGGATGGTAGGTTGTACTCATGTCCAGCCTCGTTCCAAGGGAACTTTGTAGTGACTGCCAGAACCTCAAAGTGAATCTACTATCTCTATCGGAGATAATGGATATAGGGACACGATGCAGTCGTATGATTTCCCGAATGTATGTTCTTGTGAGCTTTTCCATCTTGTCGGTCTCTTTGATGGGTAGGAAGTGTGCGGACTTGGTCAATCTGTCGACGATGACCCAAATGGTATCAAGTCCACCCGTTGTCTTGGGCAACTTGGTTATGAAGTCCATTGTGATCCGCTCCCACTTCCACTCTGGTATCTCTTGTTGTTGTAGTAGACCTGAGGGTTTCTGTTATTCGACCTTGACCTTGGCGCAAGTAACGCATTTACTTACGAAGGTAGCAATCTCTGCTTTTATGTTAGGCCACCAGTATAACTTTTTAAGATCCAGATACATCTTATATGAACCAGGGTGGACGGCATATCGAGTGTTGTGCGCTTTGGTCATGACCAAGTCTCTGAAACCACCGTGTTTCGGTGTCAAGATCTGGTCCATGAGATAAAAAGCTCTGCCACCCTTGACTTCCAAGTTCTTATCCATTCCTCGCAGGGATTCACCCATTACATTTTCAGGTTTCAAGGCTTCGAGTTGAGCCTCCTTAATTTGTGTGGACAGATGCGAATGGATAGTCATAGGTAATGACTTGACTCTTCGACCAGAATATTCTTTCCGACTTAGGGCGTCTGCTACTACGTTGGCTTTACCCGGATGATAACGAATTTCGCATTCGTAGTCATTGTGTAGTTCGACCCACCGTCGTTGTCTCATATTGAGCTCCTTCTGGTTGAATATGTCTTTTAGGCTTTTGTGGTCTGTAAAGATAGTGCTTTTCGTACCATACAGGTAGTGTCTCCAGATTTTCAGGGAAAACACAACTGCTCCTAATTCGAGGTCGTGTGTGGTGTAGTTGAACTCGTGTGTCTTCAACTGCCTTGAGGCATAGGCGATGACCTTACCTCGTTGCATCAGAACACAGCCGAGCCCCTGGCTGGATGTATCGCAGTATACTACGAAGTCTTCTATCTGGGTCAATGTCGTAAGAGGTTTCGCAATTCGAGAGAAGTTCTGTATGAACCTGCGGTAGTAGCCAGCGAGGCCTAGAAATTGACGAATTTCTATAGGAGTCTTCGGTGCTGACCAGTTCTCGATGGCTTTAATTTTGGAAGGGTCCACATAGATTCCCTCTTCGCTAACCACGTGACCTAGGAATTCGACTCTACGGATCCAAAATTCGCATTTAGAGAACTTCTCATAGAGCTTCTCCGATCGTAAGGATCCTAGGACTTGTCGTAGATGATCATTATTTTCTTCCTTACTTCGAGAGTAGATAAGTATGTCATCGATGAAAACGATGACGAACTGATCCAAGTAAGGACGAAATACCCTGTTCATTAGGTCCATGAATATTGCGGACACATTAGTTAATCTGAATGGCATCACTACGAACTCGTAGTGTCCGTAACGAGTTCGGAAGGCTGTCTTCAGAACATCCTCGTCAAGCACTCGTAACTGGTGATACCCTGATGTCAGATCAATCTTAGAAAAGTAGCTCGCCCCTAGCAGCTGGTAAAATAAATCGTCTATGCGAGGAAGAGGGTAACGATTTTTTACCGTAAGCTTGTTGAGTTCCCTGTAGTCAATGCACATACGGAACGATCCGTCTTTCTTCTTCACGAATAAGACCGGTGCTCCCCAGGGCGAGAAGCTTGGTCTTATAAAGCCGTTGCTAAGCAGTTCGTTAAGTTGACTGGACAGTTCTTGCATCTCTGCAGGTGCCAGACGATAGGGCGATTTGGCTATGGGGGTAGCCCCTGGAATTAAGTCGATCCTGAATTCGACTTGACGTTGGGGAGGTAAACCCGGTAGTTCTTCTGGAAAAACGTTGGGGAAGTCACGTACTACGGGGAGGTCTTTTAGGTCTTTTGTTTTCTGGTTCACATAGACTATATGAGCAAGGAACGCACGATATTCCTTTCGTAGGTATTTCTGGGCTTGCATGCACGTGATGATACAAAGATTTGTACTGGGTTTGTCTCTGTAGATCAACAAGGTTTCGTTATTCGGTAGGTTTAGATGGACTGCTTTCTCGAAACACAAAATATTGGTACGATGAAGACTCATCCAGTCCATGCCCACATTTACGTCGAAACTCTTGATTGCCACGAGTATGAGGTCGATTGGGAATGAATAATTATCTAGCGTGAGGGTACAACCTATGTAAATCTAGTTAGAACTCTCTGTCTTTCTGTTAGCCATTTCTACGACGAAGGTTTCTTTTAGTGCTTGCGGTACTTGATTAAGTAAGTGTTTAAATTTTTGGTTCATGAAGCTCCTTTTTGCTCCAGTATCAAATAGGATACATGCATATGAGTTATCGAGGAGAAACGTACCCGTGACTACTGTGGGGTCTGCCACGGCTTCATTGTGGCCAATAGCAACTAGTCTCCCTGCTCCCCCCGCATTCCCGACTTTACGACAGTTTCTTTTGAAGTGCCCTATCTCGCCACACCCGTAGCAGGCCTGGCTTACTCCTGTACTAGGGACCTGGGTGATGGGTTTGGGTGGTGCTTTGCAAAACCGGATAGTATGGCCCTTCCGGTCACAGTTGGTCTAGTGCATTTCCCGGCAGGGGCCGTTGTGATGGAAATTGCACTTAGTGCACTTGGGTAGGCTCCCTGCATATGGATTTGTTGGTACAGGGGCAACATGAGTTTTGGCAGCACGGACAGCCACAACCTGTTGGTTCTTGGAAGAGGGTTGAGCTGATTAGCCCTTCTTTCTGTCCCAACGCTTTCTCCTGTTGTCGGCCGCTTTGGTTGGTGCTGAGACAGCAGTTGTAGTTGTTGTTGGAGGAGAACGAACCTCATGATCGATAAGCCTTTGGGCCAATTACTTGGCACTATCAAAGGTTGCAGGGTTCGATGCTAGGACGTTTCATCGATACGGGGGTACCAACCCCATATGTATCTCTCAATTTTCTTGCTTTCGATGGGGACCATGTTGGGACATAGGGTTACTAGGTCGCTGAATCTGGCTGTATAAGCCACTATGTCGGAACCCTTCATCTTAAGGTTGCACAGTTCCTCCTCGAGTTTCTGAATCTCGCCCCTCGGGCAGTACTTCTTTGCCATCAGATCCTTCAGTGTCTCCCAACCCATGGCGTTAGCCGCTACCAGTGAGAGTGATTTGACATGACCATTCCACCATGTCAGGGCCCTTTCGGTGAAGGTGCAGGCAACAAATTTTATCTTGCTTCCTTCAGGACAAGAGCACATCTCAAAGACTGCTTCTGTTCTTTCGATCCATTGGGACAGCGCCATGATCCCTCCGGTTCCGTTGAAGAACACTGGCTTGCAGTTGATGAAGTCTTTATAGGTACACTCCCGTGTACGCAGTTGGCGTTCACCATGGTTAGAGTTGGTGCCCGTTCTAGCTCCACTGGCACCACCAGAATTTACTTGAGTCATGGCTGCGGCCACAGCTGCGGTCACAGCAGCCTGAAACATCACCTCATCGAACTACGGAGGGGGTGGTGGTGGTGGAGTTCGGTTTACAGGCGTGCCTCTGGTCGGACGCTTGCGTGGCGGCATGTTTTACTGAAAGTTTATAGAGATGATGATAATCGTAAGAATCAATTGTAAGTATGGTGAGAGTGATTCATGGACTAAATCGCCATAGTCCAACCATCAGATAGAGACATAACAATAGAGTATGGAAACAGAAGAGTAAAGACTTTCCAATAGATTAGATAATTGCCAATATTACTGGTATTAATGATGTAAATGAGTTCGGGAAAAATGACCTAACAGTAGGTCTTACCTCAAACCATAAGGGAAAATGTTGACAGCTTAGAAATCGAGTTAAAGTACTTGAAAGATAGGAATATTTTACATACAAGTGCTTCATAGAGCACAGAAAAAAAAGGCTATTCCTTAACCCAAAAGAAAAAGATGAGTAGGGCATCTTCTACCGGCGACGGGTACTCCTCGGGTGATCTTCCAGTTGATGTACTACGTCTTGAAGATGTCGCTCATGAGCTCTCTAGCGCACTCGAAGTTCTATAACCTCAGTCGGGATGCAACTAGCTGTTGTTGTAGAGCCTCATTGGTTCTCCTAGTCCTTTTCATAGCCTCTTCGAGTTGGCGAATGCGGACCGTGTTAACGCCAGAGTTGGCGTCAATTTCCATGACTCGGTCGATGGTTGCCCGACCTTGTTCGACGTTCCGAGCAATCCTGCGGACCATAATGGGCATGACTTGGTCAGCTGTGCCTCCCTCGCTTAGATCGTAGAAGCTTCGGTCTCCATTGAAGGGTAATGGTTGACCCTATTTATCGCTCCAACGGTTCAAGTTTGTCGCCCACCAGGGAGTGGGGCCTTGAAATGTCGGTCGGGGGTTGAGGTTTGGGACTTGAACCCCTTGAGGTAGGTTGTTGACTTCTGGTACGGAGTTAGAACCATCTGAAAAGCCTTCTGCGATGTGATCATCCAAAGGGATTGGATGATCCTCTTCTGGCTCATCATCGAGCCACCCACCATTGCCTTGGTTGGGAAAATACGGATCGCCGGGGAGATGGAAGCCAGCCATGTTATCTACGCGAGAATAGGGGAAAAAGAATAGTTAATAGACACACTAATTAAGATAATTATAGGATGATCCTTACTAGTTACTCCAACATTTGTGTAGTGCATACCAGCCATATGCAACCAAGACAGGATAGACCTTCGAATAAGTGACCCTAACTCTAAGTCCACAACCAAACAAGGAACAGGAAGTAAAGCGAAGGTCACAGATTCTAAGTCTATAGCACCTTAGTCACATATAACCTTAGCGTATCCACTTAGCAACTATTGACCTACTACTAAAGACCTTTTTAGTTTGCACATAAGTAATTTATGGTAACACAAAATACTCCTATAGTATTTTAAGTTTATGTTTTGTTCTAATGTTTTCATTGTAGTAGTGTTGGTAAGTTTTTAGACTTGTTGCAACACCACAACCATTCTTAGGCACATGCTAGTCACTCCTTGGGAAAATATAGTTGATCAGGCTATATCCTCCTAGGTTTGACTATATGTCTCTAAGCCTAATCGTGTTGTTCAACAATCGTAATATTTTTGTTCTGTCCTAATGACACTGATTTTAGTATGAATGCAGGTATGTATATTTAGTTAAATATTTTATTATTTAAAAGTATAAACTCTTGGTCAGAGTATATTAATCCCGTTGTGTTTATAGTTTGTATATCTTTTATGGGTTGATATACTTGATTCACTATAAACAAAGCTCTGATACCAACCTGTCACACCCCAAAACCGGAATGGCGGAAACGTTCCGGGGCGGAGGACTTCATGTACAATATCATAACAATGTATAATAGTAAAAACAAGCAACAACATCCATTGCATTAATATAATAGTTACATACATGTGTGTTCTTTTGTAAGTTTAAATGACACCAAAAATGTACAATCAAAGTAAGACGAGTCTTGGATCCACTCCGTCCTACAAAAGCTGCATGGATGTACCTGTCTTATTGGTTCCCTGAGAATACAAGTTATTTTGAAAGAGAGTATCAGCATGAAATGCTGGTGAGTTTATAAGTATTTAGTGTCATTTAGTAGTTAAAAGCCACAACATGTTTGTATTAAAACCTTGAAAAGTTTGTAAAGTTTTTCCAGAAAATCCTATATTTCCTGCTTATAAATAAAGTAGCCTTCTACCCGAGGCCCGACTGTTTTACATGTGTGTTCTTGTATAAAAATGTAATGTTTGTATATGTATTTGTAATAGTGGGAAAAATATAGTAGTACTTTGTTAATGTGCAAAAGTATGTTTTCTCCCAAACATTTCTACTCTCTACTAGGAAAATAGTATGTTCTACCTCAGCAGTGACACTACTGACTATTAAATGAAAAAATGAAGACTCGAGGTCGTATTAAATGTACCACACTCCCTAATGAGTCTTGTTGCCTTTAATTGTTAATTAAAGGTTTAGATGTGAATTAGTTTGTAACCATGCTGATCGACGGCTGAATACTTGACGACCTTCTGGCGTCATAAGATAGTGAGGTGACATTTTGTCACCCCTTGGCCTTACCGGCTGGGACTGTAGCTAGCAGTCGGGGTGTGGGAGTGTCTGTCCGGTATAGATCTATACACACGATGCCCGCTCTCCCACCAGGAGACTCTGGTTACAAAGTGATACAACAATGTATTGTTGTGTCATGAAGTAGCATTTCACATTTAAATTGTCGTATATCAGTATTTGTATAGTAAGTTATAGCGTAGTAATGTTCTCTCTGTACTAGTGTATAGAATATTCTCTTGTATAGTGTATAGTATGTTCTCTTGTATAGTGTATAGTGTGCATTGTTTCTCATAATAGTAGGTTTGTATCGACTCATAAATGAACTGACTCTTGTATGTTTCATTGTACTAATCATAGTGAGTAGTAATCTCTCAAACTATACCTATTATAGTTTATTGGTAATGTTGTTTGTATGCCTTTGCTACCTAAAGGTATTGAACTGAAGTAAAAGCTTTTATATCTAAACACATATATATGATATATAACTAAGATATCAACGACATTCGGACAAATAACAGGGTACTCTATTTCCACAACCAAACAAGGAACATGAAATAAAGTGAGTTATCAGTCCTAAGTCCTTCAAATCTTACTTATATAAATATATCTGTATAGACATGAGTTTGACAATAATATAAATTTAAAAAGAGTTTGATAAAGGGTTTAGCATTTAAAAGAGTTTAATAAAATGTTTTGAAGAATTTGAAATCCATAAGTGTGATAACTATTTGAAAGTAATAGAAAATCTTTTTGACTGTTCTAGTTATGAATCACATGTGATTAATATAATAACTAGAATGTTTGAACTTGTATTCCCCCCCCCCCCCAATAAAAGCATTTAAAATCATTTTAAAGGTTGATTAAGGGGTATGGACTCACCTGTAGTGAGTGGTTTGGATGGAAGTGTTGGATAGGATGCTAAGTGTCAAGTGAGGACTTGAGCACACACGGATCCTATTTAACATATAATGACACATATACGTATCTAATTAGTGATTAAACAACTAACTAAACAAGGAAACACCCTAGAACATAGGATACACTTATATTTAAGTGCTACAACCACATGGGATTGCATACCAAGGGTGTATGGCCACCCTATAGAGTTCACGGTCCAAGTGTTCACGGTTCTTGGGTTCACGGTCCATTGAGTTCACGGTTCAAATGGGTTTACGGTCCTATGTGTTTACGGTCCTATGACCTTACGGTCATAAGGTTTACGGTCTAATGACCTTACTGTCATCGAGTTCACGGTCTAAGGAGATTCAACCGTAAACTCATCAAACCTTTCACAAATGATGGTTTTCAAGGGTTTCGTTCAAAGGCATCGGATTTTAGGGATCATACTTAGCCTTAGGAAGGGTAATGGCCACATGAACACCCTTTATAAGGGTTTACGGTCTATGAAGATTCATAGACCGTAAACTCTTTTGTTCAAGTAAAGAGTGATGATCTTAAGTCCAAAATGAAGGATTGTAACTAGATTCATGAAAGGGAAGATGATACTTATGGTTTTGAAGGCAAAGAAGGTGTTTTCGGTTCAAAACACGACCGTGTTCTTGAGGATCTTTGATGATCTAGATAAAAGATGAAACCCTTGGATGAATCAAGAGTGAAACATGGATTTAGGAAGGATCTAACACAAAAAGAAGGAATCACTTACTTGTTCTTGAAGATTTTAGAAGCAAAAGCTTATGCTTTTTGAGAGAGAATCGGTTCTAAGGCTTGAGAGAGGGAAAAGAATGGTTGAAGTGATCATCCTCCATATATATAGGGATGGGTTTATGGTCACCATGACCGTAAACTCATTGGTCTTAACCATAAACTCCCTTTTTGAGGAGGTTTACGGGTGCAGGCAGTTAAGAACTTAAGCTGCTATTTCCAATCTCTTATTCCTTTGATGTACTATGGTTAGAACACTCAAAACAGGTTCCAAACAGTGATAACTGCAAGCCAAATGAGTCTAACATGGATAGGTTTAATTAATTAAACAAGCATGGAAATTTCGGGTTGTCACAACCAACTTCATGAATGAGGCCTACTAACGGTAAGACTGACTTTTTCATATACATATACATAAATTAAACTTTTAATTTTATAATAGTATAAGGGTGTATTTTAAACTTTTAAAATACTAGGGTTTTAGAATTTAACGTTTTAAAATTTAACTTTTAATCAAATTTTAAATTCCAAAATCAAAGGGGTATTTTTAAAACTTTTCAAAAATACTAGATCAAATTTTAAATAATTCAGTTAATCAAATAATTTTGTCTTTATCTTAAAATTTTACCAAATCTATTAATTTGATAAGGGTATAGATTTACCTTTCCATAAAATTCAATTTTAGACGTTTAAAACGAATTTGGTAATTATCCTAATCAAACAAAGATATCAAAATCGAAAAATCAAGGATCTGACAGCCCGACTCATAGAGCTATTGCAATGAACTCGCCGAGTAGGCTCAACTCGTCGAGTCCCATGAGGAACTCGTCGAGTCTGATGAACAGATTGACGAATCTGTTCCCTTCTCCTTTGGCTAATTCACATATGCATCAAATATAACTGAAAAACATCCTAGTCTCTGATACCACTGATGGGTTTTGAGCATAACAACAACCTATGTGTTCTTGCAAACCTAATTTTTTTGGATCTAAGTTTTTCACTATTCAACATGCAAATTGAATACCAAAGTAAAACACTAGATCTAGCATATATAATTTCGAAAATTACAAATCAAAAGGGTTTCGAAGATTACCTTACTTGTTATGTAGTAATAACAAGAACTCCTTGTAGATACTTGACTCTTGAAAGCTTAGTCCCTCAAATGTTCCACCTATAATGGCTTACAAACAATACTAGAAAAAGGATGAGAGGAGAGAGGGGAGAAGCACTTAGAAATTCGGATAGGATCTCTGGATGCAAGTATTGGCCGAAAATCCTAAGCCTAGGGCTTCCTTATATAGCTAAGGGTTGCTAGGGTTTCTGGAGGAAACCGTAATTTCCTGCTTAAGGCTTAAGCAACCCATGGACCTCCCACTAAGAAGCCTTGGACGAAATCTATAGGGCCTCCCTATAGGATTCTGTCCACTCCTAATTAAGGAGTACATCAGCCCCGTTTCACAACTATCAATGATTTGCAAAACAGCCCCCGTTCCTTTAATCAGTTCCTTTAATCCTGAAATTAATTCCAAATTAATAAATTAATTTAAATAACATGATTTCTAATTAGAATATTATTTTCATAACATGATTTCTAATTAAATAACATGATTTCTAATTAGAACATTATTTTCATAACACATTAATAAATTAATTTATTATTCCAAATAATAAATCCAACCTCTTTCTCTAAAAGCCATCATGTCAAGTTGCTAAGGTGAAGCCAACCCAAAAGGACCATGCTACTATCAAATCAAGTACATACTAATTATAGTTATGGGCTTAGACACAAAATCCAACAAAAATACCACAAAAACTTTTAAAGGTACGTTTTTGGTATTCTTCTTCCTATGAGATGTGCCACAAGTTGGACATTGAGAAGCATCCTTATGTTCTTTCCAGAATAGAACACAATCATTTTCACATGCATGAATCTTCTCATACTGTAGAGATGGTGTTGTTTGATGGTAAGATATCTTTTAGGACACACGACAAAGCATCAAAACTAGCATCAGACCATCCAAACTGACCCTTCAAATGTTGGAATTTCAATAATCCACTAAGTGCATTATACTTTGACCCTACATAAAGTGGATTATCACATTCTTCAAGAAGTGATTTCAATGAATCAGGTTCTTTGTCTACATATTTGAAGGCATCATGTAGCATATCCTTTGTATAAATAACATCAGGATGAATGGAATTGTTAGGGCATCTAGAATCAATCGTGGGTTGTTTTTCTCCATGGAAAATCCAAATCTTATAATTTTCATCGAAGCCGTGGGAAAACAAGTGATAACGGACATTATCAATTGAGTGGTGACACAAATTGATACAATTTACACAAGGGCATGGAATAACATCTAACTTTGGATTATTACTTCGTGCAAACTCTAGAAAAGCATTCACACCTTCATCATATGCATTTGATAATCTACTAGAGGAAATCCATGATTTATCCATTAAACATTTGTTTCCAACCTACATAATTATTTACCACTTAAAGCAACAATGATTACGTATGTATAGGGAAAAAACTGTACAGGGACAAAAAAAACTGTATAGGGGCCAAAACTAATGAAGGGACCAAAACTGTACAGGTAAAAATGATGCAGGGACAAAACTATATGAAAACAAAACTGTCCAGGGGTCAAAACTATACAGGGACCAAAAAAACTGTACAGGGGCCAAAACTGATACAGGGACCAAAATTGTACACGGACAAAACGGATGTAGGGACCAAAACTATGCAAAAAAAACTTTATAGGGGCCAAAATATGCAAACAGATTGTATGGGTAGGTAAGTGGCATTATGGCCATTTTGGTATTGATACTTGTGTTCTTGAAAATTTATTTGCAATGTTTTGATGTAGAGCAAGAACTGGTATGCTCTACTTTGCAATTAATATTTAGTTATGAAGATTTGTTTTTTTGATTTATTCTTTATAATTTATATATGTGATGTAGGTTTACATAAGACAGCTAAAGATTAACAAACTTAGCAATCTACATACACTTCGTGTAGACGATAACAAATATTCTAAATTTACCCCTCATGAATCCACAACTACTTCCTCGGTGATCTTTCGGTTTTTGAGAAACAAGATCTTCAAAACAAGGTCAGAAGATTCTTTTCTTTCTTAGATGAGGTAACTATTTTAATCTTTCAAGAGTACCCTTTTTACAGTTTTACCCTTGAAATGTTTGAAGAGGGTTGCCACTAAATGGTTTCTTTTCTTCACTTTCTCTTCCATACTTTCTTATATATTTACGGTTGAGATCCAGTGATAACCCCTTTTTTCTATTCTAATGTGAATATATTTAATAAATCTTTCAGGGAACAGCCATCATAGACAGCCATCCGAGACAGAATACAAGAACAGTTGAAGGCAAATAGAAACAAGAGGGGACTCAAGTATAGAATGTGTTTGTGTGAAAATGAAAAGGAAGAATATGAAGATGAATATTATAATGATTATAGCACCGATGAAGAAGAGTTATCTAGTGGGTCAGAATGAATCAACATCTGTGTGGCGTGGACATTATAGAATGTGTTTGTGTGATATAAATGGTGTGTTTTAGTCTGTGTATCATAAATTTGCAATATGGCTTTTCAGTTGGTTTTCTAAATGTACCAAATTTAAGGGATTGTGGTATTTTCCTATCATCATAATATTATTCTCTTTAAGCCTTTGGATTTGTGGTATTTATTTAAGGGTTCATAATAAAGTTTGGCCTGAAAGTTTGATATATAATACCCTTCTCTTTTACAGTACTTTTTAATAGATCTTTGATGTTGAGTGGTTTATATCACATCTATCTAGAGATGTGAAAATGATAAAAGAACTTCCAAAGAAGGGAGGCAAGATTTGGACTCCATATAATATGCGTGTTCCTAGAAAGTGTAATGAGAGATGCTATCAGATTCGTGTACTCCCTGTGCCTTTGAAGACACATGTAAGTTATATCATCTCTAATTTTGCATTGTGTATTTTATAAGCAGATAATGTCTTGCATTAGTTCTGATGACAATGTAACTTCTCTTTTGGGGTTGTTTGATACTTTTTGGTTAATATCTCAAGTTTGATAATTGGCACTCCAAATGTGGTGACCCCTAAATGTTATCCACATGATGCCTTAACTACCTTATATTTTTATCTGATTGTTACTAGCTTCATATTTCAGAACGATATTCATTGACACTTTTTGTTATAAAAATTTTGTAGCATGAGTATGTTTCTGTGAGACTGCATTCACCACTGGGCATACAAAAAATGAATAATTGAACAAACAGATTGTTTATGGACAACCCGAAAACCTTGAAATATTTTATATTTGCAATATTAGTATGTGAGAATTGAGAAATATGCTATTCATATTTGCTATAATGCCATCATGGGTGTTCTTCACTACTTTGTGTGCAAAAGACGTGAATGCCCTCAGTTACTGAAAATAACTCTAGAAAGCTTGGGCTGGCTATTCATGATTTTTATAGTTTTGTATTTAAGTTTAAATAAATCTATGATTTCTTTTTTTGTGCAGGTTGTTCAACTGAGCAAATTTGATTACAGGCTTTCTAACAAGTTGGAGACTGATTTGCAAAAGCTTAGATGTAGAGTAAATTGTCATGATTTAAGGTTCATTGATCCCATAAATAAAATGGGTCAAAATTTGGTCAACCAAATGAGGATGATGGGCAAACACTATGTTGCTTTACACCTGAGGTATGCACTTGATGCTTCTTGTATTGATCTTCACTAAATCAAATAGTGTGGTGTCATTATGATTTATGATTTTCATTTCTAAAATATGTCTTATCTTTATAATATTATTCTCTTTAATCCTTTGGAGTTGTGGTATTTTAGTATAAATGGTGAAATGTGATTGTAGTTTGCTGCATAAACAGATTAGAACCGTGGTTCATAAGTCGAGGGAGAGAATGGAAATGTAGGAGGAGCCTATTTTATAATTATAACTGATGCATATCATAATATGGTAATTAAAAAGGCAAATGAACCAAAGCTGATATAGGCATAATCTAGAAGAAGTAAAAGGGTAAATCAGGAATATGGCTAAAATCTGTTAGAGAGAGAGAGAGAGAGAGTAATAAATAGGGAAGATGATTTCATTTGTTAGTTGTCTAGACTTTTGATATTTTGATAAAGTTTGTATTGGCTCTAAGACATGTGGCTGTGAGAGAGGGGTTACCCCTGGAACAATCAATTAATTGTGTTTATCTTCTAAGTATTATATCATCTTCTTCATTATCATTCTTCCGTGTTCAGTTACTTCCATTACAATCATAATCTTTGTTCTTCATTAATAAAAATGGTCATCTTGACAAGATTGGTAGCCAACAAGGTTGTGGTGATATTCAGCAAGAGCTCTGGTTGTATATGCCACATCATGAGGACACTCATATGCATAGTTGTTTATTTTGAACAAATAAGTAGAGTAACTTATTTGGTTGAGTTCATAGTTGTTTATTTTGACCATGATTTTCATGTTAGTTGTAATGATCAATTGATCTTTTATAGGACATTTTGGATATTAGACTCTGGCTATTGGTGGAATTTTTTTTTGTAACACCAGAAGATCAAATTGTACATCATTTCTTGCCGTGTGGAAAAAAATTGCATCTATTTTAAACTCAAATTTTTACTTAAAAAGTCCGCAAATTGAATATTTGGTCTATGACTGCCATTGTTACCTCATCATGTGCTTTTTTGTTGTTCCTGGGTCCCAATGGATTGATTCTTGATCTCTTACTTAATGATGCTTCTCCTTTATGAGCTTTTATAAAAAAAAACAATTCCCAATGAAGCAAGACTTAATCACAACTTCTTTTTCTCTCTGGATATTCTAGCTTAAGAAAGATAGAGAAGCAGGAGGAAACAAGGGCGTCTCTGAAAAGCAAATCCATTTAAAGATCTTTTCACCTAATGTTCTTCATATCACCCTAGTGGATGGACATGTAGGTAAGGTAGAAATGATGAAGAAAAAGCAGAACAAATGTTCGCAAGATGAAAGAAGGGGATATAAACATTACATGTAACTTTAGAAGATTGAGATTTTACCTTGTGTTCAACTTGAGAAGCTTCAGTAGGTGAGAAACCCTTAAATGTGTTCAATTTAGCATCAGATTCATGGTTACCAGGCGCTTCTTCCCCTCGTGTCGTCTTTCTTCTACTCATTTCTCTTCTGTTACTTGGTTCTCTGGCCAACCGGGGAAGTTAACTTTTCCTGAATCGTTTCAACAGGAACACCTTAATCGAACCTAGGGAACATAAATTTGAGTAGTCACCAACGATGTCAGGTGAGCCTAAGGTCGTCGGCGAGGCGAAATCAGCCGGAGGAGAAGAAACCTAACGTCGTTGGAGGAGACGTTGTCTGCAAGGTGAGGTGAGGCGAGGTCGCAGAGTTATTCGATTGGATAGAGTGAATCGACTGATGATCAGTGAGTGTTAGGATATTTTAGTAATACCTCGATGCTTCCCAGCTTACAGGCTTTCTAGCGAAAAACCAGAAACCTCACAGGCAGAACTTTGACACCGAAAGTTCTATTTCCCCAGGCTCTCTGATGCTTCAGAGCTTCGATACTAATACTTTAATACTCCAAAATTCTGACCTCGGGGTGCGGGAAAAGTTTGATATAGTTTGGATAGAAATTTTTTTTTTGATAAAAAATGTTTGGATAGATAACGTGTAAGAAATGAGCAAGAAATCAACTCATATTTATAGGGGTTGGGAGGCGTGCCACGCTTGTCTAAGGTCGTGCGACGCCTTAGGTGTCATTTGTTGGCTGGTACCATGTGTTTCCTAGTTTGGTAAGGAATGTGGTCGTTGGTTCTGCTACGTGTCGCGATTCTATGGAGCTACATGTGCCTTGAAGGTAAAGTCTTATAATCCTCCAAAAATCATAATTTTCACATACGAGCTCCGTTTTCAACGTTCTTTTTAACCTCGGTTTCATATCGATGAGCACTACAATTTTGATTTAGACTTCATAAGCTAATTCACATTCTATTTTTTTTACAGTGTGTGAAGGTTACACTGTAAAATACTTTGCGAAATTCCTAACTTCTTTATACGAGCTCAGTTCTCTACATTCTTTATATCAACAGATTCATACTTATGAGGAAATCAACTTTCTTTTATATTGTTTTGTCTAAAAAGCAAGCGATCTTTGTTTCATATTTTATAATACAGATTGATTTGTCAGGTTGAACGCGAAAGTTCAAAAAATCATAATTTTTCATATGAAGCCAGATTTAGGTGTTCTTTATATTTAGGCGTTCTATATATACAAGGGTGCATAATAATGATTACCACGACTTTTGTTTATATTATATACCCTAAACAGTCTTTAATTTTAATACTTTTACTTAGCCCTATTTGTTAAGTTTTAAAATAAGCTTTTATACAGTATTATATACACATAATATATTCCCAACTTCATACATAATGTGTATATAAATAACCATTATATAAACACACATTATGTTTGAATAATTTATATTCATTTATTCACCAAAGGTTTATATTTTTCAACTAACGCAAATATATATTTTCTAATAAATGAATAGCGACAAACATGTCCGTTACATAGTCTACTTTTCTAACAGTTCACTACTGCGTACAAAGGGCTTATACGATACTGTCCACTACAACTGGTAGATCACCAAATGAATGCATACTTGTATGTAATTAGAGATAAGATACACAGTCGAACATATGATCCTACTCTAAAGCCACAACCAAAAAGGAACATGCAAGTAATCCTTGATCAAGAGTTCTTAGGCTAGCTTATATGAATACATACAACCCATATGACATTCACCGTGAAGATCTCCAATCTCAAATGAATATTGAGTTCTATCAGATAATCCCAAATGAATGTTGTCACACCCCAAAACTGGAACGGCGGAAACGTTCGGGGGTGGAGGACATCATGTTTAGTATCACAAGTCATGCATCATAGTAATCAAAGTAATAAACAACCATTTCATTAGAAAGAAAGTGTTTAAAAAGTATGTGGTTCACATAACATAGACAAAAAAGTAAATAACAAAACAAGACATGAAGATATACTGCTGCTTCTTCTGAATCCCAGTGCGCGTACCTCTCTACTGGTCTCCTGAGAATACAAGTTATTTTGAAAGAGTAGATCAGCATTTAATCTGGTGAGTTCATAAGATTTTAGTGATGTAAGTAAGTTGTAGAAAGTTGTAATAAGTTGTAAGTTCTTTTGGAAAAGTTTTCCTATTCCTCCAGAAAATCCTGTATTTCCTGCTTTGATGAAAGATAAGTAAAAATGACTCTACAATCCTTTCTATGAGTACTAAATGGATACACGTTATATATAGAACCCAGAGTAAACAAACAATCGGTTGTGTGTATCTGCCCTAAGCCCACAACCAAACAAGGAACAGGAAATGAGGCGGAAGGCACACATCCCATTGTTTGTTAGATCATCGTTGTATATAACCCTGGTGTATTCACTTGGTACTCACGGAGTTAACTGTAATAGTTCCTATGTATTTTATGAAAAGATTCTTTAAGAAAACCCTTATTTCTTTTAGTAAAAATGGTAACCACAATAGTTCCTTCTATAATCACTTAGTTTTACTAGCTATATATAATCTAATATCGAACAAATAGTTAGTTGTGTGAATCTGCCCTAAGCCCACAACCAAACAAGGAACAGGAAGTAAGGCAGAAAGCACACATCCAACTACCTATCGGATATTAATTATATATAACCCTGGTGTATAAACTAAGGTATTATAGAATTAACCACCTTAGGTCCTTTAAGTTATACTGGTTTAATAAAATGGATTAAACCTTTACTGGTATGTTTCTAGTTTTGACTACCAAATGTTCTATTTGAAAAGTATGTTTTGTACTAGAAAATGGTGCATTGAATTAGTGTCCTATGACCTGGCCCATACCTGGTACCCCTTATGCTTACTTGGTGTATACGGAACATATATATAGCTAAGATCGGATAGATAGTAGGCTGGGTGAATCTGCTCTAAGCCCACAACCAAACAAGGAACAGGAAATGAAGCGGAAAGCACACATCCTACTACCTGTCGGATCCGATTAATATATATCCCTAAATGCATACACTAAGGAATCATAAAGTTAGGATTATAGGCCCCTTTCTACTGAATGTACTAGACTCAACTGTTCTGTTGTAGTTTGAAAAGTTGTAAGTTTTCCCTAGTTTATAACTATCTTCACTCGAAAATAGTTTGCATTAACTTTCAAGTGCAACTGTCACAATATGAATGTAATGGGAAAATGTAAGTACATAGTTGTCTTTTGAATTGACATTCTGAAGTACTGATTACCTTAAAACATGTTTGTTTTATTAAGGTCATAATGTGATGAGTAGTACCCATACTATACGCTCTCCCTGCAAGAGATTCTGGGGACCAAACGCGACTTCCGCAAACAAATTGATAGGCCGTGTTAATTCACATTAAAGTTATCTGATCATGTATACCCAATTTACTATCACCTTTTTTTTAGAACAATGAGTTAGTGATTATTGGTATAATTAGATCCTGAATTGTTCTTCTGCTACAACAATTAGTATGTTCTTTCTGTTATAGTGTATAGTATGTCTCTGTTGTATTGTATCTTCCTCCCTATTTCTCTTTATAGTATGTCTCTATGTTATCGTGTATTGTATCTACCTCCCTGTTTCTCTTTATAGTATGTTCTCTAGGTTATCGTGTATTGTATCTACCTCCATGTTTCTCTTTATAGTATGTTCTAGCATCTAATATGCACTAAACCCCTAAATTGTACCTATTATAGTTTACTAGTATGTTACTTGAACTGTTACTGAAAAGACTCATTTATTTACTAACTTATGATTGTACTTTAAAAACGGAGTTTTATAAACTATAAAGTAACATAACTTAAAAAGAGTTTTTGAAATGTTTTGATCACTTATAAAAGACATAAGCAATCTTTTGAAAGATATTTATAACAAACATTTACACAATTATCATTGTGTTCAACTTGTATTCCCCCCCCCCCCCTTAAAAGCATTTAAAACAATTTAAAAGATTGATTATAGGGGTATGAACTCACCTTATGTGGGTGATTCAAACTAATATGCGCGTAAGGATGAGAAGTTCCACGAATGAAGTCTCGAGACACAAACGAGTCCTAAACGACATATAATGGCATATAATGGCATGAATATAGTGCTTAGAAGCAACCACATGCAAGGAAACACCTTTACGGACTAGGAAACACTTGGACCAAGTGTTAGAATCACATGTGATTCATCTAAGGGAGTTTGCGACCAAAGGGATGAGTTCACGACCAAGGTGTTCACGGCCCTATGTGTTTACGGCCATTGGGTTTACGGCCCTATGTGTTTACGGCCATAGGTTTTACGGCCCTATGTGTTTACGACCGTAAACTCATGAGGTCTTGAGCCATAGGGTGTTTTTAAGGTCTTTCAAGCATCAAGGAAGTGTTCTAGACCCATTCCTAGTCTTAAGAAGGGTTTATGGCCAAACTAGCAGCCTTAACAAGGGTTTACGGCCAAGGGAGATGCTCCTGGCCGTAAACTCTCATTGATCATGGAAATTGGTTGGTTTCAAGGATGTAAATCAGGAGCTTCTACTAGATAGCAAGTGTATGGAAGGAACACTCACCTTTTGGAAGGCTTTATGGAGTTCACGGCCACCAAGAACAAGTGTGTGTTCTTGGTGAAAGTTGATCATCTTGAAGATCTAACCAAAAGAGATGATTTTATGGACGAAATCATAGGGGTGTACTAGATTGAGAAGGATATCAAGGAATAAAAGAAAGAATCACTTACGATTTGGACGAGAAATGGAGTAATTCTTGATGATACTTGAGAGAGAATTCAAGTGTTCTTAAGGTGAAAGTGTAAGAAATGAAGAAAAGTGAAGGAATATGACACTTATGGGCATGAGTTTACGGCTGGCAAGAGTTTACGGCCGTAAAATCCTTGTTTGCGGTCGTAAACTCCTTGAGATGGAGTTTATGGCTTGAATGATGTACAGCGAACTCAAGCAGATACTTCCTAACACTTTATCCTTTAAGTTACTAGGCTTAGAACGCTCAAACAGACCCTAAACAGTGCTAAAAGATAGCAGAAATGAGTCCGACACACTGTTGGATTGAATGGCTGGACTTTACAAGGCAAAAAATTTCGGGTTGTCACATCATCCCCCCGTTAGATGGAATTTCGTCCCGAAATTAGCTTTCTTAGCAGTACTACTGGGTTTGCGCTCCTCTGAATTAGAGAATTCCCACTCGTAGACCTGGCAACTTTGCCATACTATTCATGATAGGTCTCACAGTTGGTCCATCTATCATTACCTCGTGTATACAAGTCGTATATAGTTAGGATTAGTAAGACGGTCGGATGTGCGACTCTGCCCCAGGTCCACAACCAAACAAGGAACAGGAGATAGGGCGGAAGCACACATACTAAATCTGCGTAATCATAATCATATACCACCCTTGTGTATACCCTAAATAGTGATAGGTGGGTTGTATTCGTCCTTAGCCTCTGCGCTTGAACTTGGTCTTCTGGACGAGTGGTATTTCGGGAAGGTCTGTTGAACATACGGTGCCAAGGCTTCGGAGGGAAAAGTACTCTTCGCACGAGTACTTCGGGGTTTAGAATACGAAAGACAAAAATGAGGTCTAGGTCGGACTGTCGTTACAAATGACGAAGGTTTCGTGAATTTGACGGTCGAGGCAATAGAGACATACGAACTTAGTATGGTGAGGACCACGCCAACTCATGACGAATGATAGAACGGACTCTTTACTGAACAAAGTTTGGCCGATTTGAAAGAAACGTCTGTTATACGATGATGTACTCTTAGTGTGCTCGACAATGTACTCTTTGTAAACGTTCTAGTGCTTTCTATTTTTCCCCTTGATGTTATCAATTCTACGTATCGTACCGCGATGAGGGAGTACATACTGTGAAAGTGCTTTGATAACTAGTGTAAATACTTTATACTACGATCCTCCTCGGTACCACTATGATCGCCTGTCATATACAAGTTATGAATAATTAAGATGAATAAGACAGTCGACTGAGTAACTCTGCCTCAAATCCACAACCAAACAACGAACAAGAATTAAGGCGGAATCACTCACTCTAAGTCTGCAAAATCTTAGCTATGCACAACCCTGATGTACATACTAAGCCATCATAGCTTCTCTGAACGGATCTTTTAGTTCACTTGAATACTGTGACTTGTTTCAATAAGTGAGTTATTATAATTACTTTTAAATGTTTTCCCCAAGTTTTAATCTTATATAAATATAAATTAATTTTTAAAGTAATTACTATTTCGAAAACGTATCGCTGCTCGCTGGCGACTCCGGGGTTGATTCTCTTGCGGTGATCATCAGAATCCGTCCATCCGCTCATGAGTTCTGTTTTATCGGGCAGTCCATGTGATAGTGTCCAGTCTCACCACAGCCACAGCAGGCTTGGTTTTCTTCAGCTCCGGGGATTTGGGAGATCGGTTGAGTCGGTGCCCTGCAGAAACGGATTGTTTGTCCCTTTCTGTGGCAGTTCAGGCACTGCATTTCCCGGCATACTTCGGTGTGGTGGTAGTTACAACCATCACACTTCGGGAGAGTTCCAGCATATCGACTGGCAGGTACTGGAGTAGCAGGTGTTGTAGCGGTGTACATAGTACTTTTTTGTTGCTCCTGCGGGGTTTCCTGTATTGTTTGCTTCTTCTTCTTCTTGTCCCCCGACTTCCGTTTATAGTCCTCTCCCTTTAATGGCTCGGGAACGGGGACTTCCACACCATGGCGGACTCCATGGTCAATGAGTCGCTGGGCCAGGCATTTAGCACTATCGAATGTGACTGGGTTAGAAGACAGCACATCTCCTTGGATCGGGGTAGTTAGACCCCAGATGTATCTTTCTATCTTCTTGCTCTCTGGGG
Organism: Lactuca virosa; assembly: GCF_052849685.1. Taxonomy (NCBI): domain Eukaryota; kingdom Viridiplantae; phylum Streptophyta; class Magnoliopsida; order Asterales; family Asteraceae; genus Lactuca; species Lactuca virosa. Next base: position 294,716,849 of record NC_136430.1, read on the forward strand.
TAACCATCCGGGGGATAGTGCTGACAGGTCGCTAAACCTGTCAGTGTAGGCCACTATGTCTTAGCCGACCATCATGAGCTCCCATAGTTCTTGTTCCAGCTTTTGAACTTCGCCCATCGGGCAGTATTCTTCCAGCATTAACTCTTTTAGGTTCTCCCAACCTATTGAGTTAGCCACTGATAGGGTCAGTGACTTAACATGGCTATTCCACCATGTTAGGGCTCTGTCTGAGAAAGTGCAGGCAGCAAACTTTACTTTGCTCCCTTCAGATCACGAATAGATTTCGAAGACCGAATCTGTTTTCTCGAACTATCGCATCAGAGCGATGACTCCACCATTTCCATTAAAAGAATTGGGTTTGCAGTTTATGAAGTCCTTGTACGAACACTCCTTTGGGTGTTCGTGAGTAACTTCGGGGTTGATTAAGTGGGTACCGCTACCAGATCCGAAGGTACCACTTTCGCCGAAGTGAGCTAGAGCAGTTGCAACTGCGGAGGATATCGCTGCATGGAGAGCAGCAAGATCAAATTGTGGCATTGGAGTTGGAGTTATCGGAGTAGTGCGTCTGTTTGATCTGTGAGGAGGCATCTTTGCTAATAAACTTTATGAATCAGAAGTGGCTATCCTCGAATGAATATCTGTGACCTGAATAACTGTTACTAGCTGCATGTAAGAAAATAATCCTAACACATAATGTGAGCAGTGTCTCCACTAACTTATTAAGTTATACAAGATTATTATTTATTAGTGTGACGCATAAGACATTTTGGTTACTTCGGCTGATCTTTATTTGAAAACTTCTCATGAACCTGCTCTTCTCCCTCCTTGACTCTTCTGTTGTCTACTATGAGGAAGTGGTTACATCTATCTGGGTTTGTCGTGCGAGAATGGAAGTGTCTAAAGAATCTATGAGATTTAAGTGAAACATTATGGGGTGATCCTTACAGAGTCCTCCTATAATTGCACAATGTATACAAGTTGTATATAATTTAAGATTAAATAGACCTTCGAATAAGTGATCCTAATCCAAAACCACAACCAAACAAGAAACAGGTAGTGGAGCGTAGATCACGAATTCTAAGTCTATAAAATCTCAATTATATATAACCCTGGAAGTATACATTGCAAGATTATAGACCTATCTGTAAGGGTCTTTTAAGTTATCACATAAGTTGTTTATATAGTGCCTAAAATACTCCTATAGTATTTTAATGTAATGTACTTGGTATGTTTTAAACATGTTATCATGTTATAGTATCATAAAATACTCCTATAGTATCTTATCTGTATGTTCTGATCTAGAATTCCCTTGAATAGAGTTAGGTAAGTTTTAAGACTGTTGCAACACCACATCACTCCCAAACACATGTCGGTCACATCTCGAATGAATATAGTTGATCAGGCTATATTGATCCTAGCTATGATTACATAACTGTCCAGGTTTGACCGCAGTGTTCAACCTTTAAATACTTTTGTTCTGTTCTTCTTGTGATACTTGTTCTAGTATGTATATATGTATAAGCACGTATGTATACTTTCATAAGGTATCATTATATATTTAAAATATATTTTTATCCAGAGCACTTCGGCCCCATTGTATTTATAGTTGTATATCTTTTATCGGTTGATATACTTAGTTCACTATAAACAATGCTCTGATACCAATCTGTCACACCCCAAAACCGGAATTGCGGAAATCTTCGGGGTGGAGGACGTCATGTTTAGCATCACAAGTCATGCATCATAGTAATCAAAGTAATAAACAGCCATTTCATTAGAAAGAAAGTGTTTACAAAGTATGTGGTTCACATAACATAGACAAAAAAGTAAATAATAAAACAAGACATTAAGTTATACTGCTCCATCTTCTGAATCCCAGTGCGGGTCTCTGTCTACTGGTCTCCTGAGAATACAAGTTATTTTGAAAGAGTAGATCATCATTTAAGCTGGTGAGTTCATAATATTTTAGTGATGTAAGTAAGTTGTAGAAAGTTGTAATAATTTGTAAGTTCTTTTGGAAAAATTTGTCTGTTCCTCCAGAAAATCCTGTATTTCCTGCTTTGATGAAAGATAAGTAAAAATGACTCTACCATCCTTTCTATGAGTACTAAATGGATACAAGTTATACATAAACCCCAGAGTAAACAAACAATCGGTTGTGTGTATCTGCCCTAAGCCCACAACCAAACAATCGGTTGTGTGTATTCCCTTTGTATTTTATGAAAAGATTCTTTAAAAAAACCCTTTTTTCTTTTAGTAAAAATGGTAACCACAATAGTTCCTTCTATAATCACTTAGTTTATACTAGCTATATATAATCTAATATCGAATAGATAGTTAGTTGTGTAAATCTGCGCTCAGCCCACAACCAAACAAGGAACAGGAAGTATGGCGGAAAGCACAGATCCAACTACCTATCAGATATTAATTATATATAACCCTGGTGTATAAAATAAGGTATTATAGAATTAACCACCTAAGGTCCTTTAAGTTATATTGGTTTAATAAAATGCATTAAAGCTTTACTCGTAGTTTTCTAGTTTTGACTACCAAATGTTCTATTTGAAAAGTATGTTTTGTACTAGAAAACGGTGCATTGAATTAGTGTCCTATGACCTGGCCCATACCTGGTACCCCTTATGATTACTTGGTGTATACGGAACATATATATAGCTAAGATCGGATAGATAGTAGGTTGGGTGAAGGTAAAGTCTTATAATCTTCCTTGAAGGTAAAGTCTTATAATCTTCTATGGAGCCGCGTTTTCCTTGAAGGTAAAGTCTTATAATCTTCCAAAAATCATAACTTTCACATACGAGCTCCGTTTTTGACGTTCTTTATATCCCTGGTTTCATATCGATGAGTACTACAATTTTTATTTAGACTTCATCAACCACATCACATTCTATTTTTTTACAGTCTATGAAGGTTACACAGTAAAAGACTTTGTGAAATTCCTAACTTCTTTATACGTGCTCAGTTCTCGACATTCTTTATATCAACGATTCCTATTTACAACGAAATTAACTTTCGTTTAGATTGTTTTTTCTAAAAGGAAAGCGATCTCTGTTTCACCTTTTATGATATACATTGATGTATCAGGTTGAACGTGAAACTTCGAGAAATCATAACTTTTTCATACGAAGTCAGATTTAGGCGTTGTTTAGATTTAGGCGTTCTTGATATACATGGGTTCGTAATAACAATTACTATGACTTTTGTTTAGATCATTTATCCTAAATAATCTTTAATTTTAAAACTTTTATTTAACCTTATTTGTTATGTTTTAAAATAAGCTTTTATACAAATATTATACAGACAAAACATACGTCCAACTTCATATATAATGTATATATAAATAACCTTTATATAAACACATATTATGTTTGAATAATTCTTATTCATTTATTCACAAGAGGTTTATATTTTTCAACCGACGCAAATACTTATTTTCTAAGAAATAACTAGTGGCAAACATGGGTGTTACATAGTCTACCTGTCTAACAGTTCACTACAGCATACATAGGGCTAATAAGATACTCTCGACTACAACTGGTATATCACCAAATGAATGCATACTTGTATGTTGATATGTGAATATTTATTCGAGTATTTCATGCATATTTCTAATACTTTGAGCTACAACTACGTTTATTTTTGTGGAAAAAGTTACTTATTATGTTTGAAATTTGTTTTGTAAAAACGAAGACATGCTCGGCATGAAAGGAAGCAAATGACGAACTGGATGCAGGAAAACGGGAGCTAAGACATGAAGACCACTCAATACTTTTTGCTACAGTTATAGGGAAGGCTCTCATGTATATGGGGAAGGCTCACTAAGATTATCAAAGGTTGCCCAATAAACAGGGGCAGAGACTAGACTAGCTTTTTAGGATAAATAATGCAACCAAGATAGGGATGAATGACTCTCCTAACAAATTACAGGATACGGGCGTCATCCTCACACCTGCTTATACAGAACCAACTTAATTAGATAGACCCTATAACGAGCTGGTTAGGAGGAAAGGAAGCCAGTGACTTCCCTTCTTTCTTATTTAAAGAAAGTGAATGAGCCAGTAGCTCTGGGAAAGACGGAAAAGAAATGGAATGAATCACTATAGTTACTCAAAAGGTTTGGAATCGAATCCGTGCAAGCTGTGAACAAAGAATAAGGTTTTGCGACTGTCGGTCTAAGCGTAGTTGGAAATTAAGAAATAAGTCACTATTTTATCTCATTCCCAACAATAGTGATCAATCTTTTACACTGATGTATCGTACTCTCTCTTTCCGATGTTGCAAGTTGAGATAGTTGAATTAGATGTCAGTTCCTCTAGTAGAAAAAAAGGCCATCAATAAAACTCTTCTTTTATAGCTTGGATAATTTCTTTCCTTTCCATGCTCTGGTATGAACACTATAAGGGATTGAGCTATGAAAGTTGACTAAATTTGGTTCGAATGAGACTCTGGCATCCTTAGGGATCTGGCATAACCTTCTAGGTTTGGGTGGCACACAAGATATTCCTTGGACGATAGGAATGTTGGAGAAGTCAATTCCTTTTTTCAATGCTTTGGGGATCGATCATCATAAGAAGGAGCTACACATGAAGAATGGAAGGACAAAGAAAGAAGGGGTTCTGCACGAATACCCTGTTGAGGAAGAGAATGGGTTTGAGAAGAAGGCCTTCTTGCTAGCTTTGAATTTTCCTACTTACTTCTCAGCGTTTCTTCCAAACGAATGCTACCTCTTCATTCGCTATCATCCAGCTGTGGCTTTTTTCCCCATGGGGAGTGTGCAATTTCTGGTTCGCAAAATTCCTTCCTTCATCACATTATTGGCTACCGGAAAAACATTCTCTCACATACCCAAACGAATTGATTTCATGTCCTTTCAACTTCTGTGAGGACTATCCTCCTAGCCTTTTGATATCCTGTTTTGAAGCAACTACACTTCCTTGTTAGCCAGTCTGGCTCTCAACCTGCTTCAGTCTCTAGCTGTTGGGACTATTAGAAAACTTTGTTCTGCTACCTTCTGATGTTGCTTACTACCAATCTGATAGCTAACCTTGCTTTTTGTCTACCTAATCCGTAACTTCTATATTTGGAGACTTTAAACCAAAGAAGTAGGGATGTTAATCTCATTCCTTTTGCTTTAATGTGAAAGTTGTATGATTTGGGTCTATCTCTAGGAATTTACTACTGGTGGTAGCTGAGAACTAAGAACCTCTCCTATTGGAAGGAATTTGTTCCACTTATTTTTGTGGGGTATGGAACAGCCTCGGGTATGAAGGGGCTCAATATTGGTAATCTCCCAGACCTTTCACATACCGTCCATGAGCTTCAAAGAACTCTGGAATTTGAGCCTTAGAAGAAACCTATGGCGGGACATATAGACAGCAGGGAATCTTTCTTTATTTTATATTTTTTTTCTTTAAAAAATGATGTAGATGAAGTGAGTGTGATATACTCTTACGTTCTCTTCACTCGCTTCGGTGACGAGGCAACAACCAAGGATGAGTAAAGTCATCAACCAATAATGCTTCTTCTGCTTCCATTCCTTGGTTCTCTAGGGTTATTTGTCTAGCATGTCCTAGCCCTAAGAACACACCAGTTTCATGTACTTTTCATGGACCTTCTTCAAACTAGCCTTTGGGCTTGGGAAAGTGGGCCCTATTGGGTAGAACATAAAAGATTCGTAGAATCTACAACTATACATATTTGTTGGTGAAATCAAGTGTTGATACATTTGATACCTCGTGCAAGTGAAGTTGATTCGGTAGATCGACTAGCAGTTTCAGCTACTGATCGGGATGATGATTTTGATTAGCGAGATTTTCACTTTTACTTGGATTAGGCAATAGATTTTGCTTATTCTCCTCCCACGACGTGCCTAGCCATTACGTTCCGACTCATACATCTTTCGGTAAATTCAAGCACCTCCAAAGTGATGCACGCCCCAATAGAAATAAGCCCGCCCGCCCGAAGGAGCTTCTTTAGACACATCCTTATCGCGGGAGGAGAAGAGATGAAAGATTCATAGTTTCGAAGATCTTTCCATTGATAAGGTATTAAGGTCTTCTTTGTTGAGGTTTTATCATTTTCATGTATACATAGATCGTTTATTCCAAAACCAAATAAACCTGGGAAGCTACTCCGTCTTACTCAACCACATAAAGCGACAGTGATGGATGCAATTTATAAAGCCTTGAATAGGGTCTTTATTGGCATATTCTTAGTGTGTTATCACAGGTTCATGAAAGGAAGAGCGACTCAAACATTCTTTTCATAGAGTTATATTACTATTAATGGGTGGCTCTGTGATTTTTATGGGCACATGCATTCCAAGTAATTCAGTCTTATGGTTCTTCATTATCCGCATATGGCCTTTTTTTTCCTAGGTGCTCATTTTGTATGGGGTTTTAGTTTAATGTTTATATTCAGTGGTAGTGGTTATTGGCAAGAACTTATTGAATCCATCATTTTGGCTCATAATAAATTAAAAGTTGCTTCTGCTACCCAGCTATCGCCTTAAGCATTATACAAGGACATGTTGTAGGAGTAACCCATTACCTTCTAGGTGGAATTGCCACAACATTGGCGTTCTTCTTAGAAACAATTATTGTAGTAGGATAATGGATATGATGATTTTAAAGGAATTATGGCATTAATATTTTCAAGGTTTAGCCAAGGTTTAGCTCAGGACCCCATTACTGGTCGTATTTAGTTTGGTATTGCTATCGTGCCTGACTTCGAGAGTCATGATGATATTACTGAGGAAGGTCTTTATCAGAATACTTTTGCTTCTCACTTTGGTCGATTAGTAATAATTTTTCTATGTACTTCCGAAAATCTCTTTCATGTAGCGTGGAAATGAAATTTTGAGTCATGGGTACAGGACCCTTTACATGTAAGACATATTTCGCATGCAATTTGGGATCCTCATTTTGGTCAAAAGACTTTAGAAGCTTTTACTCGAGGGTGTAACACTTGTTCCAGGTATTATTTATTTTTATAAGTCTTTAGGGTTTTGCACTGGGACTCGACGAGTTTGGGAGCCCAACTTGACAAGTAGAGATCGATATTGGACGCGGGACTTAGGGTCTACTCGACGAGTTGGAAGCCCCCAACTCTACGAGTAGACATTGTAAAGGAAAACCCTAATTTTCCGGGTTTAGAACCCTATTTAAAGAACTTAACCATTAGGGTTGGCCTCCTTACCAGCCTCCTTACTCAAAGAAACCCTAGAGCCGCCTCCCCCTCTTGTTCATTGAAGTTTTGAGTGTTGTTGTGTGATTTTGAAGGAAGCCTTGAAGTGAAAAGTGGAAATCTTGGAGGAGTGATATTGGATCCAGAAACTCCACATCAAGAGCTGCATTTTGAAGGTATAAAGCCATAACCTTGACATGTAGTGTTTTAGATCTCATATTTTGGTATTTTAGGGCTTGTTTTGGGACTTTGGGTTGGATGTCCCAAGATAAGAGGTTTCCAAAGGCTAGGAGTGTATATCTGACCTCTATAAGACCTCTAAATGATTAAAGTTGCAAACTTTAATAGCCTCCATCTCCCATTCATGCATTATGTCCACAATGAAGGCTAAAATGGATATTGGAGAATATTTCACGCATGCGTGGACGTAAAGTTACAAACTTTACGTGATTTGTCCACCCTTGGACATCAGATCTGTGTTTTGGGTCGATGGGATGAGAGTTTAAAGGCTTAATGAGCCAAGAACTTCCTCAAAGGAGCTAGGGTTTGAGTCTAAGGCATATTAGACGTCTCAATGGTTAAGGATATGTTGTATGGAGCTTTAGATTCGATTGGAAAGGACTGAATGCGTGAAGACAGGGGAAACCCTAGAACCGCCTCCCCCTCTTGTTCATTGAAGTTTTGAGTGTTGTGGTGTGATTTTGAAGGAAGCCTTGAAGAGAGAAGTGGAAATCTTGGAGGAGTGATCTTGGATACAGAAACTCCACATCAATAGCTGCAATTTAAAGGTATAGAGCCATAACCTTGACATGTAGTGTTTTAGATCTCATATTTTGGTAGTTTAGGGCTTGTTTTGGGACTTTGGGTTGGATTTCCCAAGATAAGAGGTTTCCAGAGGTTAGGAGTGTAGATCTAGCCTCTATAAGACCTCTAGAAGATTAAAGTTGCAAACTTTAATAGCCTCCATGTCCCATTCATGCATTATGTCCACAATGAAGGCTAAAATAGATCTTGAAGAGTATTTCACGCATGCATGGAGGTAAAGTTAGAAACTTTACGTGATTTGTCCACCCTTGGACATCAGATCTCTGTTTTGGGTCGATGGGATGAGAGTTTAAAGGCTTAATGAGTCAAGAACTTCCTCAAAGGATCTAGGGTTTGAGTCTAAGGCATATTAGATGGTCTTTGGGGGTAAAGTTGGAAACTTTACCCTTCTAGATGTCTCTATTGTTAAGGATCTGTTGTATGGAGCTTTAGATTTGACTGGAAAGGACTGAATGCGTGAAGACAGTGGAAACTCGACGAGTTGCCCTAACGAATCGATGAGTTGCGACGGGTTTCCCTGTTTCTGGATGCTAAGCAACTCGGCAAGTTGATGAGATAACTCGGCGAGTTGGCGATGGTTTTCCCTAGTTTTCTGAACACCAAAGGAACTCGACAAGTTGCTAGATGCACTCGACGAGGTGGGTCAACATGGACTGTTGACCTTGACCGTTGACTTTGACTTTGACTTTGACTTTGACCATGGTTAACCAAGTTTGACTTTTAAGGGTTTGAAGGGTTGAGTTGTATACTAAAGAGTTGATTATGATTAGGGAGTTGGCTGAGCTGACACTCAGAGCTTAGAACTATTCAGCTACAGTTTGCATTTGAGATGAGTCTTCTCACCATACCAATGGGTCTAAGGCACCAAGGCCGACCCATTTTATGATTTGTGGATTGTAGAATGATTATGCGTTATGTTAGTATGACATTTGCATGGAAGACCCCGGGGGTGTCACACCCCCAAACCGGAACGGCGGAAACGTTCGGGGCAGAGGACGTCATGTTTAGTATCACAACACATGCATCATAGTAATCAAAGTAACAAGCAACCATTGTATTCACATTAAAGTGTTTACAAAGTATGTGATTCACAGAAGGTAGACTCCAAAAAAAAAATATCAAAACAAGACATGAAGCTACTATGCTCCATCTTCTGAATCCCAGCGCGCGTACCTGTCTACTAGTTTCCTGAGAATACAAGTTATTTTGAAAGAGTAGATCAGCATTTAAGCTGGTGAGTTCATAAGTATTTTAGTGATGTATAGTAAGTTGAAAGTTCTTTTAGAAAAGTTCGCCTGTTCCTCTAGAAAATCCTATATATTTTCTGATATGATGAAAGATAAGTAAAAATGACTCTACATTCCCTTCTATGAGTACTAAATGAATACAAGTTATATAAAACCCAGAGTAAACTGACAATCGATTGTGTGAATCTGCCCTAAGCCCACAACCAAACAAGGAACAGGAAATGATGCGGAAGTCACACATCCCATTGTTTGTTAGATCTTCGTTTTATATAACCATGGCGTATTCATTTGGTACTCACGGAGTTAACTGTAATAGTTCATTTATATTTGATAAAAACATTCTTTAAGAAAAACCCTTATTTCCTTTAGTAAAAATGGTAAACACGATAGTTCCTTCTATAATCACTTAGTTTATACTAGCTATATATAATCTAATATCGAACGGATAGTTAATTGTGTGAATCTGCCCTAAACCCACAACCAAACCAGGAACAGGAAGTAAGGCGGAAAGCACACATCCAACTACCTATCGGATATTAATTATATATAACCCTAATGTATAAACTAAGGTATTGTAGAATTAACCACCTAAGGTCCTTTAAGTTATACTGGTTTAATAAAATGAATTAAACCCTTTTGTTGATAACTTTCTAGTTTAGCCTACTAAATGTTCTATCTGAAAAAGTATGCTTTTGTACTAGAAAGCGGTGTATTGAATTAGTATACTATGACCTAACCCATACCTAGTACTCCTTCTGTTTACTCGATGTATACATAATATATATATATATATATATATATATATATATATATATATATATATATATATATATATATATATATATATATATATATATATATATATATAGCTAAGATCGAATAGATAGTAGACTAGGTGAATCTGCTCTAAGCCCACAACCAAACAAGGAACAGGAAATGAAGCGGAAAGCACACATCTTACTGTCTGCTGGACCCGATTAATATATATCCTTAATGAATCTATCGAGGAATCATAAAGTTAGCATTATCGCCCCTTCTAACTGAATGTTCATGTTAGTAGTAAGTTATGTAGCATTGTTCTATTGTTTGGACGATTACTAGAAGTAATGAAATCCTGCACTCTTAGCGCCTCAGTCGATACTGGTGTGAGTTTTGTATATATTTATGTGTTTTTTTTATTAATGTCCGGTACTTCGCAGATGTACCCTTTATAAATAAATCTGGTACTTTGTAGATGTACCCCATATATATATATATATATATATATATATATATATATATATATATATATATATATATATATATATATATATATATATATATATATATATATATATATAAATCATGGCATTTTGTAGATGCACCATATATATATATATATATAACCTTATACCATGTTTATTATCATCTTTTGTTTAGAACAATGAGTTAATGATACGTTCCCTTCCTAGGTTACTGGGAATTTATAGTCTAAGTGTGTAAATCATGATTTGTTCTTCTGTTATAGTTATAGTATGTTCCTCCCTATACTAGTTCTAGTATGTTCCTCCTGGTACTAGTTATAGTATGAACTGAACCCCTAAACTATACCTATTATAGTTTACTAGTATGTTTACTTGAACTGACCCTGATTTGAAGTAATGACTCAATTATCTACTGAGTTATGATTAAAAACGGATTTTTATAAACAACAAGGTAACATAACTTTAAAAGAGTTTTTGAAATGATTTGATTACTTATAAAAGCATAAGAAATCCTTTAATGTGATGGTTGTACATGTGTGTGTGTGTGAGTCTTGCGTAGGTACTCCACTGTGTGTTTGTTTTGGTGTGTGTAGGAGTGTTTTTGATGAATATGACATGATATGTAATAGTTTGTTGGCTGGAAAACCAAGAACCGCCACCACCACCACCGTGAGGTGGTGGCTGCCACCATGTGCCGCCATGCGTGTGTTTATCTTAGTGAGTGGGCGTGTGTTTACTTGAGATTTAGCCTTGTAAAATGTAATTGGAAATGGAATAATGAGAAAGAAACTAAAAACCACCACCGTGAGGTGGTGGCTGCCGCCACTGGCCGCTGTGTCGGGTGGCGGTGTGCCTTGTTGGATTGTGACTTGTTTGGATGTTTGGACAAAGGGACTAACAAACCCTAATGGGCCCAATGAGGCTTGATGGGCCTAGTGAAACACTAATGGGCCTAATGAACCTTAATTGATCAAAAGACATATCAATTGGGCCTATTGGGCTAAGATGGGGATTGGAAACCCTAATTAGGGTTTAGAAAACCCTAATATTGGATTTATGGGCTTGGACCTACCGGGACCCACATTTGGGCCACTGGAATGGAATTGTGTGTTAAGCCCAATCACACCATATGATTTATTTAGAAGAGTGATGGACTTAATGGAATAAGTCCTTAATGGGTTAAGTTAGAAACACTTAACCCTAATCGTCATTTTATGTGAAACCCTAATTTCACTTGGGTTTATTGTTGGGCCTTGATGATTGGATAGTTAATGGGCGTTGAGGTAAGGCCCATCTGAGGAGTTGGGCCCAATTTGGAAAATTGGGCCATAGATGGGCCATAGTCTGGGCCTTTGTGATTATATGATATTGGGCCATTAGAATACCAAATGTTGGACTGGACTTTTTGGTTGGGCCTTTAAATAAGACCGTGTATAGGCCTGGGCCCAATTTGGAAAATTGGGCCATGTGTTGGGTTTTGATTCTTAATGGACTTTGGGCCTATGGATTGGGCCTTGGGCTTGAATAAGCCAAGCTAGGGGTAATATAGTAATTACCCAAAGCATGTACTTATGGTTATGTAGTGGAACCCAATTATTAATTGGGTGATGTTTTGATATTGATAGATCGGGAATCTGTCCTCCAGCAGCAGGGGTTGAGTCTGCGGGACTTCAGCAGTGTGGGGTTGAGTCTACGGGACTTCAGCAGTGCGAGGTGAGTTACCTTCCAGTAGGGGTGGATCTAAGGCACCAATGCCGGCCCACCAGTAGGTGATTATGTTTGAGATGATTTTCTTTGTGATAATTATCTGCTTTCCATTATTTGATATGTTTATTGTGCTGGGATGCTATGAAATATGTGTTAGTAGTAGTAGTAGGGGTGCAATAGTCCCCAGTTACCAGTTGAAAGATACCGAAGACGGTTACCGGTTGAAAGATACCGAAGGGGTGGGCAGAACCCATGCATGCCTAGCAGTATGGTTATGATATGTTATTATGTGACATGTATGGTTATGATATACCATTATGTGAGCAGTATGTTTATGATATGATATTATGTGACCAGTATGGTTATGATATGCCATTATGTGATTCAGTATGTTTATGTTATGTTATCATGGAACCAATATGTTTATGACTTGTTGATAGGGGGTAAAATAGTCCCCGATTATCGGTTGAAAGATACCGATAGCGAATACCGGTTGAAAGATACCGATGATAGTTACCGATTGAAAGATATCGATGTCGGGTACCGGTTGAAAGATACCGATGGCAGTTACTGGTTCAAAGATACCGATGGCAGTTACCGGTTGAAAGATACCGATGGCAGTTACCGGTTGAAAGATACCGAAGGGCTATACAGAACCCATGCAATGCTTATCTGTTTGTTTATGATATGTTTGTATGTGATCATTATGTTATGATGTTAGTATGTGATCATTATGTTATGATGTTAGTATGTGATCAGTATGTTTATGATATATTATTATGTGATGGTGGTAGGGGTGAAATAGTCCCCGGTTACCGGTTGAAAGATACCGATGGCAGATACTGGTTGAAAGATACCGATGGCAGTTACCGGTTGAAAGATACCGATGATATTATGTGGTATGTGGTATGATGGGGGAACTCACTAAGCTTCGTGAGTACGGTTTACAGTTTTGGATTCAGGTACTTTGTTTCAAAGGAAACGAGTCTGCTTGGTCGCAGCGCATCACACTATGTTTTCCGCACACGAGATCCTTGGGATTATACTCTGATATGATTTTATGATAGAATGCTTTGATTGTTGACACTTTGGTTTTGACATGAGATATGAATATGAATTTTTTATTACTGATGGTTTTATAATATAACTTAATCAAAACGAAATTTTTGGCCTTGAATTTTGGGATGTTACAAGTTGGTATCAGAGCCTTGGTTTGAGGGATTCGGGCACACTCTCGGGTGTGTCTGAACTCAAACTAAGGACTTGGTATGAAAATTGTCAAAAGAAAAATCATTTTATAAAAAGAATTTGAAAAGAATTTGGAAGGATAAAAGAACTTTGAAAAGAACAAGGTGTGTGATGCGTGCAATCAGCCGAGCTCAAGTAAGTTTTCCCCAAGATACCCATACATGTTGTGTTATGATATGATATGATTATGAGAACTGGATGCTAGACTAGGGCTAACGATCTAGGAAGATGCCTTATGTGCCTGCTATATGTGCTTGCTGAATTACATGATAGTACTGATCAGTCAGTGATAGGATAGCCTGTTTAGGTTATGACTGATTGTATGAGCCTTTGGAGTTACATGCTAGTATAGATTCCTGATATGAGGATAAACTGATTTGATTGGAATGTGTTGGTTAGATTTCCCATTGTCTGAATGTTGCTTGCTTTGTGCTTCGAGGGACTCTTAGTAATGTGAGGTAGCTACTAAGTGAATATGCTAAATCGCGAGTGGCTATATTCATGAGGTAGCTAGTTGACATTAGTGGGAAGTCCTTCAGCAGCTGAGGACTGGGTGAGTACGGGAACCTAGGGAAGCCTAGAAAGTGCTTTAGTGGGTTCGGTTGCGCTGTTAGCGAGCATTCAGGGTACCAGTTTGAGGAAGTGACTTGGAGGATTCAGGAGGATTGCTGAGGAAAGTATGGATAGGTGTGGAAGGTAGTATTGGACCCGTACTACTGAAAGCAAAGGATCCATACTCGATTCAGTGAGAGTCTTGGAGAATCTGAGAAGCTTCAAGGGAAGTGTGTGACCCGGTTTGGGGACAGAGGATGTTCCAGTTGTTGCAGCTTAGCCATTGGCAAGCGAGCTAGTGAGCGTGATAGGGTGTCAGACCCTGAAGGATATGATTTCCAAGACTTGCAGATGCGAGATCGATTTGGAGCACCCTGGAAAGAGAGGTTCATGCCAGGTGTGTATAGTAGAGGGTCCCGGGAAGAGACCCGTGAGTTCTGATCTTCAGGTGAAAGGCCAGCAGGGCCTGAGTCAGTGCACCATGTACATGATAGTGTACAAGGGAGTTTGTCGCTCCAAGGGTTTAGGCTACTACGGGTGTGGCAGGGTTGATCATGACAGTTGAGGGTGATCAATATTCCTCCATATGTTGTAGGTATGTCATATTCTACTGCTAATAAATGGATTATGGGAATATGTATCGCTTTGGGATTGTGAACGAGTTTGGGTAAGTCAGATCTCGGGTTGGTTTTCTGCTAGTGTTTGGGTTATCAAGGATCATATATGCCATCCAGCATGCCGAAAGGTCCTTGATGAACCCACAGAGGGACGTACCTTGCGGAGTGGGTTCCACGTGTACCGTTATCATTCCGGATCTTTGTCGAGATTTGTGCAGGAGTATTGTTTGGAAGATCCCCGGTCAGGGTTAGAGCGATAGTTCTCCAGTGGAGTTAGTGTTCAGTGGTACTGTGAGATTGGAAGTGGGAACGAGGACTCGTCAGCCAGAGTGAAGATTAAGGCCTCTAGTGTCAGCATGGGAGGTGGATTGAGGTGTCAGATTGGACCAGATTCCAAGAGTACTCATCAAGATTTCCGAGTATGGACGATCTTAAGGTTTAACCGGTGGTTAATCGCTAGCATTGGTAACCACAGGTTGTCATCAGTGGGATACTAGAAAGCGAGAAGGATTGGGAATCCTTCAATTCTTGCGTGTCGTGAAGACCTAGTTGAATCTAAGTGGGGGAGATACTTTTTATAAAGTTCTCCAAATATGAGTTCTGGTTGCACGGGGTGCAATCTCTTGGGCACCTTGTCAACCAGAAGGGTATACTAGTCTATCCGGCCAAGATAAAGGCCGTGATGCAGTGGGAGATTCCGAGGTCTCCATCTGAGATTCGGAGTTTCCTGGGTCTAGCAGGTTATTACCGGAGATCTATGCGGGATTTCTCCGAGATTGCGGTTCCTTTGACCCGACTGACCAAGAAGTCGGTGGCCTTTTGCTGGGGTGCCTGAGTAGCAGGCAGCCTTCGAGACTCTCAGACAGCGGTTGTGCGAGGCACCGATTCTCACCCGACTAGAGGGTGTAGATGATTTCGTGGTTTACTGTGACGCTTTGATCACAGGCATGGGTACGGTACTGATACAATGGGGTCACGTGATAGCAGGCTTCGGGAACTAGGTTAGAGTTCCGGTTAGGACTCAAATTCAGTTGTGTGTTAGGTCGAGTGCGTGTTCGACCCAGTATGGAAAGTGTTGTAAGACTACGGGGGTAGCCATAGCATTCACTAGTAGTCAGATAGTTTGGAAAGTGTTGTAAGACTACGGGGTAGCCGTAGCATTCACTAGCAGTCAGATAGTTTGGAAAGTGTTGTAAGACTACGGGGGTAGCCGTAGCATTCACTAGCAGTCAGATAGTTTGGAAAGTGTTGTAAGACTACGGGGGTATCCGTAGCATTCACTAGTAGTCAGATAGTTTGGAAAGTGTTGTAAGACTACGGGGGTAGCCGTAGCATTCGCTAGTGGTCAGTTAGTATGGAGAGTGTTGTAAGTCTGCGGGTGTAGCCGTAGCATTCACTAGCATCCAGATAGCGATAGAGTGTTGTAAGTCTACGGTTGTAGCCGTAGCATTCACTAGGTTGGTAGATAGCATGAGTGCGTTGTTAGGACGCGAAAGGAACAATAGTACACACCAGTTCGGGTGCAACAGTGAGAATATGGAAATCCACGGATTGGATTTTGGGATTACCCAATGGATTAGATCTGGTTGAGCCAACGATACGACAGTTGGAACGTCACTGCAGTTATGAGATCAGGGAAGCAGTGTATTGCTTAGGTTCGTGAATGATATAAGGCTACCGTTGGTCATGGTGTCAGGATTCGACGCATGGAACCGATCGGTTAGATCATAAGTTGTTAGAGTCACAGTGGCAGGATAACTAGTGGCAACTAGTTCTAGAGAAGGATATCGTTCGGAAGTCGTGTGAGACGACTAAGTGGGAGCCATTTGGTTCCGCAGCCGGGCCAGAACCCGGAATTTCAGATGATTGGTGAATGAATTGAGACCAGGGAGGTCTCGATAGGTTTTGGCAAGCGGCCAAGAGGCAAAATACTGCTTCAGGCAGTTTAGTGTTCGGGCAGTTTCAGCACTTGGGCAATGTTGGTATTTGTGTTTTAGGTTGCAAATACATACGTAATAGCTGGTTGATTGGGAAGTGACAAGTCACTCACAGCGAGATCAACTGAGCCTTGACCCAGTATGAGTGATATGCAAGGATATTTGGGTCTGTGACCCTGTTTTATAGTGAAAGCCGCGAGTACTCAGAAGTTAAGTATTCAGTTGGGGGATAAACAGACTGGACTCATCGATGATGCTTCAGTATGATTGGTCTGCCAGGGGATCAGGCCATCTCGAGATAGTAGATTCAGACGAAGTAGATGTGATCTTGTTGCGAGGAATTCGTATATATGAGGATATTAGGGCTTTGCAAAGATTGGTCACAGTTACCCTGGGAAGGCTAGGGCGTGCCCAGGCTGGTGACCATGCTGCTAGAGTGGTTGGGCGAGTAAGGAATGGTAAGGAATGATTTCGAGGACGAAATCTAATTTAAGTGGGGGAGAGTTGTAACACCCGCTTATTTATTAAATAAATAAATGAAGGACTCGTAGCCCTAAAATAAATAATTATGTATAAAAGGATGGTCTCGAAGAGCTAATTGTAAAGATTTTAGAAGATGGGGGTTGTTTGGTAATTTATGGGACTTAATTTGTAAGAGTTTTAAGGAATAGGTTAAAAAGGGTAAATTATGGGCTGACTTTGAAAGAAAATGTGAAGGGAGGGGCTATTTGTGACATTATGGTAATATGCTCAAGGGTGTCGGGTATTTAGCTGAACATAACCCTAACCCTAAGAACCTTGAGTCAGCCGCCAACACACCTTGTATCCCCCTCCACCCGACCTCTGCCTCCAGCTCCCTCATCACTATCTTGCACCACCGATTCC
Source organism: Lactuca virosa (assembly GCF_052849685.1). Lineage (NCBI taxonomy): Eukaryota > Viridiplantae > Streptophyta > Magnoliopsida > Asterales > Asteraceae > Lactuca > Lactuca virosa. The sequence continues at coordinate 294,734,314 of NC_136430.1, forward strand.
CATTGAAACACCACCGGATTTCCACCATGTGTTTTGCCGGCGAGAGAGAGGGTTCAACGAGTCAAGGTTTCGGCGACGGGGCTGTGAAGAGTTCACGAGCGAAGCTGCTGCCGCCGCTGCCAGACGAGTCCGAGCGCTGCCGTCACTACTTCACTGCCGGAGAAGCCGTGAACTGCCGAGGAAGGACCGCCGCACACCATGGATGGGTTATTCTTCTTGGATCTTTGGCGCTCCATGCACTCGCGACCGTCGCCTGTTGCTCCGGTCAACATCTACTACCCCGAGGGTGGTTGTAGCGTGCGTTCCAGCCTCCATGTCGCATGTATGTGTGGGTAACGTGGTGTTTTGTTCTTCTGTGGATGCATCTCGGTCTGGAAATCAAGAGAAGGGCATTACCACCGCCGTGAGGCGGCGGTCTTCACCTCCTGCCACCGTCAACCACCACGTTAGGTGGTTGTACATGTGTGTGTGTGTGTGTGTGTGAGTCTTGCGTAGATACTCCACTGTGTGTATGTTTTGGTGTGTGTAGGAGTGTTTTTGATGAATGTGACATGATATGTTATAGTTTGTTGGCTGGAAAACCAAGAACCGCCACCACCACCACCGTGAGGTGGTGGCTGCCACCATGTGCCGCCATGCGTGTGCTTATCTTAGTGAGTGGGAGTGTGTTTACTTGAGATTTAGCCTTGTAAAATGTAATTGGAAATGGAATAATGAGAAAGAAACTAAAAACCACCACCGTGAGGTGGTGGCTGCCGCCACTGGCCGCCGTGTCGGGTGGCGGTGTGCCTTGTTGGATTGTGACTTGTTTGGATGTTTGGACAAAGGGACTAACAAACCCTAATGGGCCCAATGAGGCTTGATGGGCCTAGTGAAACCCTAATGGGCCTAATGAACCTTAATTGATCAAAAGACATATCAATTGGGCCTATTGGGCTAAGATGGGGATTGGAAACCCTAATTAGGGTTTAGAAAACCCTAATATTGGATTTATGGGCTTGGACCTATCGGCACCCACATTCGGTCCACTGGAATGGAATTATGTGTTAAGCCCAATCACACCATATGATTTATTTAGAAGAGTGATGGACTTAATGGATTAAGTCCTTAATGGATTAAGTGAGAAACACTTAACCCTAATCGTCATTTTATGTGAAACCCTAATTTCACTTGGGTTTATTGTTGGGCCTTGATGATTGGATAGTTAATGGGCGTTGAGGTAAGGCCCATCTGAGGAGTTGGGCCTAATTTGGAAAATTGGGCCATAGATTGGCCATAGTCTGGGCCTTTGTGATTATGTGATATTGGGCCATTAGAATACCAAATGTTGGACTGGACTTTTTGGTTGGGCCTTTAAATAAGACCGTGTATAGGCCTGGGCCCAATTTGGAAAATTGGGCCATGGGTTGGGTTTTGATTCTTAATGGACGTTGGCCCTATGGATTGGGCCTTGGGCTTGAATATGCCAAGCTAGGGGTAATGTAGTAATTACCCAAAGCATGTACTTATGGTTATGTAGTGGAACCCAATTATTAATTGGGTGATGTTTTGATATTGACAGATCGGGAATCTGTCCTCCAGCAGCTGGGGTTGAGTCTGCGGGACTTCAGCAGTGTGGGGTTGAGTCTACGGGACTTCAGTAGTGCGAGGTGAGTTACCTTCCAGTAGGGGTGGGTCTAAGGCACCAATGCCGGCCCACCAGTAGGTGATTATGTTTGAGATGATTGTCTTTGTGATAATTATCTGGTTTCCATTATTTGATATGTTTATTGTGCTGGGATGCTATGAGATATGTGTTACTAGTAGTAGTAGGGGTGCAATAGTCCCCAGTTACCGGTTGAAAGATACCGAAGACGGTTACCGGTTGAAAGATACCGAAGGGGTGGGCAGAACTCATGCATGCCTAGCAGTATGGTTATGATATGTTATTATGTGACCTGTATGGTTATGATATGCCATTATGTGAGCAGTATGTTTATGATATGATATTATGTGACCATTATGGTTATGATATGCCATTATGTGATTCAGTATGTTTATGTTATGTTATCATGGAACCAATATGTTTATGAATTGTTGATAGGGGGTGAAATAGTCCCCGATTACCGGTTGAAAGATATCGATGGCGGATACCGGTTGAAAGATACCGATGACAGTTACCGGTTGAAAGATACTGATGTCGGGTACCTGTTGAAAGATACCGATGGCAGTTACTGGTGGAAAGATACCGATGGCAGTTACCGGTTGAAAGATATCGATGGCAGTTACCGGTTGAAAGATACCGAAGGGCTATACAGAACCCATGCAATGCTTATCTGTTTGTTTATGATATGTTGGTATGTGATCATTATGTTATGATGTTAGTATGTGATCATTATGTTATGATGTTAGTATGTGATCAGTATGTTTATGATATATTATTATGTGATGGTGGTAGGGGTGAAATAGTCTCCGGTTACCGGTTGAAAGATACCGATGGCAGATACTGGTTGAAAGATACCGATGGCAGTTACCGGTTGAAAGATACCGATGATATTATGTGGCATGTGGTATGATGGGGGAACTCACTAAGCTTCGTGCTTACGGTTTACAGATTTGGTTTCAGGTACTTTGTTTCAAAGGAAAAGAGCCGGCTTGGTCGCAGCGCATCACAATATGTTTTCCGCACACGAGATCCTTGGGATTATACTCTGATATGGTTTTATGATAAAATGCTTTTATTATTGACACTTTGGTTTTGACATGAGACATGAATATGAATGTTTTATTACTGATGGTTTTATAATATAACTTAATCAAAACGAAATTTTTGGCCTTGAATTTTGGGATGTTACATATTCGCGTAAGGATGAGAAATTCCATGAATGAAGTCCCGAGACACAAACGAGTCCTAAATGACATATATTGATACATATAGGCATGTAATCAGCAAATCTAACTACAAAGGAGATTGAGAAACAACCTACGATGCAAGGATAACTCACAAAAGAGTGCTAGAAGCAAGATAGGAGGTTGAAGGAGTGTTCACTACCCAAATGAAGGATACTTCATGGCCCAATGGAGTTCACGGCCCAAATGGATGAATGCTTGACGACCCAAGTTGGTTCACGGCCCAACTTGATAAGTGGTTCACGGCCCAATGATGATCCTATGAAGGGTTCACGGCCCAAATTGATGAAAAACACTTGAAGATCTTAGAGAAAAGTGATGAATCAATATGGAAAGGTAAGGGCTTTCAAGGAACAACAAGAAGAGATGAGACCCTTACATTTTTGGAGTGAAATGAGAGCCTTTCTTGGATGATACTTGAGAGAGAATGGAGTTGTTTGTGGCCAAGGGAAGAAGAAGTGAAGGAAAACTGACAAAAATACATCCTTATAGGAGGGGTTCACGGCCTAACAAGGGTTCACGGCCGTCAACACAGACCTTGGCCGTGAACCTTACTTGCTGGGGTTTTATGGATCAAATGTTGTTCTAGGTTCTTGTTTCTTACGTGGTTCACTTCCTAGCACACAATCCTTGAGTGCATTGGGCTTAGAACTCATAAAATGACCCTTAACAAGGCTAAAAGGTAACAGAAACAAGTCTGACTCTCGATTGAATGACTTGACTTATAAGTTGAAATTTCGGGTTGTCACATCATCACCCCGTTAGATGGAATTTCGTCCCGAAATTAAATTTCTTAGCAGTACTCCTGGGGTTGTGTTTCTCTGAATGTCAAAACACTCACTCGTAGACCCGGACAAATGTGCCCTTACGTTCTTGATAAGATTCATACTTCGTCCATCTATCATCACCTTGTGTGTACAAGTCGTATATAATTAAGATTAGTAAGACAGTCGGATGTGCGACTCTGCCCTAGGTCCACAACCAAACAAGGAACAGGAGATAGGGCAGAAACACACATACTAAATCTGCATAATCATAATTATATACCACCCTCGCGTATACACTTAATAGTGATAGGTGGGTTGTATTCGTCCTTAGCCTCTATGCTTGAACTTGATCTGTTGGACGAGTGGTAGTTCGGGAAGGTCTGCTGAGTATACGGCGGCAAGGTTTCAGATGGCAAGGTACTCGCGCATGAGTACTTCGGGGTTTAGAAGACAAGAGACAATACTGAGGTCTAGGTTGGGTTGTCGTTACGAATGACGAGGGTTCCATTATTTTGTCGTTTAAGGCGATAGAATTTTCGAAACATATGAACTTCGTATAGTGAGGACCACGCCAATCCATGACGAATAATGACAACGGACTCTTTACAGAAACAAATGTTAGGCCGATTTGAAAGAAACGTTTGTTATACGACGGTGTATTCCGAGTGTTCTCGACAATGTACTCTGTGTAAACTTTCTAGTGCTTTCTGTTTTCTCCTTGATATTACCACTTCCACGAATCATACCACGATGAGTGAGTACTTACAGTGAAAGTGCTTTAATAACTATTTTCGATACTTTATATCATGATCCTCTTCGGTACCACTATGATTGCCTGGCATATATAAGTTATGTATAATTAAGATGAATAAGACAGTCGACTGAGTGAGTCTGCCCCAAATCCACAACCAAACAAGGAACAGGAATTAAGGCGGAATCACTCACTCTAAGTCTGCAACATCTTAGCTATGCATAACCCTGATGTACATACTAAGCCACCATAGCTCCCCTGTACGGATATTTAGTTCTCTTGTGAATGTTGTGACTTGATCAACTGAGTGAGTTATAATAATTACTTTTAAATGTTTCCCCAAGTTTTAATATTATATAACTATAAATTAAATTTTTAAAGTAATTCTTATTTCGAAGACGTACCGCTGGTCGCTGGGGACTCCGCGGTAGTTTCTCCTAAGGTGATCATCAGATGTCGTCCATCTGCGCCAGAGTACTTCATTATCGGGCAGTCCCTCTGGTAGTGCCCAGTCTCACCACAGCCATAGCAGGCCTGGTTTACTTCAACTCCGGGGACTTGGGAGATCGGTTGTGCCGGTGCCCTGCAGAACCGGGCAGTGTGCCCCTTTCCTGTGGCAATTCAGGCATTGCATTTCACGGAATACTCCATTATGGTGGTAGTTAAAACCATCACACTTCGGGAGAGTTCCATCATATCGACTGGCAGGTGCTGGAGTGGCAGGTGTTACGGCAGCGTATATAGTACCCATTTGTTGCTTATGCAGGGTTTCCTGTGTGGTTCGCTCCTTCCTCTTGTTCCCCGACCTTATTTTATAGTCCCCTCCCTTTGATGGCTCGGGAACAGGGACCACCACGCCATGGCGGACTCCATGGTCAATGAGTCGCTGGGCCAGGCATTTGGCGCTATCGAAGGTAGTTGGATTAGAAAACAGTACATCCCATTGAATCAGGGTAGATAAACCCCAGATGTACCTTTCTATCTTCTTACTCTCCGGAGTAACCATTTCAGGGCATAGTGTTGCCAGGTCGCTAAACCTGTCAGTGTAGGCCACTATGTCTGAGCCGACCATGGTGTGCTCCCATAGTTCTTGTTCCAGCTTTTGAACTTCGCCCCTCATGCAGCATTCTTCCAAGATCATATCTTTTAGGTTCTCCCAACCTATTGAGTTAGCCACTGATAGGGTCAGTGACTTAACATGGCTATTCCACCATGTTAGGGCTCTATCGGAGAAGGTGCAGGTAGCAAACTTAACTTTGCTCCCTTCTAGGCACATACAGATTGCGAAGACCGAATCCGTTTTCTCGAACCATCGCATCAGAGCAATGACTCCCTCATTTCCATTAAAGGATTTGGGTTTGAAATTCATGAAGTCCTTGTACGAACACTCCCGTGGGTGTCTGTGGGTCACTCCATGGTTGGTTAAGTGGGTACCGCTACCAGATCCGTAGGTACCACTTTCGCTGATGTGAGTTAGAGCAGCTGCTACTGCGGCTGATACCGCTGCTTGGAGAGCAGCAGGATCGAATTGTGGAGGAGGTAGTGGAGTTTGAGTTGGATTTATCAAAGTAGTGCGCCTGTTTGATCTACGATGAGGCATCTTGCTAAAAGAATACAAAGATGAAACGGAGATAAGTCTATAGCAGTGGTTTATAAGTCGAAAGATGAATGACTAATTATCCTAGTTCTGAGTGTATCTAGTTCTGACTCTCATAGGATTCTGAAAAACAATTCATAATGGGAGTCTATATAAAATAACTTTATGAATCAGAAGTGGCTATCCTCGAATGAATTTCTATGAATTGAATAACTGATATTGGTTGCATGACAAGAAATAATCCTAACACACAGTGTGAGTAGTGTATTCACTAGCTCACAAAGTCATTCATGGGAATTATTTATTAGTGTGATGCATAAGACGTTTTGGTTATTTCGGTTGATCCTTCTTTGGAAAACTACCTATGAACCTATTCTTGTTACTCCTTGACTCTTCTGTTGACTGCTATGATGAAGTGGTTACATCTATATAGGTTTGTCGTGCGAGAATGGAAGTGTCTAAAGAATCTATGAGATTAAGTGTAACTTTATGGGGTGATCCTTACCGGATCCTCCTATAATTGCGCAATGTATACAAGTTACATATAATTTAAGATTAAATAGACCTTCGAATAAGTGATCCTACTCCAAAACCACAACCAAACAAGGAACAGGTATTGAAGCATAGATCACAAATTCTAAGTCTATAAAATCTCAATTATATAAAACCTTGTAAGTATACACTCCAAAATCATAGACCTACCAGAAGGGTATTTTAAATTCTCACATAAGTTATTTATAGTGCCTAAAATACTCCTATAGTATTTTAATGTAATGAACTTGGTATGTTTTAAACTTGTTGTTGTCTTATAGTATCATAAAATACTCCCATATTATTTTAACTTTATGTTTTGATCTAGAAATCCCTTGAATAGAGTTAGGTAAGTTTTAATATTGTTACAACACCACATCACTCCCAAACACATGTCGGTCACATCTCATATGAATATAGTTAATCAGGCTATATTGATCCTAGATATGATTACATAACTGTCCAGGTTTGACTGCAGTGTTCAACCTTTAAGTACTTCTGTTCTGTTCTTCTTTTGATACTTGTTCTAGTATGTATATATGTACAAGCATGTAGGTATACTTTTATAAAGTATTGTTATATTTTTAAAATATATTATTATCCAGAGCACTTCGGCCCCATTGCATTTATAGTTGTATATCTTTTATAGGTTGATATACTTAGTTCACTATAAACAATGCTCTGATACCAATCTGTCACACCCCCAAACTGGAACGGCGGAAACGTTCAGGGGCGAAGGACATCATGTTTAGTATCACAACACATGCATCATAGTAATCAAAGTAACAAGCAACCATTGTATTAACATTAAAGTGTTTACAAAGTATATGATTCAAAGAAGTTAGACTCCAAAAGTAAATAACAAAACAAGACATGAAGCTACTATGCTCCATCTTCTGAATCCTAGTGCGCGTACCTGTCTACTAGTTTCCTGAGAATGCAAGTTATTTTGAAAGAGTAGATCAGCATTTAAGCTGGTGAGTTCATAAGTATTTTAGTGATATATAGTAAGTTGAAAGTTCTTTTAGAAAAGTTCGCCTGTTCCTCCAGAAAATCCTATATTTTATGATATGATGAAAGATAAGTAAAAATGACTCTACAATCCCTTCTATCAGTACTAAATGGATACAAATTCTATAAAACCCAGAGTAAACAGACAATCGATTGTTTGAATCTGCCCTAAGCCCACAACCAAACAAGGAACCCTGAAGTCACACATCCCATTGTTTGTTAGATCTCCGTTGTATATAACCCTGGCGTATTCATTTGGTACTCACGGAGTTAACTGTAATAGTTCCTTTATAGTTGATAAAAACATTCTTTCAGAAAAACCCTTATTTCCTTTAGTAAAAATGGTAGCCACAATAGTTCCTTCTATAATCACTTACTTTATACTAGCTATATATAATCTAATATAGAACAGATAGTTAATTGTGTGAATCTGCCCTAACCCACAACCAAACAAGGAACAGGAAGTAAGGCAGAAAGCACACATCCAACTACCTATCGGATATTAATTATATATAACCCTGATGTATAAACTATGGTATTATAGAATTAACCACCTAAGGTCCTTTAAGTTATACTGGTTTAATAAAATGAATTAAACCCTTTTGTTGATAAGTTTCTTGTTTAGGCTACTAAATGTTCTATCTAAAAAAGTATGTTTTTGTACTAGAAAATGGTGTATTGAATTAGTATACTATGACTTGACCCATACCTAATACTCCTTATGATTACTTGATGTATACGGAATATATATATATATATATATATATATATATATATATATATATATATATATATATATATATATATATATATATATATAGCTAAGATCGAACAGATAGTAGACTGGGTGAATCTGCTCTAAGCCCACAACCAAACAAGGAACAGGAAATGAAGCGGAAAGCACACATCCTACTGTCTGCCGGACCCGATTAATATATATCCTTGATGTATCTATCGAGGAATCATAAAGTTAACATTATAGGCCCCCTTCTAACTGAATGTTCATGTTACTAGTAAGTTATGTAGCGTTGTTCTATTGTTTGGACGACTACTAGAAGTAATGAATCCTACACTCTTAACGCCTCAGTCGATACTGGTGTGAGTTTTGTATATATTTATGTGTTTTATTTATTATTGTCCGGTACTTTGTAGATGTACCCTTTATAAATAAATCCGGTACTTTGTAGATGTACCTCATACATATAACTCCAGTACTTTGTAGATGTACCCCATATATATATAAATCATGGCATTTTGAAGATGCACCATATATATATAACATTATACCATGTTTATTATCATCTTTTGTTTAGAACAATGAGTTAATGATACGTTCCCTTCCTAGGTTACTGGGAATTTATAGTATAAGTGTGTAAATCATGATTTGTTTATCTGTTATAGTTATAGTATGTTCCTCCCTTTACTAGTTATAGTATGTTCCTCCCTGTACTAGTTATAGTATGTTCCTCCTGGTACTAGTTATAGTATGAACTGAACCCCTAAACTATACCTATTATAGTTTACTAGTATGTTTACTTGAACTGACCCTGATTTGAAGAAAAGACTCAATTATCTACTGAGTTATGATTGTACTTTAAAAACGGAGTTTTATAAACAACAAGGTAACATAACTTTAAAAGTGTTTTTGAAATGATTTGATTACTTATAAAAGCATAAGAAATCCTTTAATGTGATGGTTATCAAAAATAACATTTACAAAATTATCATTGTGTTCAACTTGTATTCCTCCCCTTAAAAGCATTTAAAACATTTAAAAGATTGATTATAGGGGTATGAAATCACCTTATGTGAGTGATTCAATTGAAGATTCGCGTAAGGATGATAAATTCCACGAATGAAGTCCCGAGACATAAACGAGTCCTAAATGACATATATTGATACATATAGGCATGTAATAAGCAAATCTAAATACAAAGGAGATTGGGAAACAACCTAGGATGCAAGGATAACTCACCAAAAGAGTGCTAGAAGCAAGAGTGCTAGAAGCAAGATAGGAGGATGAAGGAGTGTTCACGGCCCAAATGAAGGATAGTTGATGACCCAATGGAGTTCACGGCCCAAATAGATGAATGGTTCACGGCCCAACTTGATGAGTGGTTAACGACCCAATGATGATCCTATGAAGGGTTCACGGCCCAACTTCATGAAGAACACTTGAAGATCTTGGAGAAAAGTGATGAATCAATATGGAAAGGTAAGGGCTTTCAAGGAACAACAAGAAGAGATGAGTCCCTTACGTTTTTCGAGTGAAATGAGAGCCTTTCGTGGATGATATAGAGAATGGAGTTGTTTGCGGCCAAGGGAAGAAGAAGTAAAGGAAAAGTGACAAAAATACATCCTTATAGGAGGGGTTCACGGCCTAACAATGGTTCATGGCCGTGAACATGGACCTTGTTCGTGAACCTCACTTGTTGGGGTTTTATGGCTCAAATGTTCTTCTAGGCTCTTGGCTCTTACGTGGTTCACTTCCTAACACAGAATCCTTGAGTGTACTGGGCTTAGAACTCATAAAATGACCCTTAACAAGGCTAAAAGGTAAAAGAAACAAGTCTGACTCTCGATTGAATGACTTGACTTATAAGTTGAAATTTCAGGTTGTCATGGGGGGGGGGGGTTCCCGTGGCAGTAGATTGAGACCGTGTGGGGGTTCACATGGCATTTGGTGTAAGACCTTGGAGGGTTTCCATGTCATCTTAATATATTTGCATGTTTAGTTTGTATGATATTTTCTTGTTAGGGAAGACCTTGTGGGGGTTCCCATGGCAGTTAGTGAAGACCATGTGGGGGTTCCCATGGTCGGAAGACTATGTGGGGGTTCCCATGGCAGATAGTTAAGACCACGTGGGGGTTCCAGTGTCATTAGGTATAAGACCTTGGAGGGTTTTCATGGCATCCTTATATGTTGTATGCATGGCTTATGTGGTTTATGTAGCTTTTATAGCTAATATGGATTTTGTGATTATGTGGATTGTGTGGGGTATGCTCTGGGGAACTCACTAAGCATTAGCTTATAGTTTGTTGATTTGTTTCAGGTACTTTTGAGCCTAAGGGCAAGGGTAAGGCTTGATGGTGTGGCATGCTCTCTCTTAGGCGTATTTGTGGGACACTCTGATATTTGAAATAAAATGATGATATTGAGAATTTGAAAACAATTTTTCTTGTGATTTTGTGGTTTATTGGAAATATTTTTATTATTTAAAAATGAAAATTTTCTTTGGAAAAATTGGGATGTTACAAGTTGGTATCAGAGTCTTGGTTTGAGGGATTCGGGCACACTCTCGGGTGTGTCAGGACTCAAACTAAGGAAATGGTAAAATTGTTTTCAAAAATCAAAAGTTAAAAACTTTTTGAAAAGGAAAAAAGGGGGAGAGTGCAATGCGCGTGATCGGCCGAGCTCAAGTAAGTGGTTCCCCAATACATTAGCCATGTTATACTGAGATTTGGGTTATGATAGTCTGATGGATTATGCTATGTGTATACTTTAAAAATTGTATACGGTTAGGATCTTATAGCCTTAGAATAATTGATTTGGCCTTATTTCCTGTTCCTTGTCTGGTTGTGGTCCTAGGGTAGAGTCTATTATTCAAAAGTCTATTTGATCTTGTTCTGTGTATAATTTGCATACATAATGCTACCTGTTATGATTGATTTGCGATTGGATTGAGCAAATCTTAGGATAGCCTAGGGTTTGAGTTATGCAGTAGCTCGTGAGATATGTTTTGGTTGTGGAACGAATTAGGGTTACCAGGTAGAGCTTTAGGGAAGGTACAGGCAGGTCTGGAAGGTAGTATTGGGTCTGTACTACTGAAAGCACAGGACCTGTACCCGAACTAAAGTTAGTCCTAGAAGCTCTAAGGAAAACCGGTGTGGGAAGATCCCCTTTTTGGATATTTTTAATCTTTCCGGTTTGTGATATTACATATCAGAATGCTGGTGACACGGCTGGGAACAGGGGGATCAGGATCGCGATCCGGATCCGGATCTGGGTCAGCTGACGGTACAGCGCCCATTGACAAGGGGCTGCGCGAAATCATTATAGACGAGGTTACGAGGGGCATCCTTGACGCTATCCCAGTGATTTTTGGGACGGTCAAGGAAGGGATGATGGAGATTACAGAGGATAGGCTTAGGTCATTTAAAGCCGAGATTGCTGTGGGCCAGATCGGGGCCCGAACTCCCTCGTTTCGGGAGTTTAAGGCGTGTGGGGCGCCGGAGTTCTTCGGGGTCAGGGACCCCATAGTTACCCGACGCTGGGTGGCAGACATGGAGAACACCCAGCGCACAAGTTCTTGCCCTGATGCGGCAAAGGTGGGTTTTGCTTCATGTATGTTGAGGGATCGAGCCCGGGATTGGTCGGGAGAGGTGACTAGCTAGGTGGGACCAGCCGGTGTGGCTGAGATGACATGGGCAGAGTTTGTCAGACGTTTTGATCTGGAGTTTGCGCCACCTATTAAGGTACAACGGTTGGTGAGGGAGTTCTAGGAGCTCCAACAGTCCACCGAGACTGTGGCGGAGATCACCGCCAAGTTTCGCGAGTGAGCATTGTTGATCCCACAGTATGCTACAGATGAGGACATGAGGATGAAGAGGTATCATTCCATGCTGAGGGATGATATGCGAGAGTTTTTGAGATTTATAGGGTGCAAAACCCTGAACGAGATGGTGGAGAAGGCCCGTGAGCGGGAGATGGAGTTAGAGTTCGGCACCAAGAGGAAACCAAAGCAGGCACAGACATAAGTAGGTCAGACTAAAAAGCCTAAGACCTTGGATTCTTCCAGTAGGGGCCAGCAGGGTCGTGGCCGGTGTGCCAAGTTTGGGAGTTCTCATGGTGGACCTTGTCGGGGAACGAGCCGGGTATGTTATACGTGTGGTTAGTAGGGCCACGTGAGCAGGGATTTCCCCAAGAAGGTCCTGATTTATTTCCACTGCAACAAGACTGGCCATAAAAAGGCCGATTGTCTGAGGTTTCAGGGAGGAGGAGGAGCGGTGTCGGCGCCTGCGCCCGCCACGATGAGGATCACCGATGGCCGCCCTGCCAAGGCGGATGCTCCAGCAGTGAAGAACCGTGCATTTCAGTTGACCACTGAGGATGCTCACGTTCTACTCGACTCGGGTGCTACCTGATCATTTGAATCTCTTGCGCTTAGCAAGAAGTTCTGGGATGCGACGGGGACTTTAGATTCCCCGCTTGAGGTTGAGATTGCGGATGACCGCACCGTGAGTGTTGCGATGGTGTATCCGGACTGCGTCCTAAATGTGCTTGGGGAGAGGTTTCGTGTTGATCTAGTCTCGATACCGTTGCGAGGGCTGAAGGTGATAGTCAGGATGGACTGGTTGGGGGCCAATGGGGCCATGATAGATTGTGAGCGCCAGTTGGAGAGGGTTCGAACCCCAAGTGGTGAAAACTGGTTATTCATGGAGAGAGGGCCTCGGAGGGGCCAACCCTCTGTTCAGCCGCGAGGGCTAGGAGACTTCTTCAGCAGGGTTGTTCGGGATTTTTGGCATATATCTTGGATACGAGGGTTGAGACCTCGGCGGATTTGGGCAGTGTACCGGTTCTACGGGAGTTTCGGGATGTCTTTCCCAAGGAGTTACCTGGAGTGCCTCCGGAGAGGCAAGTGGAGTTTCGCATTGATTTGGTGTCGGGTTCCGCTCCGATAGCCAAGGCACCATAACGGCTAGCTCCGCCCAAGACGCAGGAGCTATCTACGCAGCTTCAGGAGCTGCTAGACCGAGGGTTTATCCGTCCAAGCAGTTCCCCGTGGGGAGCACCGATCCTGTTCGTAAAAAAGAAGGACGAGACACATAGGATGTGTATCGATTATCGAGAACTGAACCAGCTAACAGTGAAAAACCATTATCCACTTCCGAGGATCGATGATTTGTTCGATCAACTGTAGGGTGCATCTTGGTTTTCCAAGATTAATCTTCGTTCGGGGTACCATCAGATGTGGATTCGGAATGAGGATATACCGAAGACAGCTTTCAGGAATTGGTACGGTCACTATGAGTTTGTGGTGATGCCATTCGGAGTCACCAATGCCCCAGCAGCGTTCACGGATCTCATGAACAGGGTGTGTAGGCCGATGTTCGATCGGTCGGTGATCGTTTTTATCGATGATATCTTGGTCTATTCTAAGACCAAGGAGCATCACGAGCAGCATTTTAGGGAGGTGTTAGAGACACTGAGGACGGAAAGGCTTTATGCCAAGTTCTTGAAGTGTGATTTTTGGTTGAGAGAAGTGTAGTTTTTGGGACACATCATCAACCAAGAGGGAATTTTGTTCTATCCAGCCAAGATTGAGGCAGTGATGCGGTGGGAATTGTCGAAGAATGCATCAAAGATACGTAGCTTCTTAGGTCTAACAGGGTACTATCGGAGATTCGTACAAAATTTCTCCAAGATCGCTGTACCTTTGACCCGTTTGACCAAGAAGAATGTGACTTTTCGGTGGGGCACGGACCAGCAGCTAGCTTTCGAGACCTTGAGACAGAGGTTATGTGAGGCCCCTATTTTAGCACTACCTGATGGGTTGGATGATTTGGTAGTGTAATGTGATGAGTCTATCACGCAGTTAGGCGATGTACTGATGCAGAGGGGACATGTGATCGCGTACGCCTCGAGGCAGTTGAAGCTTCAAGAGGCGAACTACCCCACTCACGACCTGGAATTACAGGCGGTTGTGTTTGCCATCAAGATTTGGAGGAATTACCTGTATGGAGTTTGATGCACCATCTTTACTGATCACAAGAGTTTGAAGTATTTTATGGATCAGCAGAACCTAAACATGCGGCATAGGAAGTGGTTGGATGTACTGAAAGATTATGATTGCGAGATCTTGTACCACCTAGGGAAGGCCAATATGGTGGCCGATGCTTTGAGCCGCAAGGCGGAAATTGCTCCGATCGGGAATGTATGCTTGATGATGACGATGATCTCTCCACTGTTGGATATGATCAAGGAAGCTCAAGTAGAGGGTGTGAAGAAAGAGAATTTGAAGACATAGCGGATTCGGGGCAATTTCCCTTGTTTGTTTGGGATAGTCGAGGTCTTCTGGCACAGTGTGGCCGGGTGTGGGTACCGGTAACTGGAGGTGTGAGGCAGAAGATCTTGGAGGAGGCACACAGATCCAAGTTCTCTATTCACCCGAGGGCCACAAAGATGTATAGAGATATGAGGTTGAGTTACCGGTGGCCTGCATGAAGCGGGAGATTGCATGGTTCGTGGAACGGTGCTTGATCTGCAGGAAGGTCAAGGCTGAACATGAGAGGCCTCATGGCAAGGTTCAGTCGTTACCCATTCCTATGTGGAAATGGGAAGAGATTACCATGGACTTCATCACGAAGTTACCAAGGACAGTGAGGGTTGTGGATGCCATATGGGTTATTGTGGATAGATTGACGAAGAGTCTCCACTTTATTCCGATCTCCGAGAGCATCTCTGCCGAGAAATTAGTGGATATTTATTTGCGAGAAGTGGTGGCGAGGCACGGGGTGCCAGTATCGGTGGTTTCTAACCGGGATGTCTGATTTACATCAAGATTCTGGAGAAAAATCCATGAAGAACTGGGCACCCAGTTACATTTCAACACGGCTTACCACCCCCAGACAGATGGCCAGAGTAAGAGGACGATCAATACATTGGAGGATATGCTTCGGGCATGTGTATTGGATTTCGGAGGGAGTTGGGATACATACATCCCACTAGCAGAGTTTTCATATAAAAATAGTTATCATGCTAGTATTGATCGACCGCCGTTTGAGATGTTGTATGGTCGGAGGTGTAGGACCCTTTTTTGTTGGGGTGAGGTAGGGCACCGAGTCATGGGGAGCACCGAGAAAAGCTATGATGACCGGTGCAGATCGGATCTTGAGTTTCAGGTGGGGGATTTCGTCTTGTTCATGGTGTCACCATGGAAGGGTGTCATTAGGTTCCGGAAGAGGGGCAAGCTAGGGCCCCGATATATCAGACCATTCAGGATTACTTCCCAGGTGGGCAAGGTAGCCTATCGCTTGGATCTGCCAGACGAGATTAGCAAGATACACAACACCTTCCACGTGTCCCATCTTTTGAAGTGTGTCACAGACCAGGCCGCAGTTGTTTCTCTGGACGACATCCAGGTGGATGAGGGCCTGAACTACATTGAGAGGCTCGTTGCGATTCTGGATAGGATGACAAAGTTCCTACGTAACAAAGATGTGAAGTTAGTGATGGTGCAATGGCAGCAACGAAGAGGCTCCTAATGGATAGCGGAGATGGAAGAGAAGATGCGAGATCACTACCCGGACTTGTTTGCGTCAGCGGACTTCAAAGACGGAGTCTAGTTCAAGTGGGGGAGCTTTGTAACACTTCTTCCAGATATTATTTATTTTTTTAAGTTTTTAGGGTTTTGCACTGAGACTCGACGAGTTGGGGAGCCCAACTCGACGAGTAGATTTCGATATTGGATGTGGGACTTAGGGTCTACTCGACGAGTTCAAAGGCCCTAACTCGACAAGTAGAAACTGTAAAGGAAAACCCTAATTTTCCGGGTTTAGAACCCTATTTAAAGAACTTAACCATTAGGGTTGGCCTCCTTACCAGCCTCCTTACTCAAAGAAACCTAGAGCCGCCTCCCCCTCTTGTTCATTGAAGTTTTGAGTGTTATTGTGTGATTTTGAAGGAAGCCTTGAAGTGAAAAGTGGAAATCTTGGAGGAGTGATATTGGATCCAGAAACTCCACATCAAGAGCTGCATTTTAAAGGTATAAAGCCATAACCTTGACATGTAGTGTTTTAGATCTCATATTTTGGTATTTTAGGGCTTGTTTTGGGACTTTGGGTTGGATATCCCAAGATAAGAGGTTTCCAAAGGCTATGAGTGTATATCTGGCCTCTATAAGACCTCTAAATGATTAAAGTTGCAAACTTTAATAGCCTCCATCTCCCATTCATGCATTATGTCCAAAATGAAGGCTAAAATGGATATTGGAGAATATTTCATGCATGCATGGACGTAAAGTTAGAAACTTTACGTGATTTGTCCACCCTTGGACATCAGATCTGTGTTTTGGGTCGATGGGATGAGAGTTTAAAGGCTTAATGAGCCAAGAACTTCCTCAAAGGAGCTAGGGTTTGAGTCTAAGGCATATTAGACGTCTCAATGGTTAAGGATCTGTTGTATGGAGCTTTAGATTCGAATAGAAAGGACTGAATGCGTGAAGACAGGGGAAACTCGACGAGTTGGGACGGGTTTCCCTGTTTCTGGATGCTAAGAAACTCGACGATTTGGCGAGGGTTTTGCCTGGTTTTCTGAACACCAAAAGAACTCGACAGGTTTCTATATACACTCGACGAGTTGGGTCAACATGGACTGTTGACCTGGACCGTTGAATTTGACTTTGACCATGGTTTACCAAGTTGGACTTTAAAGGGTTTGATGGGTTGAGGTGTATACTAAGGAGTTGTTTATGATTAGGAATTGGCAGAGTTGACACTCGGAGCTTGGTCCTATTCAGCTACAGTTTGCATTTGAGGTGAGTCTTCTCACCATACCAATGGGTCTAAGGCACCAAGGCCGGCCCATTTTATGATTTGTGGATTGTCGGTTGATTATACGTTATGTTAGTATGACATTTGCATAGAAGACCCCGAGGGGTTCCCGTGGCAGTAGATTAAGACCATGTGGAGGTTCCCATGGCATTTGGTGTAAGCCCTTGGAGGGTTTCCATGGCATCTTAGTATATTTGCATGTTTAGTTTGTATGATATTTGCTTGGTAGTGAAGACCATGTGGGGGTTCCCATGGCAGGAAGACCATGTGGGGGTTCCCATGACAGGTAGTTACGACAACGTGGGGGTTTCAGCGGCATTAGGTATAAGACCTTGGAGGGTTTCCATGGCATCCTTATATGTTGTATGCATGGCTTATGTGGTTTATGTAGCTTTTATAGCTAATATGGATTATGTGATTATGTGGATTGTGTGGGGTATGCTCTGGGGAACTCACTAAGCATTAGCTTACAGTTTGTTGATTTGTTTCAGGTACTTCTAAGCCTAAGGGCAAGGACAAGGTTTGATGGCGTGGCATGCACTCTCTCAAGCGTATTTATGGGACAGTCTAATATTTGAAATAAAATGATCATATTGAGAATTTGAAAACAATTGTTCTTGAGATTTTGTGGTTTATTGGAAATGTTTTGATTGTTTAAAAATGAAAAATTTCTTTGAAAAAATTGGGTTGTTATAGAGGGGGTGCTCTTGGCCCAATAAATATCGCATATTCTGGTGTTTATCAGTGGTGGTATAAAATCGGTTTACGAAATAATGAAGATCTTTATACTGTAGCTCTTTTTCTCTTATCAATTTCTGCCATATCTTTAATAGCGGGATGGTCACACCTACAACCGAAATGGAAACTGAGTGTTTCGTCGTTCAAAAATGCAGAATCTTGTCCCAGTCATCATTTATCAGGACTCTTCGTCATAAGTTCCTTGGCTTAGACAGGGCATTTGGTCCATGTTGATATTCCTGTATCTAAAGTGGAGTACGTTCGATGGAATAATTTCTTAGATGTATTACCACATCCCTAAGGGTTAGATCCACTTTTTACAAGTCAGTGGAATCTTTATGCTCAAAATCCCGATTCAAGTAATCATTTATTTGGTACCTCCTAAGGAGCAGGTACTGCCATTTTATCCCTTCTCGGGGGATTCCATCCTCAAACCCAAAATTTATGGCTGGCTGATATGGCTCATCATCATTTATCTATTACATTACTTTTTATAATTATTGGGCATATGTATAGAACTAATTTTGGGATTGGGAACAATATGAAAGATCTTTTAGATCCGCATATCCCTCGTAGATGGCGATTAGGATGTGGAAATAAGGGCATTTATGTCAACATTAATAATTCGATTCATTTTGAATTAGGCCTTACTCTAGCTTCTTTAGGTGTACCATTCAAGTCTGGTAAGTTTTGCATTTAACCATCCTTATTGAAAACCTTGTATTTTGGTCCTTTAGCTAGTACGCGGAGCGTACTAGGTGGTACGCTTGGCGTACTTGCCTGCAGCCGAATCGCGGATACCACCCATGTACGCAGTATGTACGTGGAGTACGTATGCCGTATGCGTGCCTGGGGCAACACCTAATTTGTAGGGTTTGTGCCCTGTTTAAACAACTTAATCTCATTTCATGGACATTTTAGACCAGCCTCCATCCTCCTTGTCCCAGAGAACGAAACCCTAAGTGTGATAGTGAGTCTGTGAGCTTGCGAAAGAGAGTCTTGGTGTCTTAATGTGAAGAAGAAGAAGAGGAGCCCTTGGATAAGTTGATTGAGCTTGAAGATCTTGGATCACTTCCACATTTGCAAGCTTTTGAGGTAAAAAGCTTACACATTTATGCTCTTCTATGTTAGATCTAGTTCATGGATCATTTGTGCATCTTTTTGGTCCCTTTTGGTTGGTCCTTGTGAGTAAAGGTTGTTTCAGAAGCTTGGCCCCTAGATCTGGACGTTTTAGGGGCCCCTTATGCATAAAAATGCAAGCTTTATGGTGTATCTTGACCCATACATGTTATATGATATGCTTTGAAATATGAATCTTTGAATCGCATGCTAGTTAGGGCTAAGGATCTGCTTAGTAATTAAATGATAGAATGCTCGGAGATATGCGTTTATATTCCTATTGTATGAGCTTGTAGAGTTGCACGCTAGTATTGGTCGGTCAGTGATAGGACGATCTGATTAGGTTATGCTTGATTCTGATGACTCAATGCTCGAATGTTGCTTGCATTGTGCTTTTTGGGAGTTTTCATTAACGTCAGCTAACTAGTAAGCGAATATGTTAAGTTACATATTACTAAGACTAAATAATTTTAAAAGGTTAGGTTTTAACTCTATTGCGCATATATTGTTTGAGTCCAACCGTTGTAGTGTGAGACCTCTCATTCGAATAATTATTTAGTTTTGGTGATATGTAATTGTGTTCGTGAGCTAGTTAGAGGGACTTAGCGGGAGTTCCTTCTGCAGCTGATGGCGGAGAGTGGTGTGGAGATTACCCTAGGAAAACCTAGGAAGAGATTTAGTGTTGGGAACCATATCTTGATGAGTATTAATTGTATGGATAAGGAGTGACTTGGAGGATTCAAGGCACTCCTTGAGGAAAGTACGGATAGATGTGGAAGGTAGTATGGGCCCGTACTACTGGAAGAAGAGGATCCGTACTCAATTCAAGAAGAGCTGCGATGAAACCAAGAAGCTTGTAGAGTATGAGATTCCTCAATATATATACATATATATATATATATATATATATATATATATATATATTGATGGGTATTTTGATGGTTTATATGGTCTATTTTCAGTATGTTGACTCTTCAAGGCAGGCCGGTTGGTAGTTCTGGTGTTGGTGAGGGATCGGGCTCAGGTTCTGGATTCGGGCAGTTGGATGATCAGAAGCGGGTGTTCATTTCGTCTGAGGTTATGCATTTCATACTTGAGCAGACTCATGTGATCTTCGGTACGATCAAGGAGGGTATTGTGGAGCTGTTGGAGGAGCATTTGGGCTCTTTCCGTTCTGAGATTGTATCTATGATTAGGGCACGTTCATTGAACTTCAGGGAGCTTCGGTCATCTGGGGCTCCGGACCATTTCGGGGAGAATGACCTGATTGCGAGCATGTGATGGTTAACAAATGCCGCTAACGCATTCTGCACCAGCAGTTGTCGCGAGGGGGAAAAATGTCAAACATGGTTCCTATCTTCTGAAAGACACAGCTCGAGAGTGGTGGGAGGAGGTTGGGCACTCTATTGGTGATGAGGTTGTTGATTCGATGACATGTGATGATTTTAGACAAAACTGCAAATTTAGTCCTTGTGGTTTGCAAAAAACTTTGGATAGGGTCCAAAAAGTTTTCGACTTGCATAGAAGGTCCAAAATCAAAACTTTTCTATGAATTTGGTCCAAATAAATATGAAAAGACTATTTTGCCCTTATTATTTCTTTTTTACATTTTCTTTGTTTATTTTGATTGTTTTAATATAAAAGAAAAAAAAAGAAACGGGCATGACCATTTGACCAGACAATACCCACCCCACATATTTCTCTCTCTCTTTCTCTCTCTCTCTCTCTCTCTCTCTCTCTCTCTCATCAAAAAGACTTCCATGATCAATTCGTTTCCATAGCTATCACCTTCCTTTCCCGTTAAGATTCCCTACAATAGTCGTCGACCCTTCTCGCCGGTAAGTTTCTTACCTCACAGTGCCTCCATTCCCCCTTCTTCTTCTCGAGCCAATGGGTTTAAGTTTTAGAGGTTGAAGCCTGCCATGTAGACCAAAACCTCGATACGACAACGGTGAATCTGATAGCAAATTCAACAGCTTGAAACGTGTTAACTTGTGACAGCCTACTAATATCTTTCCCCCAGCCATCGAAATCTTCTAAGGTTCCATTTTAGATTTGATTTTGTGTTTTCTGAAAATTTCTAGGGTAGCTTAGAATTTTGATTTTCAATTTCTACAATTGGTGTTTATTATTATGTGGGTGGGTGTAGATTTTCTAGCGAAAAGATTTTCTGGGATCCATTCATTATCTCAAAGACTTTGTGAGTTTCAATTTCTGCAATTTTTTTTCAATTTGAGCAATTCGTGTTTATTAATGAGGAATAGGGAGTTTTCTTTATGCATATTACTGATGAAGAACAGATGATTGAATTTTATAAACATTGGAATCACCCACTTCATGATGCATATTCTGAAAACCCATGAGCTTTTATGCATTTTTATCAGGTGGAATCCCTGACTGTGGTGTGTAGATGTAAGCGTGATTGAATCGATTGGTGTTAAACTGAGTTGGGTTTCTGTAGGATTACATTGATGAATGCAAAACCGATGGATTGAAGCTTTTAAGGTAAGTTTCTGTTGGTTTTTTGACAGCTCGATTTGTTTGAAGGAAACGTAAAACCGATTTCCTTGGAACATTTGGAGATTGATTTTGAATATGTAATGGTGGGTGTTTTTGATCCAGTTGTAGGTTAGAGGTGGCAGTCCCCGATGGGTCTTTTTTGTGTTTTGTTGCAATGAAGCTTACACTCAATATTAAAGTGGATTTGTGTTTTGTTGCAGGTTTTAAGAAGAAGAAGAAGAAGAAGAAGAAGAAGAAGAAGAAGAAGAAGAAGAAGAAGAAGAAGAAGAAGAAGAAGAAGAAGAAGAAGAAGAAGAAGAAGAAGAAGAAGAAGAAGAAGAAGAAGAAGAAAGAAGAAGAAGAAGAAGAAGAAGAAGAAGAAGAAGAAGAAGAAGAAGAAGAAGAAGAAGAAGAAGAAGAAGAAGAAGAAGAAGAGAAGAGAAGAAGAAGAAGAAGAAGAAGAAGAAGAAGAAGAAGAAGAAGAAGAAGAAGAAGAAGAAGAAGAAGAAGAAGAAGAAGAAGAAGAAGAAGAAGAAGAAGAAGAAGAAGAAGAAGAAGAAGAAGAAGAAGAAGAAGAAGAAGAAGAAGAAGAAGAAGAAGAAGAAGAAGAAGAAGAAGAAGAAGAAGAAGAAGAAGAGAAGAAGAAGAAGAAGAAGAAGAGAAGAAGAAGAAGAAGAAGAAGAAGAAGAAGAAGAAGAAGAAGAAGAAGAAGAAGAAGAAGAAGAAGAAGAAGAAGAAGAAGAAGAAGAAGAAGAAGAAGAAGAAGAAGAAGAAGAAGAAGAAGAAGAAGAAGAAGAAGAAGAAGAAGAAGAAGAAGAAGAAGAAGAAGAAGAAGAAGAAGAAGAAGAAGAAGAAGAAGAAGAAGAAGAAGAAGAAGAAGAAGAAGAAGAAGAAGAAGAAGAAGAAGAAGAAGAAGAAGAAGAAGAAGAAGAAGAAGAAGAAGAAGAAGAAGAAGAAGAAGAAGAAGAAGAAGAAGAAGAAGAAGAAGAAGAAGAAGAAGAAGAAGAAGAAGAAAAGAAGAAGAAGAGAAGAAGAAGAAGAAGAAGAAGAAGAAGAAGAAGAAGAAGAAGAAGAAGAAGAAGAAGAAGAAGAGAAGAAGAAGAAGAAGAAGAAGAAGAAGAAGAAGAAGAAGAAGAAGAAGAAGAAGAAGAAGAAGAGAAGAAGAAGAAGAAAAGGAGGAGAGAGAGAGAGAGAGAGAGAGAGAGAGAGAGAGGGAGAGAGGGAAGAGAGAGTGTGTGTGAGAGAGAGAGAGAAGGTATGGTGGGGTGCATATTTTTTTTAATTTCTTTTTATTTTGTAATTATAAAAACATTATAAATGGTAAAAATAATGTAAAAAAGAAATTAGAAGGGCAAAACCGTCATTTCAGGTATTCCAAGGACCAAAACCACAGGAATCTTCTAATTTTGGGACCAAATTCACGGAAAAGTTTTGATTTTGGACCTTCCATGCAAGTCGAAAACTTTTTGAAGCCTATCCAAAGTTTTATACAAACCACAAGGACCAAATTTGCAGTTTGTCGATGATTTTACTACTAGATTCAGGGCTGAGTTTGCAGCTGTGATTGGGGTGCAACATTTGGGGTGAGAGTTTCAGGATCTCCACCAGACTACTGAGATGGTGGCTGAGATCATCGCGTTGTTTCGTGAGATGGCGCTTTTGGTTCCCATTCCTTTACGCGGGAACAAGGTTATCGGGGGTATGGACTGGTTGAGCCCCAATAGGGAGGTGATCGATTATGAGCACCAGTTAGTACGGATTCGAACCCAAAGTGGGGGAGAGTTAGTGGTTTTGGGAGAGGGAGCTCAGCATGGGCCAATCTTGTGTTCAGCTACGAGGTCCAGATGTTATATTCATCAGGATTGCTTCGGATTCGTCGCCTATGTTATGGATACCCAAGATAAGGGTAAGGCGACTGTAGATGATGTGTCGATTGTGAGAGAGTGTCTGGATGTGTTTCTAAAGGATTTGGCTGGGGTGCCTCCGGAGAGGCAAGTTGAGTTCAGGATTGATTTTGTTCCCGGTGCCGCTCCGATAGCAAAAGCACTGTATCAGGTGGGTCCTCCCGATATATAGGAGTTGTCTACACAGTTGCAGGAGCTGTTAGAAAAGGGATTCATTCGACCGAGAAGTTCGCCTTGGGGAGAACCGATCTTGTTTTTGAAGAAGAAGAAGGATGGTTATCATCGTATGTGCATTGATTACCGGGAGCTGAAGAAGTTAACGGTGAAGAACCGTTATCCACTCCCGAGGATTGATGATATTTTCGACCAGCTTCATGGTGCATCTTGGTTTTTCAAGATTGATTTGCATTCAGGTTATCATCAGATGAGGGTCAAAGATGAGGATGTGAAGAAGACGGCCTTTCGGACTCGCTATGGTCATTACGAGTTCGTGGTGATGCCTTTTGGGCTCACCAATGCTCCAGTCGCGGTCATGGACCTCATGAACCACGTATGCAAACCGATGTTGGTCTATTCCAAGACCTAGGAGTAGCACAAGGAGCACTTGAGGGAGGTGCTGGAGACTTTGAGGAAGGAGAGACTATTCGCAAAGTTCTCCAAGTGTGAGTTCTGGTTGCGCAAGGTGCAGTTTCTGGGGCACCTTGTCAACCAGAATAGTATTCTGGTCGATCCGGCTAAGGTTGAGGCCGTGATGAGGTGGGACGTTTCAAGGTCTCCATCTGAGATTTGGAGTTTCCTTGGTTTAGAAGGGTATTATTGAAGATTCATCTAGGATTTCTACAAGATACCAGTTCCATTGACTCTCTTGACGAAGAAGATGGTCACATTTTGTTAGGGGCCTGAGCAGCAGGGAGCTTTTGAGACCATAAGACAGAGATTATGCAAGGCCCCAATTTTGACCCTGCCAGAGGGTGTTGAAGATTTTGTGGTTTACTACGATGCGTCGATCACGGGTTTAGGGCAGTTTTGATGTAGAGGGGTCGCGTGATGGCTTATGTTTCGAGGCAGCTGAAGCCTCATGAGGCAAACTATCCGACGCATGATTTGGAGTTGGGGGCTATGGTTTTCTCCCTCAAGATTTGGAGACATGACCTCTATGGGGTCCGCTTTACTATTTACACGGATCACAAGAGCCTGAGGTATCTGATGAATCAGCCAAATCTGAATATGAGGTAGCGTCGGTAGTTAGATGTGGTGAAGGATTATGATTGTGAAATCCTTTACCATCCACGGAATGCCAATATGGTGGTCGATGCTCTCAGCTGAAAGGCGGTCGCGGTTTCGATCTGGGATATTTTTTTGAGGATGATTGTGATTACTCTGCTATTGGAGCGGATTCGTGAGGCTCAGATTGAGGCTATGAAGGAAGAGCACCGAAAGAGTGAGCGTATTGTGGGTCAGGTGGATTCCTTTTATAATCATATACGTGGTTTGTTGACTCTTCATCAGAGGGTATGGGTCCCGTATTGGGGCGGTGTGTATAAGGTTTTGATGGAGGAGGCGCACAAGTCGAGTTTCTCCATCTATCTCGAGGCGGCGAAGATGTATATGGATCTTTGTCCTGATTATTGGTGGTCATGTACGAAACGGGATGTGGCTTGGTATGTGGAGAGGTGCTTGACTTACAGGAAAGTCAAGGCCAAGCATCAGCGACCTCACGGCAAGATGCAGCCGTTGGATATACCCCTTTGGAAATGGGAGGAGATTACCACGGGTTTCATTACGAAGTTGCCTCGAAATACGCGCCGAGTGTATTCCATTTGGATCATCGTGGATTGATTGACCAAGAGCGCACGTTTTATCCCGATTCAGGAGAGCATCTCTGCATAGAATCGATGGGTTTTATACAAACAATCCTATGTGTGCATGCAACCCTAGATATGGATCTATGTTTTCACTATTACTCATACAACATTATGAACACAAAAAGAAACCTAGCATACTCCTAGTAATTTCGAAATCATAATTAAGAATGAATTACATACCTCTTGTTGTTATATTCTAATAACAACTAGTTTCTTAAATCTTCTTATCTTTGAAAGCAAGTACCACAAGTGTAGTACCTCTAATGGCTCACAAACACCAAGAGCAATTGAAGAAGCAAGAGAGAGAGAGAGAGAGAGGGAGAGGTAAAATTCGGCTCTAGGAACTCTTGGGATCAAGTGGCCGAATTTCTTATGCCAATGGTCCTTTATATAGGTGTAGGAATTAGGGTTTCAGTCCTTATCCTTATCTGGTTGCTTAGCCACCCAGGAGCCCAAGGATAATTCTAGAAGCCCTATCTTTGGACGAATTCTAAGGCCTTTAACCCCTTGAATTCGTCCACCCTATCCCATAGGGTTTCCTTGCTCAACATTAAAACTATCACATAATTAAGTTCAGTCCCCCTAGTTCAATCACAAAATTAATTTCTTAATTAATTCTTGACCAATGTTAATTATACAAATATGATTTCTCTCTTAATATATTATTCTTATAATATATTCATAAACCATAATAACCTTTTTCTCTATTATTTCTCCATTCAAGTTGCTTTGGTGAAGGCAACCCAAAAGGACCATGCACAATCGGGTCAAGTACTTACCAAATATGGTTACGGGCTTAGACACTAATCCAATAGTCTCCCACTTGGATAAGTCTAGTAACCATAACTGCAAGTAGAACCCGATTAGCAATCGTAGCTCTCAAACACGTTGTCGAACTCTAATCTTATCAGTAACTTGTCCTTTAGATAAGGGATCGTACAGTCCTCCGTTCTAGATATCGTGCGGACAAATACATGGAACATAGTCATACTTATTGTCCAGCAGTTTGTTTCTCGATCTCAGATTCATTTGACATATTTCACACCCCAAAACCGGAACGGCGGAATCGTTCGGGGGTGGAGGACGTCATGTACAGTATCACAACAATGCAAAGTAGTAAACAAGCAACAACATCATCCATTGCATTAATAATATAATTTCATACAAGTGTGTTCTGTCAAGTTATATAGACACCAAAAATAATATACATCAAAATAAAGATGAGTCTTGAACGAGCTCCATCTTCTCAAAAACCTGGCTCCGGTACCTGTCTACTAGCGACCTGAGAATACAAGTTATTTTGAAAGAGTTTATCAGCTTTAAAGCTGGTGAGATCATAAGTATATTAGTGTCTGTAATTGTATGAAAGTGTTTGTAAGTCTATAATTGTATATGTTTGTAAAAGTTTGTATTTGTTTGAACTTTCCTAGAAAACCCTATGTTTCCTACTAAAAGTAGCCTTCTACCAAGGCATCTAGTGTCTGTGTGTGTGTCTCTTGTAAGAGTATGTATTTTCCCAAATCTGACTATCATTATCCAAAAATATAGTTTCTACATTATTGTTTATTGTGTGAATATCACAAAGTAATTGTAATGGAAAATGATATAGAATTGTAGTGTTGTATTAAGTAACTACTGCTGTACTAAGTACTTTAAACCAATTGTTATTTAAAGTACCATGTGATCGGCCTGTATCCTGCTACCGACTCAATAGAAAAACGACAATGTAAGATGTCGTAAGAAATGACATTTGGCACCCGTAGACTTGCAAGTCCCATTGTAGCGAGCAGCAAGGTGTAGGATAGTCAATCCAGTATAGATCTATACACAAACTCATACGCTCCCCAATTAAGGAGATTCTGGATACAAAAACGGTCATGGCAGGTAGTGCCATGCCCCGTTTAGTGGCTCACATAAATGTAATAATGTATATGTAATGAATGTGCTAGTTGTATTGTATGTTCTCCCTCTGTCTAGCCTGTATGTTCTCTCTGTATGGTATTGTTTGTTATCTCTTTCTCTGTATGGTATTGTTTGTTATCTCTTTCTCTGTATGGTATTGTTTGTTATCTACTCTGTATGGTATTGTTTGTTATCTACTCTGTATGGTATTGTTTCATGTATGAACTGACTCTTTATATGTTTCATTGTTCTAGTAATAGTATTAGTATCTTCCTAAACCACTCCTATAGTAGGTTACTAGTAATGTATGAACATGTATGTATACCCTTGCTACCCGAAGGTATGGAGCTTAATGAAAGAAGGAACCTTTGTATCGATATACTTATACATAATATATAACTAGGATTCAAACGACCTTCGGACAGATAACCCTAATACCCTAAGTCCACAACCAAACAAGGAACAGGAAGTAAGGTGAGCTATCAGTCCTAAGTCCTTTCAATCCTACTTATATAACTATATCTATATAGATACACATTTAACAGAATATAAGTTTAAGTAAAAGTATTTGACATGAAAAGGAGTTTGTAAAACAGTTTGAAGTAAAACAGTTTGGTAACACAGTTTGAAAAGTAAGAAATCCACTTGTTGGTAGTTATTAATCACATGTGATTGATATAATAACTATAATAATTCAACTTGTATTCCCCCCAATAAAAGCATTTAAAAACATTTAAAAGGTTAATTTAGGGGTATGAACTCACCTGTAGTGAGTGGTTTGGATGAACGGAAAGTATAGGATGCTAGGTGTCAAGTGAAGACTTGTACACACACAATGATCCTAGTTAACATATAATAACACATATATGTATCCAATTAGCCTTTAAACAACTAATTAACAAAGTTAAGACATCCTAGGACATGTAAAACACTTTATATAAGTGTTATAGGTGCTAATGATTGCATCTAAGTGTTGTAGGACATTGCTATTGAGTTTAGGGTTCAAGGGAACCCTTTATATGAGTTTACGGTTTTGTGACCATAACTCATTGAGTTTATGGTCGTAAACCCATGAGTTTACGGCCGTAAACTCATGCTTCTTTGACCATGTGATGTTTGAAGCTCTACAAGTCCTTAGAAGCATTTCCACTTGAATTATAAGCCTATGGAAGTGATTAGGGCACCATTTCACTCCTAAATGGAGTTTACGGTCCTTGGACCATTTGCCTTTGGTTTTACGGCCGTAAACCCAAATGGTTTATGGTCTTTTGATGTTTTCATGATCTTAACTCCTTAAGGAAAGGATCCATGCTAGTTCCCAAGGCTTAGAAAGGTAAAGGGCACACTTTGGCACCCTTTTTAGGGTTTACGGTCCAAGAACATCTTGGACCGTAAACACCTTTGATCTTGCCTTTCTTGGGTGATTTCTTGATATATGGAAGTGTCACAAGCCTTAAGATAATCTAGGATAGAAGTACTTACAAGATAGAAGCTTGAAAAGGTGTAAAAAGTCCAAGAACACTAGTGTGTGTTCTTGGTGTTCTTGGTGAAACTTGAAGATCTAACCTTTTGGAATGATTTCACGGTTCGAAGTGTGTTAAAACACTAGATTAAGTAATATCTCAACTTAAAAGGGCTAGAAACACTTACAAGTTGAAGATGTTGAAGAAAAAGTCGAAGATACTTGAGAGAGAATTGAGTTTGGATCTTGATTTTGTGAAAAATGGTAATAAATGACTAAGTGTCGTATATATACCCCCAATTTAGGGTTTACGGCCGTAAACACCTTTGTTTAGGCCGTAAACTCCAAACTCTTGGAGTTTTGGAATAATATTGTTGCACAATATACCCAAGGGCATCCCCTCTCCTGATATCTCCCGAAGTGCTAATCCTAAAATTATCAAACTTATTCCAAAACGCTTGAAAATTAGCAGCAACAGTTCTGACTTCTATTGAATTGAAATGTTGTACAGAATAGAAATTTCGGGTTGTCACAACATAGAACTTAATTGAACACATCAATTCAGTCCTGACCGGGCCCGGCACATAAGTCAAACCAAACCATCGAGGGGCCCTGATATCGCTTTTACCCTCTTAGGATAAAAGGAACATATAAACTTCGACTTATATGCATTTACTATTCATTAATTAAATCATACACAAAACTGCATTTTATAATATCAAGTTACTGATGCGTTTACGCATTATCAATGCATAACCAATTAGCAAACAATAAACCATATATCTAGGTTTTAAGACCATATGATATTATCATCTTGCGATCACTCGTGATAAATTCCATGAAGTGATTCCAGCAAGCGTGGGTTTATTCCAATGCTCAAAACTTGTTCCTAAGCACTCATGAACGTTGTAGCAAACTTTTGCTATGTCTAATACACTTTAGACAATCTACACACCAATTCATGACAGTTTTCATTCATACCTGCTTCCAACATAAGAACGACCGTGGACCGTTCGAATAAATTTATTATTCAGGAACTCAAAACATGCAAAACGAAACAATAGGTAGACAATTAACATAAGACAGTAACTTTACTAATAAATAATACTCTTTTATTTAATCATCAAATGTCAATTACATTTATCTATTACACGTTTCTAAATTATCTAATCCAAACTAATATCGTCCTTCAGCCCAATGCTCCTAACATGCTGCAAGTGCTTAACCCTACTCAGTCCCTTCGTAAGCGGATCTACCGGGTTATCTTCCGATGATACCCTCTTTACTACGAGGAGTCCTTCTTTTACCCGATGTGGAATAAAGTGATATTTTCTGTCGATATGTCGAGATCTACCATGATCCCTCGATTCCTTGGTCAAGGCAACCCCTCCTTCATTATCACAAAAAGTTTCCATAGGCTCTTGTATGGCCGGTACAACTCCAAGGTCTCCGATAAAGTTCTTCAACCATATCGCCTCTTTTGACGCTTCGCTCGCTGCAGTGTACTCTGATTTGCACGTTGAATCAATTACGGTCTCTTACTTGGAACTTTTCCAAGTCACTACTCCTCCATTAAGGGTAAAGACCCAGCCCGACTGTGAACGGTAGTTGTCCCTGTCGGTCTGAAAACTGGCGTCACTGTACCCTCGCACCTTTAATTCATCACTCCCACCGAGGACTAGGAACCATTCCTTGGTCCTCCGAAGGTCCTTAAGAATATTCTTGACTGCGATCCAATGTGCTTTGCCAGGTTCCCTTGATATCTGCTGACCATGCTCAAAGCGAAGGCCACATCAGGGTGAGTACAAGTCATAGCATACATGATCGAGCCAACTGCAGAAGCGTAAGGTACCCGGCTCATCTCTGCTATCTCGACTTCGGTACTCAGACTTTGAGTCTTACTCAACTTGGCATTACTTTGGATCGGTAACTTCCCTTTCTTGGAATTCTCCATACTAAAATGTTTTAGTACCTTGTCCAAGTAAGTATTCTGACTAAGTCCTATTAGTCTTTTACTCCTGTTTCTCACTATCCTTATTCCCAAAATATAGGCAGCCTCTCCGAGGTCCTTCATAGCGAAGCACTTCCCAAGCCATGACTTAACTTCCTGCAGCGTCGGGATGTCATTTCCTATGAGCAGTATGTCATCGACATACAATACGAGGAAGCTTACTATACTCCCACTGGTTTGACATATACACATGATTCATCCTCGCTTCGCAGAAAACTAAACTCTTTCACCTTCTCATCAAAACACAGATTCCATCTGCGAGACGCTTGCTTAAGTCCATAAATGGACTTCTCAAGCTTACACACTCTATTCGGATGCTTCACATTGACAAAACCCTCTGGATGAGCTATGTAAACATCCTCAGCCAGCTTCCCATTAAGGAAAGCGGTTTTAACATCCATTTGCCATATTTCATAATCATGAAATGCAGCAATGGCCAGCTCTAGGAGTTTGAGTGAAGCCCTCGCAACCAATCGGGCCTTATAGGTGTCTAAATTCCCATCCATGTCGGTCTTCTTCTTGAAGATCCACTTACACCCGACCGTCTTACGACCTGGTACATTGTCAACCAAATTCCAAACTTGGTTATCGTACATGGACTGAATATCGCTGTCCATAGCCTCTTTCCATTTCGCATACTCCGGGCCTGCCATGGCTTCCTCATAGCTGTTAGGTTCGTCCACATTCACTAGTGTACTATCAGTAATGAACGTATCCCCTTCTGTAGTAATATAAAAACCATAAAACTGGGGTGGAACACTAACCCTTTCAGAACGTCTAAGAGGTAAGGACTCGTCAATCGGTTCAACCGGAGTTTCCTCCTCAGGTTGAGCGCCAGTGTTAGAGGTTCCTTCATCGCTCGACTCTTGAATCTCTTCAAGATCGATTTGCCTCCCACTGTCCCCTTGGCTTATGAGTTCTTGCTCTCGGAAAACCCCTCTCCTCGCAACAAAGACAACATTGTCACTCGGTCTATAGAAGAGATATCTAAAGGACTTTTGTGGGTAGCCGATGAAAATACATCGCTCACTACGAGGTTCGAGCTTGTCGTGAGTCTCTCATCTTACGAAAGCCTCGCAACCCCAAACCTTGATATGTGCCAACGAGGGAGCTTTCCCTGTTCACATCTCGTGAGGTGTTTTGGAAACCTTCTTCGTAGGGACTAACTTAAGAATATGGGCGGCAGTTTCTAAGGCATACCCCCAGAATGAGATAGGTAGTGAAGAACGACTCATCATGGAACGGACAATTTCTCGCAAGGTTCGATTACGCCTCTCAGCCACACCATTCAACTGTGGTGTCCTAGGTGGCGTCAATTGCGAAACTATTCCGCATTCCTTGAGGTAGTCGTGGAATTCAAGACTTAGGTACTCTCCTCATCGATCGGATCGAAGCATCTTCATTTTCCTGCCCAACTGATTCTCCACTTCTTGCTTGAACTCTTTGAACTTTTCAAAGGTCTCTGACTTATGCCTGATTAAGTAGATATAACCATATCTGCTATAATCATCGGTAAAAGTCACGTAAAAGTGGCATGCATCCCTTGTGGTGGATATAAAAGGTCCACATACATATGTATGTATGAGATCCAATAAAACCTCACCCCTTGCACAAGTGCCAGTGAAGGGTGACTTGGTCATCTTTCAAAGTAAACAAGACTCGCAAACATCATCATCCCTAAGGTCGAATGACTCCTTTTGGAGTTGGGCTATGCGTTTCTTCTTGACATGTCCAAGACGACAATGCCACAAGCATGCTTTATTAAAACTATTGGAAGAATTGACACATAACACATCATTTCCTAAGTTATCTACAACCATCATAGTTTCATATATTCCATTACAAGGCAATGCTTCAAAATATAAAACACTATTAAGATAAGCATAAATAGAACCCTTTTCATTATTAAATGAATATCTAAATCCTTGTCTATATAAACCATGAAATGAAATGATGTTTCTTGCCATATCTGGCGAATAGCAACAATTATTTAAATCTAAACCTAATATATTACTAAGCACTAAGGAATAAACTCCAATCTTGGTGACAGGCGATGATCTTCTGTTTCCCATGATTAGATTTATCCTTCCATGCTCCACATCCCTATTTCTTCTTAGTCCCTGCAAATCAGAACATATGTGAAAACCACATCCTGTATCAAGAACCCAAGAAGTAGCATGCGATGAATCATTAGAATTAATTGTGTAAATACCTGCGAAAGATGGATTGATCTTCCCATCCTTGATGGCTTGCAGATATTCTGGGCAGCTTCTCTTCCAATGCCCTATCTTGTGGCAGTGGTGGCACTATGCCTCCTTAGGGTTAGGGTTGGGTTTAGCAGAACCAACTTTGGTTCCACTAGAAGAGGTACCATCTTGGGACTTTCCCTTGTGGTGGCTCTTTGAGGGAGCCTTCCTCTTCTTACCCTTCCCCTGCGCTATTGCCAAGATAGGGGCAGCAGTGGGAGTTGGAGTTGATGCAACAGATTATTCCTTAAGGTTGCTCTCAGCAGTCCTCAACAAGCCCTGAAGCTTGCTCAAAGAGACATCCTCCTTATTCATGTGGTAGGTCATGCGGAACTGGCTACAGCAGGGAGGCAAGGAATGAAGGATGATATCAATTGCCAGCTCTTCATCAAAGTTCACATTCAACTTTAGCAGGCGATCGACATATCTCTGCATCTCTTGAAGATGAGCGGTAAGGGACTCTCCATTACCTATTCTGGTAGTGATCATCGAAGTGATGATCTCGTACCTTTCTTGCCTAGCGCTCTGGTGGTACCGGTCCAGCAAATCTTGATGCATCCCATAGGGGTACATGTCCTCATAGGACTTCTGGAGTTCTGCAGTCATAGTCGCCAGCATGATGCAATGGACTTTCGTGGCATCACGCTCGTGGACCTCAAAGGCCGCAATCTCTTCAGCAGAGGCAGTGCTGATGTCAATCTCCTTCAGCTTCTCATCGAGGACATACTCTTTGTCCTCGTAACGAGTAACCATCCGAATGTTGCGGATCCAATCATTGAAATTGGTCACGTCAAAGATCACTCCCCCATACAAGTTCATGAGTGAGAATGAGCTAGAGGAAGTTGAGCCAGAAGCATTGTTGTTGACGTTCGACATCTGAAAAGAACAAAGAACAAATTTCGATTAGAAATGAATCCCCAATTAAACACTCAAATGAGAAATTAGGGCTAGGATCCAACAACATTATTTACAAATTAGAAGAGGGATGTCGTAATCTAACAAGTAAATAATTTGAAGCTAAGCGAATGACGATTTACTAATTATCGACCATGAAAAACGAAAAAAGAGATTAAGTTTTAAATGTATTGAAAACTCCTAGATCTTTTGATATTCATTGAACTTTTCAATGGCATGTTTAAATCTCGATATGCCCCTCTAGTTTGTGACTGGGATGCCGAGGATCACAAAGCAGGTGTGAATAACCATGCAAATATACATGGTGCCCTCATTGTTACAGTCACCTATTCGATGTGTCGGTTATCCACGCACGCTCCATCGAACTTTGACAAACATTGAGTCACCCTTTGCCACATTTGCTTAGAGCCCAACTAGTGTGCCGGTTAACCACACATGCTCCACTAACGTCTTAGCAAGGGTACAAAGTGTAATTTCATGGAATTGCATCAATTCACTTTTGCCTAAAGTAACTAAGATTGGGAATTGTTTGGAAAAACATTTAGTTACTTTTATAATTCATTATACTTATTAGTGAGAAAGATTTGCCCTATCCTACCCGTTCGGCTAACGACCCTCCACCAATCAAGGAAGCGGTAGGTGAGAGTGGACACCCATTAAACGGCCATTTTATAGGCCATAACCTTATACCCCCCTTATAGATCGACTTCGTGAATGAGGCCTACTAACGGTAAGACTAGCTTAATCTTATACATATATATAATTATTAATCTTATAATATTATAATAGTATAAGGGTGTATTTTAAACATTTCAAAATACTAGGGTTTTAATCATATTTAAAATTTTCGAAAATTATAACCTTTTAATTTTAAAATCTTAAATATTTAAAACTTTGATTTAATAATTATCCCAAAATTAAACAATTAATTTGAATTATCAAATCTTGAAAGATTATCTATTAAATTAACAATTAATTTAACCTAATCCTTTAAATCCCCTAAAATTCGAAAATTGGGGTGGGATAATTCAAAAAAACTATAATTACCATATAAAACAATTAAAGGGATAATTACAAGATATGACATTATCCAAATCCCTTAAATTTAGGAATCTTATCTTAGGGAGGAGGCAATTTCGAAACCCTAGGGTTGGATAACCCTAAAATTCGAAATCTTGGAGGCTAAGGAAAGGGTTTGGGAAACCCTATCAAATTTCTAAATCTAGGGTTTATGAACCCTAATTTCGAAAATCATGCCTTTAGGGTTTATTGGCTATAAACCCTAATATGTCAAATTCATACTTTTGTATAAAACTAATTGAAAACAAAAACCAAAAGCTCTGATACCACTGATGGGTTTTATACAAACAATCCTATGTGTGCATGCAACCCTAGATATGGATCTATGTTTTCACTATTAGTCATACAACATTATGAACACAAAAAGAAACCAAGCATGCTCCTAGTAATTTCGAAATCATAATTAAGAATGAATTACATACCTCTTGTTGTTATATTGTAATAACAACTAGTTTCTTGAATCTTCTTATCTTTGAAAGAAAGTACCACAAGTGTAGTACCTCTAATGGCTCACAAAACACCAAGAGCAATTGAAGAAGCAAGAGAGAGAGAGAGAGAGAGAGAGAGAGGAAAGGTAAAATTTAGCTCTAGGAACTCTAGGGATCAAGTGGCCGAATTTCTTATGCCAAGGGTCCTTTATATAGGTGTATGAATTAGGGTTTCAGTCCTTATCCTTATCTGGTTGCTTAGCCACCAAGCAGCCCAAGGATAATTCTAGAAGCCCTATCTTTGGACGAATTCTAAGGCCTTTAACCCCTTGAAGTCGTCCACCCTATCCCATAGGGTTTCCTTGCCCAACATTGTAACTATCACATAATTACAGTTCAGTCCCCCTAGTTCAATCACAAAATTAATTTCTTAATTAATTCTTGACCAATGTTAATTATACAAATATGATTTCTCTCTTAATATATTATTCTTATAATATATTAATAAACCATAATAACATGTTTCTCTGTTATTTCTCCATTCAAGTTGCTTTGGTGAAGGCAACCCAAAAGGACCATGCACAACTGGGTCAAGTACTTACCAAATATGGTTACAGGCTTAGACACTAATCTAACAAGAACTTGGCTGAGGTATACATCTGGAAGGTTATAGTGCAGCATGGGGTGTCGGTTTCGGTAGTTTCAGACAGTGATGTTAGGTTCACCTCCAGATTTTGGAAGAGGTTCCGTGACGAGGTGGGTACTCGTCTCCATCCGCAGACTGACAGTTAGAGTGAGCGGACTATTCAGACTTTGGAGGAAATGTTTCGGGCATGTGTTTTATACTTCGATGGGAATTAGGATACGTGTCTTCTGTTAGTAGAATTTTCGTATAACAACAACTATCATGCCAGTATCGATCGACCTCCTTTTGAGATGTTCTACGGGAGGAAATGCAGGACCTTGATTTGTTAGAGCGAGGTCGGTCAGTGACTTATTGGGAGTACCGAGGTAGTACTCAAGACCACTGAGTTGATACAGCAGGTTCGAAGTAGACTTCAGACAGCTCAGAGTCGGCATAAGAGTTATGAAGACAGGCGCCAATCAGATCTAGAGTTCTAGGTTGGTGACATGGTTCTCCTGAAGGTGTCACCTTGGAAAGATGTCATTCAATTCAGGAAGAGGGGCAAGTTGGGCCCCATGTATATCGATCCTTTCAGGGTTTTGGCCCGGGTGGACCGGGTTGCATATCACTTGGATCTTCCCGAGGAGATCAATCAGATGCATAGTATGTTTCATGTATCTCAGTTGCGGAAGTGTTTAGTGGATGATTCCGCAGTGGTTTAATTGGAGGATATTCAGGTGGATAATCGCTTGAATTATATTAAGAGATCGGTGGCGATTCTTGACCGGAAGATGAAAACCTTGAGGAACAAGGTTATTGAGTTGGTGAAAGTCCAATGGCAGCATCGTAAGGGTTCAGAATGGACGTGGGAGCCATAGGATGAGATGAGGAAGCACTACCCGAAGTTATTTGGAGCAGCGGACTTTAAGGACGAAGTTTGATTCAAGTGGGGGAGAATTATAACATTCAATTCTGGTAAGTTTTGCATTCAACCCTCCTTATTGAAAACCTTGCATTTTGGTCCTTTAGCTAGTACGCGGGGCGTACTAAGTGGTACGCTTCGCGTACTAGCCCGATGCCAGATCGCAGATAACACCGACGTACGCGAGGCGTACGTGGAGTACGAATGGCGTACGCTGGCATGGGACAAACCCTAACTTTTAGGGTTTGTGCCCTATTTAAACAACTTAGTCTCATTCCCTAGACATTTTAGACAATCCTCCATCCTCCTTGTCCCAGAGAACGAAACACTAAGTGTTTTAGTGAGTTTGTGAGCTTGCTAAAGAGATTTTTGGTGTCTTAAGGTAAATAAGAAGAAGATGAGCCCTTGGAGAAGTTGATTAAGCTTGAAGATCTAGGATCACTTTCACATTTGCAAGCTTTTGAAGTAAAAATCTTACACCTTTGTGCTCTTCTATGTCAGATCTAGTTCATGGATCATTTGTGCATCTTTTTGGCCCCTTTTGGTTGGTACTTGTGAGTAAAGGTTGTTTTAGAAGCTTGGCCCTTAGATCTGGACGTTTTAGGGGCCCCATATGCATAAAAATGCAAGCATTATGGTGTATCTTGACCCATGCATGTATTAAGACCTTTTTTAAGTACTTTTTGAGCTTTTGAGTCCCTTTTTTCCATGCATGTATGTAAAGTTCCCAACGTTCCCAACTTTACATGATAAGTCACCTTTACGGATTGGACCTATGAGTTTGGAGAAATAACTTAACTGATTAAGTGCTTAATGGAGAAAGGTGGCTAACAGGGGAGTACGTTGGGCGTACTCGGCAGGTACGTTGCAAGTACTAGCCCCAATTGGAGTACGCTAAGCATACGAGCTGAGTACGCCCTGCATACTCAGCAGAGACGGTTTTAGGCTTGGCCATTTTCAGTATTGGGTCATGGTATGAATTTGAAAGTTTGGGCCTACTTGAGCCATTAGACTTCTGATTTGGGCTTGTGACTTCTATATTAGGCTTCTTTGGATTTTAGGCTCATGATGGGTTTTGGGCCTAATTTGGAAAATTGGGCCATGTATTGGGCTTTAGGGCATCATTTAGGATTTGGGCCTTTTGAGTATTTAAATTGGGCCTTGGCTTCATGCTAAGTTGGATAAAGGGTAAAATGGTCTTTTACCCTGGTATTGGGCCAACTAGTTTAGACTCTTGGTTATGGGTCAGAATCCAATTTACAATTGGATGTTATTTGATATTTATAGCGCGGGGATTTTCCAGACCAGCTGTCAGAGATCATTCGAGTGATTCAGCAGCTTGAGGTGATTTTCCTCTCTGTGTTTAGCGGGTCGAAGGCACCAATGCTAGCCCATGATTTGTTACGTTAGGATGCTAGATGTCTGTGTGACTCTTGCATGTGTTATACGCTCGTATGTTAACGGGCAAGGCCCGATGCCGGGCAGGGCCCAATGCCAGGCGGGGCCTGATGAGTATATTGTATGCTATTATCTTTGTGATTATCGCATATGTTGTATGATTACATGTTTATATGTTATGTGTATACCGAGAGGGGCTGGATGCCGGCGGGGCCCGATACCGGGCGGGACCCGATGTCGAGCGGGGCTCGATGTCGCGTGGGGGCCCAGTATATGTTGATATGTACGGTTTTAAGTTTTTGTTTCAGGTACTTCTGGCTCAAAAGTGAAGAGCTCGGGATGATTGTAGAGCACACACCACCTTATTCCACCTTTTGTGATTTACTCTGATATTTTATGATGTATTCATACACTTGGATATGTATTGAGTTTATGAAGATGTTTTGGATTACCGTTTTATTAATTTAAAAATGAAAATATTTGGGTCTTATTTTTCGTACGTTACATTAAGGGTTATTACTTCTTTGCTAGCTCAATACATGTACTCTTTACCCGCTTATGCATTTCTAGCACAAGACTTTACTACTCAATCTGCATTATATGCTCATCACTAATAATATTGATGCAAGAAAGCAAATATGGGTAACCAAACATCTGAAATAATGTTCTTATATAGATAAAATATTTCAATTATTATATCAATTAATTATAATAAGTTGAAGAGTTTGATGGTTTCAAATGAATATGGTTCAAGATATATGGCTTATCTTGAACCATATTCATTTGAATGGACTGCTTTATATGTAAAGTTGTGTGAAAAATAAAAGTAAAGTTGTTTTGACACATTTTATCTCTCTAGCTGGTGATACTATCACACCAAAAAACTATAAACCGCTTTAAGTTGTGTAAATTGTTTAAAAACGTATGCTAATATCTAATATAACGAATAACAAATAGTATGGAAAAAAACTACAGCTTTTAATTACATAAAACCATTGCAACATCTACTATAACATTTATATCAAACAAAACTTATTAAACCCTTATAAATCATAAAAATATATATAGAATTCAACATACATTTGGTATACATAATCATTATCATCCCCTAAAACAAATCGTGTTGTAATAACCATTGATGAGATAAAACACATTTTTTCGACGCTTCATATTTAAAATCAAAAATCTCTTCGACAAATTTTTCTATCACAACTTACTTATATACTACTAATATAGCTACAATGTGTATAGATAAGAATAAATAAAAAGACATTACATATTAATAACCATAAGTTAAAAAACAGTTGAATGTGTAAACATTTAAATAATAACATGCATAAGTCTAATCTTTATCTATAATTATAATAGCTCAAAATAATAATAATAATATGCTATAAATGTGATGTTAAAAATGTTTATATATATATATATATATATATATATATATATATATATATATATATATATATATATATATATATATATATATATATATATATACTAGTGGGGTACCCGCGCGATGCGGCGACGGCTATTGTTCCTTTCGACAAAAAGTTTCTAGGCTCCAATTAGTTGTTGTTAGGTGAAAAGTTATCTCGGTGAGGTGGTGCGACTGTAATCGTATATGATAATAAATGAAAACCATCATGTTTCCAATCTTCCTCCAATATGAGAGTTTTTTCTTTTGTTGTTTATAAATTTTAAAAGGAATCAAAATATGTTTTCTTTTTTACCAATTCATACAACAAATGCTTATAATCATTTAATGTAAAAGACTTGTTATTTTTAATTTTTTTCACAAGAATTATGTAAAAACATTTCATCACATTCATAATTAAATGAATAGTTATATTGAGGAATGGTTTTATTTCATTGAATTTTTTCAATTAGTTATATATAGCAAATAAATATTTTTAAGAACACAAATAATTTGAAAAATATCATTACCATTTTAATATATATCGATAAGGTTTATACAAAATTTGATCTTATATATCACGCAGAACTTCTTGATACACCACATTTGATGTGTAAATTCCTCTCCCCTGAAATTCTTTTGTAGGTTTCACTAAGACCTTTGTATTCTCACGGGATATCCCTCTGGAAAGCGCCACATAAAGTTGCCCATGCGAGAATACTGACTCTGGTAGATAAACATCAACGTTTGGAATTGTTTGGCCTTGAGCTTTATTGATTGTCATAGCAAAGCTAAGCCGAATTGGAAACTGTTTTCTTTTCAATTTGAATCGAAACATGTCATCATCGGATGGACAAAGAGGGATTCTTGGTAAAAAAAACTCGTTTTCCGGCATGAAGGCCAACCGCTATTTCCGCATCGATCACGTTCATCTGAAAACCTATGCATATCAATCTTGTGCCATTACATAAACCATTCGAAGGATCAATATTCCTTAATAGTATTATAGGGCATCCAGTTTTGAGTCGAAGGTAATGAGGAGGTAAACCACTTATATTTATAGAGTTTAAGAATTCCATCGGATAGAAATTGTTCTTATCATCTTCTGCCTCATCAAAACTATAGTAAATCCTCTCCTCTCCACAAAACCTATCAATCAGTTGATCATTAATTTCATCAACACTTTCATTTTTTGTTGATAGTATCGCCCTGGAAATAATATACTCTGAAGAGCCTCCATTGATGTGCAAAGAAGGAAAGATTGCATTAATCAACTCGTTTTTTGATTTGTCTTGGTCGGTGTAAGGAATGCACATATCATCAGGTATTCGGACAAAACTTTCATCGATGGTTTCTTCATCTCCGTTGCCAATTCGTATCAAAAAATCTGAAAACCATGGATCGGCCAGTGCTCTCATATTTATAGTTAAACGTATTTTTTTAATCAAAGACCAAAGAGGTGACATCCTCAAGCTGGCGTCTACAATCTGTGCTCTAGTACCACGTCTGATTACTGGTAACACCTGCCTAAAATCACCTCCCAAGATCATTATCTTTCCACCAAAAGGGAGGCTCACCTTTGTAATGTCTTGCATCGTTCGATCCACCGCCTCTATTGCTTGCCTATTCGCCATTGATGCTTCATCCCATATGATTATTTTGGCCAAACGAAGTAGTTGAGCAACCCCACTTTGCTGATTGATTTTGCACATTGAGTTATTATCAAGATTTATCGGAATCTTAAACCGCGAGTGAGATGTTCTCCCCCCGGGCATATTATTAGCTGCAACACCAGATGAAGCTGTCGCAAGTGCAATATGACCATGGGAACGAACCTCGGCAAGTAAGGCTTTGTACAAAAATGTTTTTCCAGTTCCACCAGGACCATCTATAAAAAACACACCCGGACGATTCTGATTAACGTGGGTCATGATCTCATCATATGCATTTTTTTGGTCGGTATTGAGAGAATCTTTTGCACGAAGGTGCTCATCATCCACAACGATGGAGTACTCCTCTTGGACCTCGCGATAATCTCCAGATTCCAAATTGATGTTTGTATTTAACATAGGAAGATCAAACTCATTGAGATGCTTACCCATAGATTGCAAAATTATAGAGATATCCATAAGAACCATGGTTTGAACTCGCTCAACACTTTCACATTGTCGCATATAATCTTCAGAAAGTGAATTATATTGGTCATCCCATAACTTGCAAACATCTCCGGGTTCGCAATAAATGAGTATAGTTGCAAATAACCTTCTAAGAGCACCTGGAAATTGATATAATGAAGCCTCAGTAAGACATTGAGATAGGTTATCATCGGTCTCTATTAACCCTCTCTCAAGA
Source organism: Lactuca virosa (assembly GCF_052849685.1). Classification (NCBI taxonomy): domain Eukaryota; kingdom Viridiplantae; phylum Streptophyta; class Magnoliopsida; order Asterales; family Asteraceae; genus Lactuca; species Lactuca virosa. The sequence continues at coordinate 294,776,295 of NC_136430.1, forward strand.
GCAGCTTTACGAAATGCTGGATGTAACACGTTGTTCACCGTGTAAAGATCTTCAAAGCATGTTGGCCCTCTAACATGTGATAGGAGAACCCGTAGGTAGTATCTCTCTCCTTCGGCAGGGTTAGCAGAAACCAATCGGCCTCTCATTGCTCCTTTTTTCCTTTGCTTCCAACAACGTTTGGTTGAATTCCATGTAAAGTATCTTGGGAATTCTTTATATAGATATTGCCTCGCAATCTCATCCATTTTATTCATGTCAAAAAATGCGGTCAACATTGAACTCTTATCTTTCTCCCTGTCCACAATATCAATCATTGAATCATTATCTGAGAATCTAACCAATTGTTGGTTCGGGAGATGAAGATGCAAAGACATGACGAAAGGGTGGATTTGAGAAAGCGCAAAGCTAAAAATCCTCCATATTGCCTCGGGGGGTGAGACGTAACGTGCATCTTGATATCTTTTAATCTCATTGATGATGGGTTCCGCTCCATCTTGATCAATGTGGACAACTTGTTTGTCATGTCCCTTGTAAACGTATTTAAAAGCATATTTCACAGATTTTATGCTCGAGCAAACCTCGACATTCATGTGGCAATTGAACATCATTAACAGCTTCGGGTTATATGGTACCACCCATCTGTTATCAAGTGTATTTCCTCGTACGTTGACCTCTATCCCATTGTTTCTCCTCCTATATAATGGATATGAGTCTTCTCCTTGTGTCGTCGCTTCATTAAATTGTCTAGGATATCTCCACCGACATTGTTTTGGCTCTCCTTGCATACATGGAGTGGTTTCTCGTAAATGACCACAAGGACCGTGGATCATGTGCTTCACAACAATTTCGTGCATTTTGGGATACTTTTTCGGATCGGGAAGTTCAGCACACACCATTTTGTCATAATGGTCAGCATTTGTCATCTTGTGTTCTGGTCTCATTATCAAGAGGAAATGTGCATGTGGCAAACCACGCTTTTGAAACTCCACCACATAAACATATGCTCGAACCACACCCAGGATATGGTGCTTTAGAAGTTGGTCCTTTAGATCCTCTAATTTTGCACGAAACACTCTTGATACAAGGTCTGGTCGATCTTGTGCACTTTGCCCGGGTTTCAAATCATCAACAATTTCTGGCCAGTTTGGATTGCATGTTACTTTAAGGAATATATCAGGCTTTCCGTCATCTTGAACTAGCGTAATTGCATCTAGGAACCTTCGTCGCATGTTACGTGGTCCACCGATTAAAGATGCAGGTAAGACTATCCGTTAACCGACTCTACTTGGTTCAACTTCACCGGCATTGACACAGTCAACAATTCCTTGGTAAAGGTCAGATCTTATCTTCTTTTGGTTTAGCTTACAAAAAAGCAAGCGTGAAGTCTCGATCTTTATGTAGATATCTACCACAAATTGTTGTAGCAATCTTCTTCCCAATAGAATTAAATTTTTAGATGAACGAATCTGGAATTTGTAACAGTAGTACTCACGCATTGTTACGGTATTCCTACCCTTCTTTGACTTAGCCCCTGCATAAGGGTAATGTTAGAAACATGTAAATTTTGTATTTATGTATATTTTTACCGAAATCATTCATTTTCATATTTCAAAAATGTATGTACCTTCTAAATCATCCACAATATTTTCTTCATTACCCACAACTTCATTGATGGACACCCCATCCCTTGCTATTTTTGCATGCCAACCAGACTCACCATTAGGAAAGAACAATGGATAAGACAAAGGATCATAACAACCTTCGTAAGGTTGAATTTGTGTACTATAGTCAGATCTCCCATATACAACAATGCTTCTTTTATATGTTGTTATGTTGTCATTACCTTCTACCCAAATACCAGCAACCTATATAATTTGTGATTTTAGAATGGTGAATATGTAATACGATAACTGATATGATGACTTGAAATTAAGAGAAATAATTATTATATCCAAACCTCAGATGTGGTCGGTCGATTGTATACCCTTTGGTCAAGTTCCACTGATGCGTTCAAAGTGACTCTATAGGTATCGAGAGGTCCTAGCTCACGAAGGCTTCAAAACGTTGTAGCATACGGGTTTGTTGAAAGAACGCCCACCAACACTTGAATGATCTTTCGATCAATATTTGTCCATTGAAGTCTATGCGTAAAGTCGGTTTCAGAATCATAGAAATATAATTGTAAGTACCTAGGTAATCCATCCCTCGGTACTAACTGATTAATTCTGTGATATATTGCTCCGTTCGCACGAAATGTATATACTCCGGATTTCATATTGCTCAAATCATCATCCAACTCTACTCCCATGGATGTGAAAGAAAAGTTTGTATTGTAAGCACGTATATTATCTCTAAATATTTTGCTTGACTCCTCTTCTGATGTAAAAAGACGATATAACTCATCAGGAATTTGGGAAGATGCCAACTTTGTTTTCCCACTCATGCAACAAAAAGTAGCGAATTCATGTTTGAACCGTTTGGCTCCACAATGAACACATATATTACTTCCCTCCAAAATAGAATGTACTTCAGGGATACCATCGAAAATAGAATGGTATGGATCCTCTAGAAGAATGTCATCTGGAATTACTTGATTGACATGGACCTCGCTACAACCTCCAACTTCTATAATATATGAAAAAACAACTATTTTAAATGAAAGATAAAAAAGATGTAATTGTTCATTTTAAATAATGATGGTTTATACTAAAATTTGTTGTAGAATTAAATTAGGACTAACCATCTAATGTTTCGTGTGTTAACCCCGAATATATTTGGTTGTTTTCTTCAGCACATGTAACATGATGTTTGTGAATGACCTCTGCAGTAGCAAATATACTTTCATTGTTTCTTTGTTGGTGATCTCTTTCAAGCATTCTCCTTTTTTCTTTGTTGCGTTCATAATACTTTTTGTTAGTATCTTTCCTATTTTGAGCAGCTTTATCCTTACTACGCGGCATAATATTTTCTTTGTCTCTGGCTCGAGTACCATGTGAGGTTGAATGGTTATTTGCGGATAGCATTATTCCACCACTACATTGGTTTTCCAAGTTTTGTAATGGTATCTTTTCTAATTGTTGTTTGGTCTTAATTCGTACATAATATTCACGATTAGCTTTTTTTCGTTTTTCTGCACTACTTTGGGGTTCCTCACAAAAACAACCTTTTGCTTTTTGTTTTGCGTAAATCGTGTTTTCCAATATTCTTTCTTGTATCGTTTTCTTCTTTCTGCAATAATATTAATAATACAATCCTTTTTCTTATAAGTTTTTTAGTTCAAATTAAGAAAAATCAATATATGATTATCATTAATATATTATGCATACCTTTTTCGATATCTAAAGAAATTTAGGTCAAATCGTCATTTTCATTTTCACTATCTTGGGTCCCCATTTCACACTATAAGTTTATAAAACATAAATAAAAAGCATATTATATCTACCAACTCAATACATAAATTTGTTCAATACTTGAATAATATAGATCAAAGATAATAAATTGCAACATAATAGATATATTAAGGTTACAACAACAAAATACCAATAGCTAATATTTTTACATAAAAAAACCACCACCAAACGTTCTTAAGTTTTTTATTTTTAAAATTGAAATACATAATTATATCATCCATAAATCGCCCTAATAGAATTTGCTTCTGTCATAACCGGCTCATATGCAACCCTCGAAATGGAAGTAGACTCCAAAAAGTTCACTGAAATTAATTTTTATACATAAATACTTCATATGGATAATAAAAAAATTTAATTTGTCAAATGATTTGAACTGAAAAGTTTATACTTACTCCCCCCTCGGCTTCGATATTTAACACGAGATACATATATGATCCATTTCCCTTGAATTGATCGTGCGAGTTTAAAAGGTAAGGCTTCAGGACCATCGTTCAAAATAAGCTGAATTACATAGCCACTATAATAATTTGAAATATTACTTTTAATAGTAGTTATAATTAAACTCTTAATAATAATAATGATAATAATAATATAAAAGCTTACGATTGATCTTGAAGAAGTAAATCAACCGCACAGTCATGGTGTAAAAGACGGCCATCAATAACTTTACCAACAACATCTAAACCACCATTTAAGTAAAACAAATTTTAGTTATTTTTAAAAAAATGAGTTAAATATTATATTGTAATAACTATTTAAGAATTACCGATCAGATTTCGTTTACGTGGATTTCTCACCAGATATTCAATAGACTCAACCAATGGATAAATCGGAAAATGATTTTCAATGACCGGCTCAAGTAGAGTAAATCGGGTAGCTTGGTTGACAATTATGACATATTGATCATCAACAAAGTTGTATCCTTCATACTTGGGGAAGTCATCGGGAGTGGAATTGAGTTTAAAATGATTTATAGAATATAAGCGGCCTTCCATACCTCTTTCTAGGTATCTTCCTATTAAAGAGCTAGGCACAACCACCACCATTTCTTCTCTCTAGTTAATAAAAAAATTGTTAAAAAATAGTAATAGAAATACTCTTTATATGGTGAAATTAAGCATTATATATATATATATATATATATATATATATATATATATATATATATATTTGGAACTTACATTTTGGTCAATTACAAGCATAATTTGTCTGTTTTCCCTTGTATCCACCCAAACAAAATCAATCCGGACGCAAGCGAAATTATACCATGCATATGGACTATTGAGTGACCGAAAAGAGTTAACATTGAAATACATATCCATTTTCTACAAACTTTAAAATAAAATGTAAAAGTTAAATAATTGATAACAATATTATTAATTTAAATATTAAAAAGATTCATAATGTTCATAACAATAAATATTGTATTTATAATTATTAAAATAAACAATAGAAATTACAAATATAAAATATTTCAGACTTTCATTTACAATATTAATTTAAATATTAAAAAGATTCATAATGTTTATAACAATAAATATTGTATTTATAATTATTAAAATAAACAACAGAAAATACAGATATATAATATTTTAGACTTTCATTTACAATGTTAAAAGTTTTGACAAACCTAATTTGATATCATAACTGCTACAAGATTTTATTCTTTGTTATATTTTAATAACAACATATTAAACTAAAACCAATAAAAAATAATAACTATTCATATAATATATTTCTATAAATATTATACTATTAATATCTCTATTTCTTACATTTGGTCTTGTTTAAATTTGCATCCACTTTTACATCATTAGCTTTAAATGGTTTATACTTATATTTTAAATGATTTACATTTGTTATAATGAATAAATATAAAAGAAATTATATAGAGTATAACATGTAGCAAAAAAAGATAATGATATGTAAACAAAATAAAACATGTAAATAAAAGAAACTACATAGTATTATCAAGTTATACATGTAGGAAAAACTAATATTATATTAAAATATAATAGAATAAAATATGTAGCAAAAAAGCATAATGATATTTAAACAAGATGAATAATGTAAATAAAAAGACTTCCAATTTACCTCTATTTTGGTCACAAGTCAAAAGTAAGCACCGGCCTGCATCATAGACAAGATTAAAAACAAAAATAAGTTGTTAAAAACCAAATCAAATATAAACAAAATTGTAAGTGTTACTCTAAAGTATAGACTAAAAACTTGTTGCTAGGTAAATGAAAAAAAAAATCAATACACATCACTTTATATTAAAAATAGAAATTAATCAAATTTAAACAAAATTGTAAATGTTACTCTAAAGCATACACTAAAAATTTGTTGTAGGTAACACATCACTCATTATTAAAAATAGAAATTACGATTTGATTTTTGTATATCAAAATACAACAGAAAGAAAAAGGAAGCATACCTGTTTTTTTAAAACTCAACTTCTACAATTTGTTTATCAACCAATGAACATATTTATATTGGTTTTACTTTTGGAATCTTTTGCTAGTACTGATTTTGATGGTCTATAAAATAGTGTTTCAATTAGGCTTTAGGCTGTCAAAAGTAGACTTCAGAAAATAGTGTTTCAATTAGGCTTTAGGCTGTCAAAAGTAGACTTTAAAAAATAGTGTTTCAATTAGGCTTTAGGCTATCAAAAGTAGACTTTACTTTACGACAGTTTATACAAACTGTTGTTATTGTCTATTAAACAGTTTATTTTACAGTCTATAAGACTTTTTTTATGAGTCTATAAATTATTGTTTTCTTTTTACATGCTTTTACCTAATATTCTACTGTTGACTGTTAAATAAACTATTTTAGACACTCTGAAAAATACTATTTATGACCACCCATTTACCTACTAATTTACTGTTTTTGACATGGATTTTACCTACTACATTGCTGTTTTCAGAGTCAACAATACTATTACTGGCAACATTTGTACCTAATAAAATACTTTGCAACCAGAAAACTACTTTTTTGACATGCAATCAATTTGTGTTTAAAAAAAACGAAATACCTTTATTTGTTTTATTTTATTCGTTATAATAAATTCCTACTTTCACATAAACACATAATATAAAAAATGTACCTTAACATTTAAGATATGCATTAATTTTTTTTATTCTATTCTTTAATAAAGCATCCTACTTTCACATTAACAAATTCAAAAACATATAAATAAATTTAGAATGTTATGACACTAAAAAGTGAGAAAATATGATATTATACAAAACTTGTATGATCAATGTTTACAATGCAAGAAATAGCATCATAATTTCAATTTTTGGTTATATTATAATGTAATCAATTAAAATAAGATGATATTTCTTATTCCTTACAAGGAAGGGCAAGAAATATCATTGTACTTCAATGCCGACATAATCATGAAAGTACGATGTTATTTCCTACTTTGTATTTTAAAAACTGGGAAATAACAAGGTACTTTCACGAATTCTTTATCATTTAACCTTACTTTAACATACATACATACAATTACACACTTATTAACGGATTACATAATAGAAAAAATATCATATTTCTACCCCTACTTATTTTGAAGGTTGTCCAAACACATCAAAAACTTGTACCTAGCAAAAAAAGTTAAAATATAAGCCATCATAAAACAATCATGAATTGTATACATATTTGCATCGTACTTTAATTGTAGACTTAAGAGTATCTTACTTTCATTTCAATGAGAAAAAACAGTGCATTATAAAAATTGGATCAAAGAAATTATGATGTTATTTCATGCCTTGTATTTAAAATATATTAGAAAACAACACTAAAAAAAGGAATCAATGAAAGTTTGTATTTACAAAGCACAATATAGCATCAAATAGTGCATTATATAAAAATAAGCTAACTTTAATTGTTGCCTTAAAGCTTCATAATTTCATTTCAGTTAAATAAAAAATAGCACATTATAAAACATGAATAAAAGAAAGTTTGATCCTATTTCATGCTTTGTATTTAAATAAGCATGAAAAATAAGATGCTATAAAGAGATTCAATGCAAGTATGATGCTATTTCTAACTTTTTTAAAAAGAAATACTGATGCTTGTAATAAAATATTTATAATTGCATTATACTTTTACATACACACATGATTACATACATATACCATACAATAGGATGCCATTATATACCTTTCATAAAAAGGTTTCATTTTTTGTTCTTTAAATCAAATAAAGGTGCCATTTAAAGTATGATGATATTTCTTACTTTGTATTTTACAAAGGAATAAATACGATCATATATATTTAAATAAAAGCATAATGCAATTTCTAAGGGTAAAAAAGTTTCATAAAAATTTGATTCAATTAAAAGTTTAAATTTTATAATGATATCATATAGAAAAAAAACCTCAGCAAAAATATATGAAGAGTTTAGAAAAATATCAACTACCTTCAATAAGTATTTCTTTAACAATTAATCACACACTTTCATCAGATATGAAAAAAAAATAACATAAATTATGAGTTAATCATGAATATATAAATAAACACCAACAAGTATACCTAAATAACGTAAAAGTTTGTTGGTGCAAATCTGATATCATTCTTTCTTGATCTGCTTGCATTTCATATATACAATAGAAGAAAAAATCACAAAATCAGATTTTTTATGTGTAAATAGATAGAAAAAGAAAATGTTGAAATGGTTCGTTCAACCAAAAAAACGCAACAGAAATATAACCTGCTAATATTCTAAAACACCAAGTAAAATCAGAGTTTCGTCTAACATCCATGGGATGCACCGTTCCAGCTTTTTGGACCTGAAAAAAACGATTTTTGTGGCTAATGGCGTTTGTTCATTATTATGGAGAAGAAAACTGAAAAATCAAACCAAGTTAGAAAAAAAAACAAAGCTTTCTCTCGTTTGTACTGCAAGATTGAAAACCTCAAGATTGTATGAGCCCTAGCACATGGAATCGAAAGCAACACCAAAATCAGTTAAATCAGGACAAAAGGTATTCGATTTTGGCGATATTTTTGAATTCTGGAGAACAAAACTCAAAAACACAAAATCATAATTTTTATGTGTAAATAGATAGAAAAAGAAAATGCTGAAATGGTTCGTTCAATCAAAAAAACGCAATAGAAATATAACCTGCTAATATTCTAAAACACCAAGTAAAATCAGAGTTTCGTCTAACATCCATGGGATGCACCGTTCCAGCTTTTTGGACCTGAAAAAAACGATTTTTGTGGCTAATGGCGTTTGTTCATTATTATGGAGAAGAAAACTGAAAAATCAAACCAAGTTAGAAAAAAAAACAAAGCTTTCTCTCGTTTGTACTGCAAGATTGAAAACCTCAAGATTGTATGAGCCCTAGCACATGGAATCGAAAGCAACACCAAAATCAGTTAAATCAGGACAAAAGGTATTCGATTTTGGCGATATTTTTGAATTCTGGAGAACAAAACTCAAAAACACAAAATCATAATTTTTATGTGTAAATAGATAGAAAAAGAAAATGTTGAAATGGTTCGTTCAACCAAAAAAACGCAACAGAAATATAACCTGCTAATATTCTAAAACACCAAGTAAAATCAGAGTTTCGTCTAACATCCATGGGATGCACCGTTCCAGCTTTTTGGACCTGAGAAAAACGATTTTTGTGGCTAATGGCGTTTGTTCATTATTATGGAGAAGAAAACTGAAAAATCAAACCAAGTTAGAAAAAAAAAACAAAGCTTTCTCTCGTTTGTACTGCAAGATTAAAAACCTTAAGATTGTATGAGCCCTAGCACATGGAATCGAAAGCAACACCAAAATCAGTTAAATCAGGACAAAAGGTATTCGATTTTGGCGATATTTTTGAATTCTGGAGAACAAAACTCAAAAACCGAACCAGGTTATAAAAAAAACGAACCTTTCTAACTTTTTAAAAAAGAAATACTGATGCTTGTAATAAAATCTTTATAATTGCATTATACTTTTACATACACACATGATTACATACATATACCATACAGTAGGATGCCATTATATACCTTTCATAAAAAGGTTTCATTTTTTGTTCTTTAAATCAAATAAAGGTGTCATTTAAAGTATGATGCTATTTCTTACTTTGTATTTTACAAAGGAATAAATACGATCATATATATTTAAATAAAAGCATAATGCAATTTCTAAGGGTAAAAAAGTTTCATAAAAATTTGATTTAGTTAAAAGTTTAAATTTTATAATGATATCATATAGAAAAAAAACCTCAGCAAAAATATATGAAGAGTTTAGAAAAATATCAACTACTTTCAATAAGTATTTCTTTAACAATTAATCACACCCTTTCATCAGATATGAAAAAAAAATAACATAAATTATGAGTTAATCATGAATATATAAATAAACACCAACAAGTATACTTAAATAACGTAAAAGTTTGTTGGTGCAAATCTGATATCATTCTTTCTTGATCTGCTTGCATTTCATATATACAATAGAAGAAAAAATCACAAAATCAGAATTTTTATGTGTAAATAGATAGAAAAAGAAAATGCACAAAATCATAATTTTTATGTGTAAATAGATAGAAAAAGAAAATGCTGAAATGGTTCGTTCAACCAAAAAAACGCAACAGAAATATAACCTGTTAATATTCTAAAACACCAAGTAAAATCAGAGTTTCGTCTAACATCCATGGGATGCACCGTTCCAGCTTTTTGGACTTGAAAAAAACGATTTTTGTGGCTAATGGCGTTTGTTCATTATTATGGAGAAGAAAACTGAAAAATCAAACCAAGTTAGAAAAAAAAAAAACGAACCTTTCTCTCGTTTGTACTGCAAGATTGAAAACCTCAAGATTGTATGAGCCCTAGCACATGGAATCGAAAGCAACACCAAAATCGGTTAAATCAGGACAAAAGGTATTCGATTATGGCGATATTTTTGAATTCTGGAGAACAAAACTCAAAAACCGAAGCAGGTTATAAAAAAAACGAACCTTTCTAACTTTTTAAAAAAGAAATACTGATGCTTGTAATAAAATCTTTATAATTGCATTATACTTTTACATACACACATGATTACATACATATACCACACAGTAGGATGTCATTATATACCTTTCATAAAAAGGTTTCATTTTTTGTTCTTTAAATCAAATAAAGGTGCCATTTAAAGTATGATGTTATTTCTTACTTTGTATTTTACAAAGGAATAAATACGATCATATATATTTAAATAAAAGCATAATGCAATTTCTAAGGGTAAAAAAGTTTCATAAAAATTTGATTTAATTAAAAGTTTAAATTTTATAATGATATCATATAGAAAAAAAACCTCAGCAAAAATATATGAAGAGTTTAGAAAAATATCAACTACCTTCAATAAGTATTTCTTTAACAATTAATCACACCCTTTCATCAGATATGAAAAAAAAATAACATAAATTATGAGTTAATCATGAATATATAAATAAACACCAACAAGTATACCTAAATAACGTAAAAGTTTGTTGGTGCAAATCTGATATCATTCTTTCTTGATCTGCTTGCATTTCATATATACAATAGAAGAATAAATCACAAAATCAGAATTTTTATGTGTAAATAGATAGAAAAAGAAAATGCAGAAAATCATAATTTTTATGTGTAAATAGATAGAAAAAGAAAATGCTGAAATGGTTCGTTCAACCAAAAAAACGCAACAGAAATATAACCTGCTAATATTCTAAAACACCAAGTAAAATCAGAGTTTCGTCTAACATCCATGGGATGCACCGTTCCAGCTTTTTGGACCTGAAAAAAACGATTTTTGTGGCTAATGGCGTTTGTTCATTATTATGGAGAAGAAAACTGAAAAATCAAACCAAGTTAGAAAAAAAAAACAAAGCTTTCTCTCGTTTGTACTGCAAGATTGAAAACCTTAAGATTGTATGAGCCCTAGCACATGGAATCGAAAGCAACACCAAAATCAGTTAAATCAGGACAAAAGGTATTCGATTTTGGCGATATTTTTGAATTCTGGAGAACAAAACTCAAAAACCGAACCAGGTTATAAAAAAACGAACCTTTCTAACTTTTTAAAAAAGAAATACTGATGCTTGTAATAAAATCTTTATAATTGCATTATACTTTTACATACACACATGATTACATACATATACCATACAGTAGGATGCCATTATATACCTTTCATAAAAAGGTTTCATTTTTTGTTCTTTAAATCAAATAAAGGTGACATTTAAAGTATGATGCTATTTCTTACTTTGTATTTTACAAAGGAATAAATACGATCATATATATTTAAATAAAAGCATAATGCAATTTCTAAGGGTAAAAAAGTTTCATAAAAATTTGATTTAATTAAAAGTTTAAATTTTATAATGATATCATATAGAAAAAAAAACCTCAGCAAAAATATATGAAGAGTTTAGAAAAATATCAACTACCTTCAATAAGTATTTCTTTAACAATTAATCACACCCTTTCATCAGATATGAAAAAAAATAACATAAATTATGAGTTAATCATGAATATACAAATAAACACCAACAAGTATACCTAAATAACGTAAAAGTTTGTTGGTGCAAATCTAATATCATTCTTTCTTGATCTGCTTGCATTTCATATATACAATAGAAGAAAAAATCACAAAATCAGAATTTTTATGTGTAAATAGATAGAAAAAGAAAATGCACAAAATCATAATTTTTATGTGTAAATAGATAGAAAAAGAAAATGTTGAAATGGTTCGTTCAACCAAAAAAACGCAACAGAAATATAACCTGCTAATATTCTAAAACACCAAGTAAAATCAGAGTTTCGTCTAACATCCATGGGATGCACCGTTCCAGCTTTTTGGACCTGAGAAAAACGATTTTTGTGGCTAATGGCGTTTGTTCATTATTATGGAGAAGAAAACTGAAAAATCAAACCAAGTTAGAAAAAAAAAACAAAGCTTTCTCTCGTTTGTACTGCAAGATTAAAAACCTTAAGATTGTATGAGCCCTAGCACATGGAATCGAAAGCAACACCAAAATCAGTTAAATCAGGACAAAAGGTATTCGATTTTGGCGATATTTTTGAATTCTGGAGAACAAAACTCAAAAACCGAACCAGGTTATAAAAAAAACGAACCTTTCTAACTTTTTAAAAAAGAAATACTGATGCTTGTAATAAAATCTTTATAATTGCATTATACTTTTACATACACACATGATTACATACATATACCATACAGTAGGATGCCATTATATACCTTTCATAAAAAGGTTTCATTTTTTGTTCTTTAAATCAAATAAAGGTGTCATTTAAAGTATGATGCTATTTCTTACTTTGTATTTTACAAAGGAATAAATACGATCATATATATTTAAATAAAAGCATAATGCAATTTCTAAGGGTAAAAAAGTTTCATAAAAATTTGATTTAGTTAAAAGTTTAAATTTTATAATGATATCATATAGAAAAAAAACCTCAGCAAAAATATATGAAGAGTTTAGAAAAATATCAACTACTTTCAATAAGTATTTCTTTAACAATTAATCACACCCTTTCATCAGATATGAAAAAAAAATAACATAAATTATGAGTTAATCATGAATATATAAATAAACACCAACAAGTATACTTAAATAACGTAAAAGTTTGTTGGTGCAAATCTGATATCATTCTTTCTTGATCTGCTTGCATTTCATATATACAATAGAAGAAAAAATCACAAAATCAGAATTTTTATGTGTAAATAGATAGAAAAAGAAAATGCACAAAATCATAATTTTTATGTGTAAATAGATAGAAAAAGAAAATGCTGAAATGGTTCGTTCAACCAAAAAAACGCAACAGAAATATAACCTGCTAATATTCTAAAACACCAAGTAAAATCAGAGTTTCGTCTAACATCCATGGGATGCACCGTTCCAGCTTTTTGGACTTGAAAAAAACGATTTTTGTGGCTAATGGCGTTTGTTCATTATTATGGAGAAGAAAACTGAAAAATCAAACCAAGTTAGAAAAAAAAAACGAACCTTTCTCTCGTTTGTACTGCAAGATTGAAAACCTCAAGATTGTATGAGCCCTAGCACATGGAATCGAAAGCAACACCAAAATCGGTTAAATCAGGACAAAAGGTATTCGATTATGGCGATATTTTTGAATTCTGGAGAACAAAACTCAAAAACCGAAGCAGGTTATAAAAAAAAAGAACCTTTCTATCGTTTGTTCCGCACAATCTTTGAAAACTTCGGGATTGTATGAACCCTAGCACATGAAATCGTAACAAACAAGCAAAATCGGTTAACACAGGACAAAAGGTAGGGGATTTTGGCGAATTTTTTGTGGCTAATGGCGATCGTTCGAAAATCTGGAGAACAAAACTCAAAAACCAAACCAAGTTATCAAAAACGAACCTTTCTATCATTTGTTCCACAAAATCTTCGAAAACTTCGAGAGTATATGAACCCTAGCACGTGAAATCAAAACAAAAAACCAAAATCGGTTAACACAGGACAAAATGTAGGGGATTTTGGCGAGTTTTCTTGAGGCTGATGGGTTCCGAACCTTTCTATCGCTGGTTGTAACGACGTTGGTGACGATGGGTAAGGGTATTGAGCGAGATTTAGATGGCGAATGGTTTAAGAGAAGAGGAGGAGAGATCTTTGGATAATTCACGATTACAAGATGATCGAGGGGATTTTGGGACGTCAATATTTTGCTGATGGGGAGAGTAACGGCGGAATGAGAAAGAAAGAAAGATTAGATTGTAAATTAGGGCTTGATGGATAGAAGATCCGTGTAATTAGTTTTCTCGATCCTGATTGGTTCAAACAATTTCACATGGATAGCTAATAACAACATCATGGCCATTCAATTTAAATCCAAAGGTCGAAAATTGGTTTCCTTGATTTTTAAGACAAATGTCTTAAATTTTGAAGGGCCACAATTATAAACTCTTTCCTGATTGGTTCAAACAATTTCACATGGATAGCTAATAACAACATTATGGCCATTCAATTTAAATCCAAAGGTCAAAAATTGGTTTCCTTGATTTTTAAGACAAATGTCTTAAATTTTGAAGGGCCCACGATTATAAACTCTTTATAAGATGGTATAGATATATATATATATATATATATATATATATATATATATATATATATATATATATATATATATATTAACATTTTAGTCACCAATAACATAGATAACCTATCTTCAGGAAGTCTTCCTCACCCATTCTACTACTTATCTTGATCTTTTAGGAAAAGAGAAGGAAATCCATCTTAAGTTATTTTCCAAACATAATGAAATTGTCTTGAGTTGTTGTGATCGGATTTATTCATCATCGGTTAGTTGTCGTACAATGAAGAAAATCATACTCTGTTACTTTTTTCATATATAAGACAATATTACTTGTAAAAGAAAAATCATATTAAAATATTAAATAAATAAATAAAATCAATGTTTTTGTTCGAAGAACCAACATGCATAATATAAAAATAGACCTTGAAAAAAATAGGTTTTCTTCACATAAATCATTTTGTTTGAAGCTTCCACTCTACCATACAATCACCCAAAAAAATTTAAATTCTACCAAAATAATCTACCAATGTGAACTATATATATACCAAGATTAATTAATTAATGTCATAAGTACCATTAAATATAAAACTCTTGAAAGGTAATAAAAAATCATTATTACAAAGAAATATGAAAAGACATAAGTTTGAAGTCATGGTAGTGCTTAGAAATATATATATATATATATATATATATATATATATATATATATATATATATATATATATATATATATATACATTTTAGTCACCAATAACTTAGATAACCCATCTTCAGGAAGTTTTCATTACCTATTTTGCTACTTGTTTTGATCTTTTTGGAAAAGAGAAGGAAATCCATCTTAAGTTATTTTCCAAAAATAATGAAATAGTCTTCAGTTGTTGTGCTCGGATTTGTTCATCCTCAGTTAGTTGTCGTATACTGAAAAAATCATCTTCCGCTTACTTTTTTCACATATAAGACCATATTAACTGTAAAAGAAAAATCATGTTAAAACATTAAATAAAAACAAATAAATGTTTTTGTTCGAAAAACGAACATGCATAATTTAAAAATAGACCTTGAAAAAAATTTGTTTTCTTCATATGAAGCATTTTGTTTGAAGCTTCCAATCTACAATACAATCACCAAAACATTTTAAATTCCACGAAAATAATCTACCAATGTGAACTATATAAATACCAATATTAATCAATTAATGTCATAAGTACCATTAAGTATAAAACTCTTGAATGGTAATTAAAAATCATTATTAACAAGAAATATGAAAAGTCATAAGCTTCAAATCAATGTAGTGCTTATATATATATATATATATATATATATATATATATATATATATATATATATATATATATATATATATATATATATATATATATATATACACACACACACATACTAACATTTTACTCACAAATAACTTAGATATCCCATCTTCACGAAGTCTTCCTTACCCATTTTGCTACTTGTCTTGATCTTCTCAGAAAAGAGAAGGAAATCCATCTTAAGTTATTTCCCAAACATAATGAAATAGTCTTCAGTTGTTGTGCTCGGATTTATTCATCATTGGTTAGTTGTCGTACAATGGAGAAAATCATCTTTCGCTTACTTTTTTCATATATAAGACAATATTAACTGTAAAAGAAAAATCATGTTAAAACATTAAATAAAAACAAATCAATGTTTTTGTTTGAAAAACTAACATGCATAATATAAAAATAGACCTTGAAAAAATTTGTTTGCTTAACATAAATCATTTTGTTTGAAGCTTCCAATCTACCATACAATCACCCACAAAAATTTAAATCCCACCAAAATAATCTACCAACGTGAACTATATATATACCAATATTAATCAACTAATGTAATAAGTACCATTAAGTATAAAACTCTTGAATGGTAATTAAAAAGCATTATTACAAAGAAATATGAAAAAACATAAGTTTCAAATCAATGTAGTGCTTATATATATATATATATATATATATATATATATATATATATATATATATATATATATATATACTAACATTTTAGTCACTAATAACTTAGATAATCCCTCTTCGCAAAGTTTTCCTTACCCATTTTGCTACATGTCTTGATCTGTTTGAAAAAGACAAGGAAATCCATCTTAAGTTATTTTCCAAACATAATGAAATAGTCTTTAGTTGTTGTGCTCGGATTTGTTCATCCTCGGTTAGTTGTCGTACAATGGAGAAAATCATATTCCGCTTACTTTTTTCATATATAAGACAATATTACTTGTTAAAGAAAAATCATGTTAAAACATGAAATAAACACAAATCAATGTTTTTGTTCTAAAAACGAAATGCATAATATAAAAACAGACCTTGAAAAAAAATAATTTTATTCACATAAATCATTTTGTTTGAAACTTCCTATCTACCATACAATCACCCAAAAAAGTTTAAATCCTAACAAAATAATCTACCAATCTGAATTATATATATACCAATATTAATCAATTAGTGTCAAAAGTACCATTAAGTATAAAACTCTTGAATGGTAATTAAAAATCATTATTTCAAACAAATATGAAAACACATAAGTTTCAAATCTATGTAGTGCTTATATATATATATATATATATATATATATATATATATATATATATATATATATATATATATATATAGAGAGAGAGAGAGAGAGAGAGACAGAGAGAGACAGAGATAAATTTCAAATCAATATAGTGCTTTTATATAATATATATATATATATATATATATATATATATATATATAACACACACACACACACACATACTAACATTTTAGTCACCGATAACTTAGATAAACAATCTTCACAAAGTCTTCCTTACCCATTTTGCTACTTGTCTTTATCTTTTCGGAAAAGATAAGAAAATCCATCTTAAGTTATTTTCCAAACATAATGAATGAGTCTCCAGTTGTTGTGCTCGGATTTGTTCATCCTCGGTTAGTTGTCGTATAATGAAGAAAATCATCTTCTGCTTACTTTTTTCATATATAAGACAATATTACCTGTAAAAGAAAAATCATGTTAAAACATTAAATAAAAACAAATCAATGTTTTTGTTCGAAAAACGAACATGCATAATATAAAAATAGACCTTGAAAAAAATTTGTTTTCTTATCATAAATCATTTTGCTTGACTCTTCCAATCTACCATACAATCACCCAAAAAGTTTAAATCCTGAAAAAATAATCTACCAATGTGAACTATATAAAACTCTTGAAT
The DNA here is from genome assembly GCF_052849685.1 of Lactuca virosa. NCBI lineage: Eukaryota > Viridiplantae > Streptophyta > Magnoliopsida > Asterales > Asteraceae > Lactuca > Lactuca virosa. The sequence continues at coordinate 294,793,998 of NC_136430.1, forward strand.
GGTAATTAAAAAACATTATTTCAAAGAAATATGAAAAGACATAAGTTTCAATTCAATGTACTGCTTAGAATATATATATATATATATATATATATATATATATATATATATATATATATATATATACACACACTAACATTTTAGTCACCAATAACTTAGATAACCCCTCTTCTCGAAGTCTTCCTTACCCATTTTGCTACTTGTCTTGATCTTTTTGAAAAAGAGAAGGAAATACCTCTTAAGTTATTTTCCAAACGTAATGAAATAGTCTTCAGTTGTTGTGCTTGGATTTGTTCATCCTCGGTTAGTTGTCGTACAATGAAGAAAATCGTCTTCCGTTTACTTTTTTCATATATAAGAAAATATTACCTGTTAAAGAAAAATCATGTTAAAACATTAAATAAACACAAATCAATGTTTTTGTTCTAAAAACGAACATGTATAATATAAAAATAAACCTTGAAAAAAAAATTGTTTTCTTCACATAAATCATTTTGTTTGAAGCTTCCAATTTACCATACAATCACCAAAAAAAATTTAAATCCTACCAAAATAATCTACCAATGTGAACTATATATATATATATATATATATATATATATATATATATATATATATATATATATATATATATATACTAGGCGAATGCCCGCGCGTTGCGTAGAAACACCTATATAGTTGAAGTTTTTACAAATATATGTTTTTTGTAAATATAATAATAACGTTGTTGTTAAATTTGATATAATAATTTATATACTAAATTGATATAATATATTGATTATTTTGAATTATATGATAATATATACATCTATTATAACTTCATAATCTCAATCGTTTGAATGACTTCTACCCGCGATTACACATGTATAAAATTAAATATAATATATGGTTTAATGTTATTTATAGTTGTTGTTATTGTTAATTAATATTTTAAAATTTATTTGCTTAATGTTTTAATTTCTATCATTATAATTTTTTAAAACATCAAACATTATTTTTTTATTTTAAAGGTAACAATATAGATATTTATATAGAGTTATTTTTAACTATTGTTATTGTAAGTTATTTTAAGCTACTTATTTAGAAATTTTAACGATTATAAAAATATATTTAGAAAATATTTTAGTTAAATTGAGATTTCAATTTAGCTTTTGTATTTATCATTAGCATTTATCACTTTTAACCATTTACAAAATATTTTTTGGCTTTTTAAGTGGAACTGAAATTTATATTTAAGTTGACATTGTAATGCGCAGAAACACCTATATAGTTGAAGCCTTTACAAATATATGTTTTTTTTAAATATAACAATAACGTTGTTGTTAAATTCGATATAATAATTTGTATACTAAATTGGTATAATATATTGATTATTTTGAATTATGTGATAATATATAATCTATTATAAATTCAGAAACTCAATCGTTTGAATGACTTCTACCCGTGAGTTACACATGAATAAAATTAAATATAATAGAAAAAACATCATAAATTGTCCCTGTGGTTTTTCAAAATCTGAAGTTTAATCCCCGTGGTTTAAAAACATCATAGATGGTCCCTGTGCTTTCAAAACTTTTGACGATTGGTCCTTATTACTAACTCTGTTAAGTTTTGTCCGTTAACTGAAGGGCATTTTTGTCATTTCACTACCAGAGGGACCATTTATGATGTTTTCTAGAAATCAATTTTGAAGAAATATTTCAGTTTTTGGTAAGATCTGTCATTAGAACAAACTGGAAGGACCAAATCTGTTAAGATTGTAAACCCGACTGTCTTCTTCCTGGTAGATCGATTCAACGACTATCTGCATTCTTCACCATTTTAGAAGCCTACAATTTGATTCCTTTGAAATGTCAAATGATCCCTACCATAAATAAACTATTTTATGTCCGTTAAGAGTTGTTCCCCATTGATGGTCTGGTAGTCTTGGATTAGTGACTCCATGGTTGTCTCCCAAAACACACTATCACTTCCAGTTTTGTTTATTCTTATGGGATGTGAATCTTTAAGTTGGTATAAAAGACCTGTTTTTTTTATTACTAAAATACCCCCAAATTGTGTGCTTCATGATCTCTACGGTTGTACTGCGTCATATTTTTAGAGTCGAAAGCTCGGCTTCCAGGTTTATCACAAAGCAATCTTCCCCATTCATTGTCTTCTCCCCTATACAAATCAAATTGTTGAACAAATTTGCGGTTGAATTTGGGTCAAGACCCTATAAAAATCAAGATTTAACTTTATTTAGACATGAAATCGGAACAATTAGCAGCTAAGACGTGCTCCACTACAGACGTGTGAATATGAAATTGGAACAATTAGCCATTGAAGCCTCCTACATAAGTCAGATTAAATAGTTCATTCGCACCAATCAACACATAGAAAACTAAATTACATATTCATTCAATTCAAGAAATCTTGGAATTGGACTTACGATGGGGTTATCTGGGTTGATAATGTTTGGGTGGCCGGAAGAGATGGGAAGAGGGACAAGGGGAGCTCCGACGACGCCGAACAAGAGCTGAATATCAGCGTTCTGATCATCGTAGTCAGAAAATTGGCGTCTTTGATCGATGAAATGAGGTTTCATCCACGATTTCAAGGTTTCCAAGAGGTGGTGTTGTGGTTGATCTTGTTATCATCGAAGGTTTCCTCCGATATCGGAACTTCGAGCACTGTTTCAAGAAGATCTTCGTTGTTTACGTTTGGGCACAAGGTCCTCATCATCAGGTTGTGTGAGAGAGACCTTTTGCATCTTATTTTATTTTTTATTCTTTTTTTATAGAATAATATGAAACATTATAAATGGTCCCTGTGGTAGTGAAATTACGAAAATGCCCTGCAGTTAACGGACAAACTTAACGGAGTTAGCAATAAGGACCAATCGTTAAAAGTTTTGAAAGCACAGGGACCATCTATGATGTTTTTAAACCACGGGGATTAAACTTCAGATTTTGGGAAACCACAGGGACCATTTATGATGTTTTTTCAATATAATATATGGTTTAATGTTATTTATAGTTGTTGTTATTGTTAACTAATTTTTTAATATTTTTTGTTTAATATTTTAATTTCTATAATTATAATTATTTAAAACATCAAACATTATTTTTTGAACTTAAAGGTACAATATAATCATTTATATAGAGTTATTTTTAACTATTTTTATTGTAAATTATTTAAAGCTACTTATTTGAAAACTTTTAACGTTTATAAAAATATCTTTAGGAAATATTTTAGTTAAATTGATATTACAACTTAGTTTTTGCATTTATCACTATAATTTATCACTTTCAACTATTTACAAAATATTTTTTGGTTTTTTTAGCGGAACTGAAATTTATATTTAAGTTGACACTGTAATGTTATATTTAAATTAACAATTTAAGTATTTTGTCCAAACTGTTGAAAAGTTGTAGCTTTAAACTGATAATGGTTTACATACAACAATATTTTAAATCTAATAAATTAAGTATAATATTTTAAAATTTAAATACATAACTTTATAAATAGAAGTAAAGATATTATTTTAAAATTGAAATTTAGTCTATTTATGATTACACTTTAGGTTTGATATTTATTTAACATTATTAACCAACTTATAACCATTATTAGAAAGACACTAAAATTTATCATTTTTAACTATTTATAAAATATTCTTTGGGTTGTTTAACTTAAACAAAAATTTATATTTAAGTTGACCCTGTAATGTTATATTTTAATTAATAATTTAAGTATCTTATACAAATTGTTCCAAAATTATACCTTTAAAATGATAATGGTTTACATCCAACAATATATTAAAACTAATAAATTAATTATAATATGTTAAAAGTTTAAAAATATAATTTTATAAGTAGAAGTAAAGATATTATTTTAATATTGAAATTTAGTTTATATATGATTACACTTTAGGTTTTATATTTATTTAACCTATTTTAACAAATTATAATTATTATTATAAAGAAATTGAAAAGTCATGGGAGTTTCAAATGAATGTGGTGAAAGGAAAAAAGAATGAGAGTTTCAAATGAATGTGGTGAAAGGAAAAATGTTTCCTTTATAAGTATACTAGACGAATGCTCGCGCGTTGCGCAGAAACACTTATATAGTTGAAGTCTTTACAAATATATGTTTTTTAAAATATAACAATAATGTTGTTGTTAAATTTGATATAATAATTTGTATACTAAATTGATATAATATATTGATTAGTTTAAATTATATGATAATATATACATCTATTATAATTGCATTATCTCAATCGTTTGAATGACTTCTACCCGCGAGATACACATGAATAAAATTAAATATAATATATGGTTTAATGTTATTTATAATTATTGTTGTTGTTAATAATTTTTTTAAAATTCTTTTGCTTAATGTTTTAATTTCTATCATTATAATTATTTAAAACATCAAATATTGTTTTTTGATTTTAAAGGTAACAATATAATCATTTATATATAGTTATTTTTAACTATTGTTATTGTAAGTTATTTTAAGCTACTTATTTGAAAACTTTTAATGATTATAAAAATATTTGTAGGAAATATTTTAGTTAAATTAAGATTACAATTTAGTTTTTTCATTTATCACTACAATTTATCACTTTTAACTATTTACAAAATATTTTTTGGTTTTTTTAAGGGGGACTGAAATTTATATTTAAGTTGACACTGTAATGTTATATTTAAATTAACAATTTATGTATTTTGTCTAAGCTGTTCAAAAGTTGTAGCTTTAAACTGATAATGGTTTACATACACCACCATTTTAAATCTAATAAATTAAATATAATATGTTAAAAGTTAAAGACATAACTTTATAAGTAGAAGTAAATATATTATTTTAAAATTGAAAGTTTGTTTATTTATGATTATACTTTAGGTTTGATATTTATTTAACCTTATTAACCAACTTATAATCATTATTAGAAAGACACTACAATTTATCACTTTTAACTATTTACAAAATATTTTTTGGGTTATTTAAGGTAAATTAAAATTTATATTTATGTTGACCCTGTAATGTTATATTTAAATTAATAATTTAACTATTTTATACAAATTGTTCTAAAATTGTATGTTTAAAATGATAATCGTTTACATCCAAAAATATATTAAAACTAATAAATTAAGTATAATATGTTAAAAGTTAAAAACATAACATTATAAGTAAAAGTAAATATATTATATTAATAATAAAATTTAGTTTATATATGATTACACTTTAGGTTTGATATTTATTTAAACTTATTAACCAACTAATAATTATTATTATAAAGAAATTGAAAAGTCATGAGAGTTTCAAATGAATTTGGTGAAAGGAAAAACGCATGGGAGTTTCAAATGCATGAGATTGAAGGAAAAATTCTAGCTTTATAAGATATATATATATATATATATATATATATATATATATATATATATATACCAAGATTAATCAATTAATATCTTAAGTACCATTAGATATAAATCTCTTGACTGGTAATTAAAAATCATTATTACAAAGAAATATGAAAAGACATAAGTTTCAAATCAATGTAGTGCTTAGAAAAATGCTTCTATTATATGTTTTTTTTTTAAATATAGAAATAATGTTGTTGTTAAATTTGATATAATAATTCGTATACTAAACTGATATAATATATTGATTATTTTGAATTATATGATATATATATATCTATTATAACTGCTTAATCTCAATCGTTTGAATGACTTCTACCCGCGAGTTACACATGAATAAAATTAAATATAATATATGGTTTAATGTTATTTATAGTTGTTGATATTGTTAATTAATTTTATTAAAATTTATTTGCTTAATGTTTTAATTTCTTTCATTATAATTATTTAAAACATCAAACATTGTTTTTTGATTTTAAAGTTGACAATATAATCATTTATATAGAGTTATTTTTAACTATTGTTATTGTAACTTATTTTAAGGTACTTATTTGAAAACTTTTAATGACTATAAAATTATCTTTAGGAAATATTTTAGTTAAATTGAGATTACAGTAGTTAAATTGAGATTACAGTTTAGTTTTTGCATTTATCACTACAATTTATCACTTTTAACTATTTACAAAATATCATTTGGTTTTTTAAGTGGAACTGAAATTTATATTTAAGTTGACAATGTAATGTTATATTTAAATCAACAATTTTAAGTATTTTGTCCAAACTGTTCAAAAGTTGTAGCTTTAAACTGATAATGGTTTATATACAACAACATATTAAATCTATTAAATTAAGTATAATATGTTAAAAGTTAAAGACATAACTTTATAAGTAGAAGTAAACATATTTAAAATTGAAATTTAGTATATATATGATTACACTTTAGGTTTGATATTCGTTTAACCCTATTAACCAACTTATAATCATTATTAGAAAGACACTACAATTAATCACTTTTAAGTATTTACAAAATATTCTTTGGGTTGTTTCAGTTTAACTTAAATTTATCATTAAGTTGACCCTGTAATGTTATATTCAAATTAATAATTTAAGTATTTTATACAAATTGTTCCAATATAGTATCTTTAAAATGATAATGGTTTACATCCAACAATATATTAAAACTAATAAATTAAGTATAATATGTTAAAAGTTAAGAAAAAATATCTTTATAAGTAGAAGTAAATATATTATTTTAATATTGAAATTTAGTTTATATATGATTACACTTTAGGATTGATATTTATTTAACCTTATTAACCAACTTATAATTATTATTAGAAAGAAATTGAAAAGTCATGGGAGTTTCAAATTAATATGGTGAAAGGAAAAATGAATGGGGTTTCAAATGAATGTGGTGAAAGGAAAAATGCTTCCTTTATAATATACTATGATGATGATATGATATATATATATATATATATATATATATATATATATATATATATATATATATATATATATATATATATATATATATATATATATATATAGGGAAATCTCCAGAAAAATCCTAAAATTTTACCCTAATTTACGAAAAAGTATCAAACTAAATTTTGTTTACGAAAAAGCATGAATTACCGGTTTCAATGCTGATCCGGACGCCTGGTCATTAAATGAGATGATGAGATGGATATGTTGAGTTATATAATGTTATGTTTCGCATAAAACTTGATATCCTGATGTATTGTATATTTTTTTTTTGGAAATAAAGTGCATCCAACGAAGACTACAATAATTACATAAACTAGCAACAACTGCGTTATTTTTTACGTTTATAAGAAATATCAAATTGTCTATCTAATCTTATGTAACCCAATATATCCATCTCTTCAGACATCAACTAATTTTCTGCCATTTTTTCCTGGAATCACACATTTTATTGGTTTCTTGCTGACCTAGATACATAGTCATAAATGAGCCGATGAGATGGATATCAAATTTTACAGTAAATGTTGCATTATATAATCCATCGTATCCATCTTATCAGCTAATTTAATGACTAGGTGTCTAAGTCAGCAATGAAAACGATAAAATGTATGTTACATGAACAAATGGCCAAATCATCACTAAATTTTATTTTGGGACTTATTCGTAAATTAGGGTAAAATAATAAGATTTTAGTGAAACAGGTAAGTAATAAAACCGGTAAACCGGAAAAAAGGGGTCAAATCGCCATTTTTACTGGTAATTCATGCTTTTTCCTAAACAAATTTTAGTTTGAGACTTTTTCGTAAATTAAGGTAAAATTTTTGGACTTTTCTGGAGATTTCTATATATATATATATATATATATATATATATATATATATATATATATATATATATATATATATATATATATATATATATGCTGCTATTATAACTTGCTATTATGTTAAAAACAGATGGTAATATTATAAGTAAAAGAATATATTGACTATTTTCATAAATAAGAAAAATATGAATGTTACTATTTAATGCAATTTTCCCTATAATAAATGAACACATAAATTTAAGTTGAAAATTTGCAAGAAAACAAATAATAACGATATTGAAAACAATGGCATTAGGTTTTCTTCTAAAATTTTTTATAGCATTCTAACATTTATAAATAAGACTATTTGATAACCCCTGCATGTAACTATTTAGATATCATCTCTGTATCGACTTGTATTCAACACCTTTTGATACAACCACTAAACAACATCCGTAGGAATGAAAAGTTTCTATACAAGATCTAAACGGTTAAAATAAATGAATAAATAAAGTGTTGAATTTATTCAATGTTAAATCATTTAATTTTATTATACAACCCCTTTTTTTGAATGATATGATGTTTAAACATTCACAAAGATCGAATTGAATTTTAATTTCTATCAAGTTATTTCTTTCAAAGGAAAAATTTCAAAGATTTTTTTTAGTATACTTTACATGTCATCCCACTTTTTGGATGCTTTTTTTCATGTATATAAACCCTAGAGGCTCTTTTGAGAAAATTACAATCGCCTTTGACATATACATATATACAAATCTTCTCCCATTGGTTAGTGATATTTTTGATTATTTGTGTACTAGCTTTCCTTAGAACAAACATTAATATCTTAGTAAAAATAGAGAAAATGTTCTTTTTCACAAAAGGGACATAAATGAGTAAAAATTTGTATCATATATCTATAATGTTTTTTTTGGTGTTTTCAGGCTTTTGAACTCTCTAGACACTAGAATGAGCAGTGGAGACTGGATATGTGGTGCATGTGAGCATTCGAACTTCAAGAAACGTGATGCCTGTCAAAGATGTCAGTGTCCCAAGTTCGCTACAACCGCTGAGATTTCAACTCATGCAAACAAATCAAAGGTACTGGCGGGTGACTGGTACTGTTGTTGTGAAGCACACAACTTTGCTAACCGAAGTGAGTGTTATAGATGTGGTGCACACAAAGAGTATATCATGATGATGACATACACAACGTCTAGTTATCCTTACGATGCTAGCATTCTTCCAGGAGGGAAAAATGGTGATTGGATGTGCAACAGGTAAAATATAATCACATATATACACCATAAAGATTTAAATTAAAAATTTGTTTGTATATAAGATTTTTGTTAGCATTCTTATTGATATACCGATATTTTCATTTTTCTGAACAGGTGTAGAGGACATAACTTTGCAAGTAAAGTGGACTGCTATAGATGCAAATTACCAAGGGAATAAGAGTACAGGAAGTGTTGTAAATGGAAAATATCTTTGTGCTCCAAGAATGATATGTGTTTTCCTGTTTTGGCCTTGATAATTAATGAAATATATGCAATATTAAATTATCTTTAGCATTTTCAACACGTGATTAGCGTTAAAATGATGGACTATAAGCTGGCAAATTAGAGAATGAATAGGTCGAATTAACATGGACCATTTCATTTTATGAGAATCTTCATATATCTAAGTAGATTAAATTATTTAATGTTTAATGTTTACATTGTAATATCTCTTTGAACGATTTTTTTCCATATATAACAATTTATGTTTCAAAATTTTGTGGTGTACAATCATATAAAACATAAACTAGTGTGTATGGAGAAAAAATGATATATAAGAATCATTTCCCAATATAAAAAAACTTATGTAATGACTAAACGGCAACTTTATTGATATAACATCATTGTCATTTTAATTATGGACATCTAGCTGCACTCGCATAAATTGTTGTGCGACGCAACACGACGGATATATATATATATATATATATATATATATATATATATATATATATATATATATACACACACACACACACACACACATACACACATACTAGATGTGTATTTGCACAAAACAACGACGATAAATAGCTCTTCTGGATAATAGTTTCTTATACGGAAATAATTATTAGATTTTATTATTAGTTATTATGTAAAAAGACTACTTTTAAATAAAATATTTATGTTTAGACCTTATATTTATATTGCATGTTTATACATTTTATGTAAATTAATTAATACTGATATCTAGTTTGAGAAATTTAAATTAATTTATATACATGAATTTAATATTTAAAAATTGTTATTTAGCTCCAAATAAAATTTCTTAATAACCTTCCTCGATTAAAGTTTTCAAACTTTTGACAGGTATTAATGATATTTATGTATAGTTAATTTGTATAAAAAAAAACTTTATAACTTATATATATTTTAAAATTCAAAATATGACTAATATTATTTATTTTATATATATATATATATATATATATATATATATATATATATATATATATATGTTGAAGTTCAATAGAGAACCATAATTAACCAAGGAACCAAGGAAGCAATCGTGAGCGTTGGAAATCATAACGATCAACGGCCAATGAAATAGATGTACACTTTTACATTGGACGCACACACACCGGATTATACCAAAAAATCCACCCTTTACAAAACCCACCACTTTTTTTCGTTTAAAATTTTTTTAGGCCATGTATTTTATCGAAAAAAAAACCGAATATACCGTAGTTCACGATTTTTCGTTCTCTTTTTGTAGAGATCCATGATGATATATAAAAAACGAACTTTTTTTTTTCGAAAAAAACCCACTTCATTTTCTTTGATGAAAAAATTTAAGGTCTATTTTTTTATAGAAAAAAAATTAATAAATATATCAAAATTCATATTTTTTGTACTTTTTAAACATAGATTCATATTCAAGTTAAAAAAAAAACTTTATTTTAGTTTAGATTCACATTGTGAACCTGTTCAGATTCATATTGTAAACCTATTCAGATTCACATTATGAACCTCCTTAGATTCACAGTGTGCATAATAAGAAGTCAGATTCACAGTGTGAATCTGAACTGATCGGAGCTTTTTCACATTGTGAATGTTAAAATTTGAAATATTTACAGTTTAGATTCACAATGTGAATCTACACTGATCGAGGTTTTTTTTTTGAACATTCTCAGATTCACAGTGTGTATAATAGTAATTCAGATTCACAATGTGAATCTGAACTGTTCGAGATTTTTCATATTGTGAATGTTAAAAATTGAAATATTTACAGTTTAAATTCACAGTGTGAATCTGTACTGTTCGAGGTTTTTTTTTTTTTTTTTTTTTTTTAGTCGGTGTTGGTGTTTATTAATAGAGTACAAAAGTTAATATTTTTGGTATAATTAGTTTTTTTTTGATAAAAATAAACTTAAATATTGAAAAAACTAAGAAAATTAAGTGGGTTTTTTTCGAAAAAAAGAAGTTCGTTTTTTATAAATCATCATGAATCTCTATGGAAAGAAGACGAAAAATCGTGAACAACGGTATATTCGTTTTTTTTTTTTCGATAAACAACTTGGCCTAAAAAAAAATTTAAATGAAAAAAAGGAAGTGAGTTTTGTTATAATCCGGTACATGTGCGTCCATTATAAAAATTTACAACCCTTCCTTTTGCCGTTGATCGCTTTAAATTCCGACGCTTTGGATTGGTTCCTTGGTTCCTTGATTAATAATGGTTCTCTATTAAACTTTTCCATATATATATATATATATATATATATATATATATATATATATATATATATATATATATATATATATATATATATATATATATATATATATAACCACATCAAAAACATTCGTCAACACTGCAAAGTGGTTGTGAATTTGTTTTGTAATATTAACAACTTTTCTTCTTTGTAGTCTCGATAACATTTTTAAAATTAGTAAAATATAAAATAGAATGACAGTGGTAGAAAATACATTAACCTATCATTTTTTAGAACCACCAAAGACATTACATGGACCTGTCTTTAAATTAGGCATATAAAAACGTATGCCTAAGGCGATTTCGAATCAAATACCATATATCACTAAAAAAAACCCCTAAAGTCTAAATAAGTAAAAAGATGAAAAGTAGACACGAATATTCTGAAATTCAAAAGCAGCGGCTATTTGCCGCATCACATGAATTATTGTTTCAAACCCCATCTTCCCTATGACTTGGAATATTCATCTTGTCCGAAGGATGCTGACTAGGATTCTTGGCTATCCAATCCTAGGATGACAACAATGCAACTGAGTCGCCTGCTTCGAATCAAGTAAAGCTTGACATGTCAGCAAGATATTGACCAATTATGGCCTCAAGTGGGAACCTTTATAGTGACCATTTTATGGTCCTGCATAGAAGTATATTCTTATTTTGCGAATTTTTAGATCTTGAAAACCCATAATTTCTCATGTACCCACAAGGGAGATATATAATAAGTTTTTCAAAATATCCCAAAAATCCTATTTTGTGGATGGTCGTGTTTTTATTTATTTATTTATTATTATTATTATTATTATTATTATTATTATTAATTTTAACGTAATTGTGATGAATGCTTACGGGATAATACACAATACACATTTTAGTGATTAGGTGTTTGGGATTATTTTTTTAAAACAACTTATGTTTTTCTATAAAAATTATATTAATTAGTTATTCCATATTAAAATGGAGTTTTAAATTTTTTGAATTAATTTATCCGGTAGTCAAACTTAATAAATTTATAAGTTGTTTGTTACCATAATTTCTTATAAATATAAAAGACAAAAAAAAACATCGTTATATGTCATTGCTTTATTTTATTTTTTACATATAATATTTTTTATAATTTATAATTACTCGTTTTAAAAGAATATATATATGAATAACATTTTTTTTTTTTTATTATTAGCCGAAGAAAAGTTTTTAATGAAAGATGAATTACGTCGTGCAATGATTTTATGACAAACAAAAAGGTTTATAATTAAAATTGTGTCATCTTCTATATAATGCTAAAGATTTACTATAGGCATCGTAAATTATGTCATCGCTTAAGAAAATTCACCACATAAAATAATACATATTTTAATGTTTATAATGAAACCAAAGTAAAAAACACGGGCTATAGTTTTTATATTGTCCGTCGTCTTGAAATAAAATATTTTTGTTTTATTATTTTTAGCCTTCCATCAATATCCCTTCGTTCGTTCGACCGGTTCGAAACACTATCTCGCGCTGAATTTCCTAATGAAAAACAATCAACCATCAATTTAGGGTTACACCTCCACCCCATCGCTGCTCACATGGCCTCACAAAATCGAGTGCATCGTTTTTGTGCCCTAGTTGAAACCGAAACCTATAGTTAGTCGATAACATAGAAGATTTCAATTTAAGGAAGAAGATAATAAAATATTAAGGAAATGTCGTTAAAATGGTATGATGTTAAGCGAAGAGACCTTCGTTGATGCGGGATCAACGACTCTGATGATGTTGAGAAAGATAGAAAACATATGTGTGGGTCTCATAACTTATGCTTCTACAAAACCAGGGTTTAAACTGTTGTAAATATTTCAATAAGTGGATGGAGAAATGGTCGAATGTTCATCACCTAACTCAAGGTTCGACCGGGGTTTAAAATTTAAGATGAACACGTATAGTCATCTTCCAATTTTTACTAGAGGGCTTCTTCGAGGAGCGTATTAGAGCATATGGGAAATTATGAATCAAATTTTCATTGGCCACTATCCTCTATACATGTCTTCTCCTCATTTTGTCAAGTAATTTACATTCCCTTTTTTTTTTATCAAATTTCAAGATTTGTTGAATTTTTTTAACGTTTTTTTAGAAATGAGGCATTTGTTGCATTCTCTTGTGTAAAATTTATAGTATTTTCAGTTAACTTTATGAATCCATAAATTGATTAATTGGGGATTACAATAGTTGATGTGTTCTATTACATTTTGCTCGAATTTGATAATTGGTCTTGTTATATATGTCTCAACATTCTATGATAATTCTTCTTGTTAGATCTTTCAAAATTGTATTGTAAAATTTTATTTGCTTTCAATCTACCTCGAATTTATGATATGATTGATTTTGAATTAGTTTCTATAAGAGATATCTTCGGATACACTTGAGAGAATGTTGGTGTGTATAGAAGCATAAAATTTGAGAAACCAAATCCATGAGAGGAAGCATAACAATCCACCTCCAATTTCTACAACTACAACAACCACAGTCTCGCTCAACGTTGATATTTCTGGAATCATGTCATAGGTCTTGGACCAAATGTAGGACCCTACCAAACATTCTTGTCGTTGGTGGGTGCATGATAGTTGGGGTGCAAAGTTTTCCTTGGATGTGTTGTAGGCTTACCCTCTTAGGGATGTGTAATGGGTTGAACTTTTCATATAAATAGGAAGTGAGATGCTCTCATTTATGTAAACATGAGAGATTTAGTCCAGTGAGAGAAATATTGCATGACCACTTTCTAATAATCTTTCTTGACTAATGAGAGTTGAAACCTAATTATTTACATCTAATGTTCTTCAATATTGTTTGATTCATATAATCCTTACTATTCCGTATTCGTCATCTATTACAAGATCTTACATGTGGTATCAGAGCGGGTTCTTGAAGGTTTGACAACTTTTTCAAGAAATTGATCCAAGATGACAATATGATTTGGTGAATCTTAAATCAAGCTTCAATGTTTTAAGTATTAAGTTTCTAAGAGAGTTTCTATTCTAGAAATCGAATTCAGTTCTTTCTTCTGGTTCAAATTCGATTTTCCCTCTCTAGAATTGTTGTCAAATTCGTTTTCCCTCTATAGAAGTTCATTCAGATTCATTTATCTATCTAGAATTTTGTTCAGATCTATTTTTCTCTCCTAAAATATCCAAGATCTTGTGATATTTTTGTTTTCTAGTTTGAAATGGAAGAAACAATTACTGAGAAATGGTTTGCATTGGAAAAATGTCATCCTTACATTTACAACTTTGAAGATCTTCTTTATTTTTTGACTGTTGGATTCGTTAAATAATATTCACTAATTTCTTCTGGTGAAAAAGATAAGCATGTAAAATTAATCGGTTATCCTCTTGATCACGAAAATCATAAAGTTTTGCTTGATCGATTGATTGTTACTTATCATGAGAAAAGAAGGAATAAGAAAGAAGGTGAAGTAATAAAATGAATTCATCTTAATGCTTGTACATATGGTTTCAATATACTTGCATTTATCCATATGTTCGTGAAGCTCATAAACATGTTCTTGAAGATGTTCATAGTGTTCAAGACGTTCTTGATGTCCCAAAAAATGAGATAACTCTAAATGCATATGTTGGGGGGGGGGGGGGGGTTTGGTGTTCTGGGAAATTCTTGTTATTCATATTTTTTACATTCCGAATTGAGTGTGACAGATGACGAATCTTAAAACAAATCTCCAGAAAGTGTGAAAGTGAAAATGTTTTGTTCAATTGGAACTCAAACTGATGATTGTTCATGTTCTTGTGATTTATTTGAAGGAATATTGCCTTACAGAAAGCCCAAAATTCAAGATGTTCAAATATACGAAACTCCAAAGGATGTGATTCAAAAGTGCAATGTCGAATTTGTGAAGATAGATGTTGTGTCTTTTGATTATGAATCTTCAAAGCCGAAAAAGTTGAAAAAGTCGAAAAAGAAGAACAATATGAAAAGTAAATTCAAGAAAAATTGGGTGGTTAAGCAAAAATCATCAAATGTTGCTTTGGGGTCGATTTTCATAGCCAATGATGTCGAAAGTTCTCAAATTCGACATGATGACGAATTTTGTTGTTGGAGAAATGAGAAAAAGTCTCATGGTTGGTATAATGTGATGTTTGAAAAAATTTTATTGCCCACGAAAGAGCCAAGAAAATTTTCCTATTCTCAAGTGAATGATGTTGAATTTTCATCATTTGGTTCATATTTTTTTGAAAGAGAAAAGAATTGTCAAGGAAATTTCTCAAGTTTTGAAGTTCAAGTGGGTTCCCAAAAATCCTTGTTAATTGTTGAAGTTAGCTTTGAAAAGGAGTTCTTGTTCTTGGTGAAATCTCATATTATTGGTGGTGAGATGTGAATGAGGTCAATCGAGAAGAAGAAGGTTTTTATCCGTTGGGTTTTTAAAGAAATCGATGACTTTGATTTTGATTGACATGTTCTTGTAGACCGTGTAAATCTAAAAAGTTGTTTGGGAAGTGTGTTGGTCTTGCAAAATGTGTTCGAAATGAATGTCTATTCGCAGTGAGGTATGGATCCCACCGAAAGCATTCTTAATATTAAAGTGAAAGCTTTTTTGGATATGAAATCGATTCGCATTGATGAATTGTGTTACTGTTCAAATGTGATCAATCACATTGAGTTGCAATCAAATTGGGTTTAGATGCGAACATGACCATGCTGATGTGAGAGAAAGGGTATCGATGCAAACATTAAATGTATGTGTATTCGATTGGAGCTGTATAAATGCGAACGTGATACTGTTCAAATGTGAATGAAAGTATTACGATGCGAACGAGAAACTATTTAAACGCGAATGAAAGTATTACGATGATAATGTGATTGCTTTTTATCCAAATGGATTCCGATCCAAATGAGTTTGTTTTTGGTGATTATCATAGTCGAAACTTGATAACCAAGGTCAATAGTTTGAGGCCGATTGGAAATCAAAGTCTGAAAACGAAAGTGGTTTATGTTTTTCCCTGCTGGGTATCGACATTTTGATGGTCGAAAGCTGGAAGTTTAGACTTGAAAGGTGTTTGTAATTGTATCGAGTGATGATGGGTGCTCGTTATCGAATCGAAAGTGATTAAGTTTGAGAAACGAAAGTAAAGATTTGGATTGTAAGGACTGATGATTAAGAATCGAAAGTTCAATTCGTGTTTGAAGTCGAAAGTTTGAGATTCACTTGAAATCAAAGATGAGGTTGAAAGTCAAGCTTGGTTGTCGAAAATCCATTTAATAGTCGAAAGTTAACTCTTAATTGTTGATAGTCGAAAGTTGTTTGCAAAGACTTGGGAACGAAAAGTTCAATGGGTTAGGATCGAAAGTTGGTGTTTTTTAGTCGAAAGTGAGGTTTCGACTGATGATTTTTGGGAAAAAGGCAACTATTCTTTCAATTCTGGTCCGTGTACTTTTAGCGAAATGACAGTTTACACCAAATTTCATAATTTCTTGCAACTGGAACTGTCAAATGGGAAGATGGTAAAAGTTTTATAGATTTAGTCCCTGATGTTTCAGAATTAAAATAATTCTTACTCAGAATTCAAAATCTTCACAACTTTTGAAGATTTACTCTCGACTTTTCGGGAATGTTATTAGTGCAAGATATTTTTATGGTTTATGAACAAATTGTGTTCATTTTCAAGGTCGGGAAGTCAAACATTTAAAGATCTGGCGAATCTTTTGGATGTTCTCGGATTTTAAGAGTTTCATTTTTGTCACACATCGAGGGGGAGTTTCGTATGGAAAATTCCATATTGAGCATTTCTCATACCCTTTTGGAGTTTTATAATCATTTGTTGATTATAAAAAGGGGATAAAATTGAAATGGGTATTCGAAAGCTTTTTGGATATTCTTTTTCAAAGCGAATTTGAAGACCGGTGTTACTTCGAGGGGGAGTTGGTCTTGATCTCTTGTTGCTCTTTTGGATATTGAAGTCGGGTCATTCAATCTTAACTTTGAGGGGGAGAATGTTGGGGTGCAAAGTTTTCCTTTGTTGTTTTGTAGGCTTACCCTATTAGGGATATGTAATGGGTTGAGCTTTTCCTAATAGGAAGCGAGATGCTCTCATTTATGTAAACGTGAGAGATTTAGTCTAGTGAGAGAAATATTGCATGACCTACTTTGTAATAATATTTCTAGACTAATGAGAGCTAAAATCGAATTATTTACTTTATTGTGTTCTTCAATATTGTTTCCGCATTCGTCATATATTCCAGGATCTTACAATGATGAACAAAAGATCAACATAAAGATTATCACATCATTTAACAACATCATCAAGAATATGACAACCTGGGATTTGACTAGTCTAACCATAATAATCTCACTTCCAAAAACAACTTGGGTTCTCTTATTTCTATCAAGGGAGGGTTTCTTGATATGTAACGTCTCAAAATTTCAAACCAAAATTTTCTTTTGAAAACATAAGTAAACCATTCAAAGTATTTTCATAAAAAGATCATGGTAGCAAATCATTCCAAAACATCATCAAGCCATGGTTATCAAAATGTAACAAACATCATAAACAATTGAAGTGTATAATATATTGGTAGCGATGTGTGTGTAGTACAGTCAAGTTGGAGCCATTCCCCGATCAGAAGAGCTACCTAAAAAGCAATTAAATCAACATATATAAGAAAAAGCTTAATATGTTCCCCAAAATACCATATATCACATTACGTATACCATCCATACATACAAGGCTCATAGTCAACACCTTAATGGGCCTATAGGAACAAAGCCATCATCCCAAAGACCTGTTGAACTTCCAGTCATCATAAGCTCATATTCAAAACCTAAGTGGGCCTATAGGCACAAGACTATCATCCCAAAGACATGTTGAACTTCTAGCTACCATCCTAG
Organism: Lactuca virosa; assembly: GCF_052849685.1. Classification (NCBI taxonomy): domain Eukaryota; kingdom Viridiplantae; phylum Streptophyta; class Magnoliopsida; order Asterales; family Asteraceae; genus Lactuca; species Lactuca virosa. Next base: position 294,812,338 of record NC_136430.1, read on the forward strand.
TTGGCCTGAAGGCTTACAATAAACTTCGCCTGGGATCCAACACATAACAAGAAATTAAAATAACTAGCTTAAATATACAATCATACCATAACAGTAAATAACCAACCTACCGTACTAGACATACAGTTTTACACATAGTATATTGAGAAAACTCACCTAAACCTGAAGAGGTCAAACCTTAGTATATAACTCAAATCACTCAAAGTTGACCACAAGTGAAACTAGTCAAAAGTCAACGGTCAAGTGGTCAAAGTCAATGGTCAACGGCCAATCACATCAAGGCCTACTCCTAGGTCATGCCGCAAATGCTCAAAGACAAAACAGTAGCGATAGACCGTGGCGACTCGTATCGCGACACCTTTATGGTCGCGTTATGATTCCCTTTTTTTCATCCAACTTTTCATTAAGCTCTTAATCCCTTAAGTCTAGAGCCCAAAACTTTAGATCTGATTCTTCCATGGGACTTAATGGATAAAGTTTCCAACTTTATCCATTTCCCAACCAAAACAAGCTCAAAGCTCAAACCATATCTCTCTAGAGGCTCTTAAGGACAAGAACTTCTCCATGGTTCAAAGGTAACCCAAACACACACCTTTTTCTACCATTATACGTTCAGAAAGTCACTCAAATCCATTCAAAAGTTATGGAGTTGCTCAAAGTCCAATACCATTAAGTTTAAATGATTAAAAGTGCCAAAATCACCTCCAAAACCTAGATATAAGCATAAAAACACATAAAGCAAGGATCTTTATACTTACGAAGAGTCTAGAAATGAAGAATGGAGTTGGATATTTTTTGGGATGAATCTCTTGCACCAAGTAACTTGATCTCCTTCTTCAAAGGACACATTAAAGGCAATAAAACTTAAGAACACTTGAAAATGAGGTTAGTGATTCACAATGGGCGTTTCCGAGGTGAAAGCTGGAGAATAGGATGAAATCCTAATATCTAGCACCCTTATATAGGGCATAAGGCCCCAAAATCTAGGGTTTTGCGTAACAACGGAACCATGTCACGACCAATAAATGGTCGCATCGCTACTTGCATGCATCACATCGTGCTTAGCCAAAAACCCCAAATCTCAAACTTAATTTAATTCAACATGAAATCAAATATTTCCTAGAAAATGGGTGTTACATGAGAACACCTTGAATGGATTTATTAATGTGTGGTATGTTCTAGGTAATATTAGAAATGAAGATATGGGTAGTGTGAGAAACTTAGTGGATTTAAGCAATGGTAACAACAATCATGGCCAAGATTAAGAAATAATTAACTTGATGTTCCATGATCATCAAATACACATTATGAACAACACTTATGGTGCAACAATAACATTGGAAATAGCAATAGTGACAAATGGTGCATCATTTTAACTTTTTAGATTTTACTGATTAGTAGCATCAACCTCGTATCCATATTATCATCTTGAATCATGTATAAGTGGTCGTTCACTTTATAGTCTTGCACATGTAGTTCACTTTTTGTGGTATATGAATGTCTTGATTTCACAATTGATCCATTTGAAGTGACTTTTGAAAATTTACTCCTATTTCTTGCTTCTGCAAAGATCATATAAAGGCTTCTAGTCAACATTCACTTCCTATGGTACACCCTATATTTCAATCAAGATTTGAAGTGGAAACAATGTAGCACTCTAAATTTTCAAACAATTTTTTTCATTTTTAAAACCTCATAAAACACAATCTCATATTCTCAAAAACCCGAATGTATATGTTATTCAAGACACAAGACAACAAAATGTTTAACAATATCCCAAAATCCTCAAAACATAATATCAAACTGGTGTGTACAATCAAGCCGGCGCCTTCCCGCGATCCTGAGAGGCACCTGAAACACATTTCACATAACACTGTAAGCACGAAGCTTAGTGAGTTCCCTAAAATACCACACACCAATAATTAACGTCTCATGGCTATATCTCAATAAGGACCCTACGGTCATGTGTCTCAGTGAGGACCCTCCTGTCGCACAGCTCGGGTTGGACCCTCCAGTCCTGTATCTTAGTGAGGACCCTCCGGTCTTACAACTCAGTTTGCACTCTCTGGTCCTAACTCAATATGGCACATAATAATATACAACATAAATCACAAACACAAAATGCATAATATATCACATAACTTAGTATAAGCACATAAGACCCTCCGGTCAATAACTCAGGCAAGACCCTCCGGTCACACAGTATTACCAGTCAGGTAAGTATAGTGAGAAGACTCACCTCGTAAGTAAGCAAATATGTCTCGTACTGAACGATCGGTCTAGACTCCGCCTACATATCGTAATCATATCTAATTAACACTTTATAACAATAACTCTAAATATGTTAAGCTAACAGTTTTTTTCTAATTCTCGGAAAGGGTGAAAGACCATTTTACCCCTCCATGGTCTCCATAATTCCTAGCTTGACCAACCCTAAAAGTCAACGGAAGTCTACACTCGAGTCAACAGTCCATGTTGACCCAACTTGTCCAGTGCATCTGTTGGGGGTCAGAAATGGCATCGACCAAGTGCTCGCACGATGGCCTGGAGTGCCGCAATAGAATGCCTGGTCCTGGAGGGCTGAATACGCTATATGGGTAAGGTTGCTCCCTTTCTAACACCAATTGGTTTTAGATCAACCGGTAGCGCTGATGCTCAACAAGTGGTATCAGAGCCAGTGGCGAGGGTTCTATTCTCTCAGGGAGCAATTTCTGAGGGGGGGATTGTTGGGGGTCTGAAATGGCATCGACCAAGTCCTCGCACGATGGCCCGGAGTGCCGCAATAGAATGCCTGGTCCTGGAGGGCTGAATGCGCTATATGGGTAAGGTTGAGCCGTTTCTAACACCAATTGGTTTTAGATCAACCGGTAGCGCTGATGCTCAACAGCATCTATGCGACTCGTCGAGTTCCTCCTGTTCTCAAAAAATTCGGGAAAGATCCCCCTCAACTCGCTGAGTTATCTCACCAACTCGTCGAGTTTTCACTCGTCCATACTATCGGGAAAAACCCTAACCAACTCGTCGAGTTGGCTCATCAACTCGTCGAGTCCCTTCAGTCCATTCTCTCATTCAGACGTTTTAAGTAGAACTAAGGCCCCATACTATAGATCTAGCCTCCCAAGTCTGAAATAACACGTAAAGCTGCAAGCTTTACATTCATGCATGGTATCTAGGGTTAAGTTGCCAAACCAAGGCTCAACAAGGTTATAATGCATGAAAGTTGGCCAAAGCTTGATAAAGCTTGAATCTTTAGGCCCAAGGGACCTAATATCGTCTAGATCTGAAGTCTCATCTTCAAGGCATGCTCAAATATCCAAGGGACTCAAAGAGAAGATGGAAATGGCCTTAAACACCCTAGTGAAGAGATCTAATAAACAAATGGTCAAGGTGATAGCTTTTTACCTCCAAATGGCAGCTAACACTGAAAGAATGCTGGATCCAAGGGCCCCTTCTCGTTCCAGGCCTTTTTCTCCTCTAACATCTTCAAAGAATGCACCAAATCACACACTTTTAGCCTCTCTCTCTCTCTCATAGATTGTACCAGCTCGTTTAAAGTTTTTCTCAGGGTGCTAAAGTGATCAGGGAGGCAAAATGAAGGGCTTAAGGTTCTTTAAATAGGGTGCAAACCATGAAAATTAGGGTTTTCTCACTCAGCTCTTACTCGTCGAGTCGGGCCCCTCCTACTCGTTGAGTAGACTCTATAAATCATGCGGTCATCTCAATCTCTACTCGGCGAGTTCGGGCCTCCAACTCATCGAGTTGCCCTGACAAAATGAATATAATTTAATTAAATATTATACCTGGGAGTCGGGATGTTACAATTCTCCCTCACTAGAATCAGACTTTTCCCTCGAAGTCATTCCTCCGGAAACAACTCTAGGTACTGCTCACGCATCTCGGACTCCGGCTCCCAAGTACATTCATATCCCTTCCGATGCTGCCACTGAACCTGAACCAAGGGTACCTCTTTATTCCTCAAAACCTTCACCTTCTTATCCAAAATCGCCATTGGCTTCTCAATGTAGTTCAGGCAGTCATCAACCTGAATGTCTTCTAGAGGGACTACTGCCGTCTCGTCAGCTACACACTTCCTCAAATGGGACACATGGAAGGTGTTATGAATTTGGCACAACTCTACATGCATCTCTAACCGACAAGCTACCTTACCCACTCGAGCGATCACTCTGAAAGGACCGATGTATCTAGGTCCCATCTTTCCCTACTTCTTGACTCGGATCACCCTGGGGATACCTTTAGGAGGACAAAATCGCTGACCTGGAACTCTAGCTTTGAGCGTCTTCGGTCTGTATAACTCTTCTGATGACTCTGGGCCGTCAGTAACCTCTATTGACCTATTGGATCTGCTCTGTCGTCTTGAGCACTATCTCCATGCTCCCCATCACTCTCTGCCCTACCTCTCCCCAACATATGGGATTCCGACACCTCCTCCAGTATAAAAGCTCAAAGGGAGGCATACCGATACTGTAGTGATGGTTGTTGTTGTATGAAAACTTAGCCAAGGGCAAGTAAGAGTCCCAACTCCCACCGAAATCCATATATCACACCCCCAAACCGGAACGGCGGAAATGTTTAGGGGTGGATGACGTCATGGATAGTATCACAACAATTGCATCATAGTAATTAAAGTAAACACAACCATTACATTGATTAAGTAAAATGTTTACATCTGCTTGATTCATGTTTATATATACATCAAAAGTATAACAAAAGTAAAGACGTGACTCTATACGCTCCGTCTTCTCCAAATCTGTGCGAGGTAATTGTCTACTAATTTCCTGAGAATACAAGCAGTTTTGAAAGAGTATCAGCATAAAGCTGCTGAGTTCATAAGCATTTTTTGTAATGAAAACCTGTCATTGAATCTGTAAAATGTTTGTATGCTTCCCAAGAAAATCCAATATTTTCTAACATATATGTTTGAATACTGTATTCCGTAGTAGTGTATATAATGTATTAGTTTGAACGCCTGGTTACCACCAGCTGTATTGTATATCGTTGTTTTGAATGAAAAACCCTGGCTATTACCAGTAATGAATAGAATGTTCCGTTTGAAAACCCTGGTTACCACCAGTATGTATAGTAGTTTCATTACTTAAAATAAAACCATGGGTTGAAATCCCTGGAATCCTCCAGTTGTATTATGAACTAGTTTTATTAATGAAAATAAAACTAATGAAGAATGAAATCCCGTAAACATTAAGGTTAGTTTATACTATTGTGAGTCATATACCCATGCTTGATATGACCTAGTGACCTTTACGACGTTCTTCAAATGTCAGATAAATGACATTTGTCACCCCAGGCATGCCTGCCTAACTGTAGCTAGCAGTTCAGGTGTGGGATTGTCAGTCCCAAATAGATCTATTCACAAATCTCACGCTCTCCCTCCAGGAGACTCTGGTTACTATGATAGGATTTAACCTGTACCCCGAAAGCTACAATTGAAGAGTTTTCTCACAATCCTGTATTAACTAGTTTACGTATAGTTCTGTATTGATCAACTGTATTTATACCCATGATTATACTTTGTAGGGAAATAATTATACATAAATAATTATTTAATGTTGTACTCTTGAAATCCAAATATAGTAATGTATATCATAAACTAAACCTGACATAGTTTATATGTTTTGCTACGTATAACTCTGGTTTCATAAATCTGTGTATTTGAAAACCCCAAACTATACCTATTATAGTTTGCATGTATGTTATGTACTTGATTTATTTATCGATCTGAAAACTATGCAATTTTTTACTGTAGTTTGAAAAAGTCCCTTATGCTCAGCATGTTACAAAAGGGATCAAATATCTAAATATTTTATAAACATGTGGAACCCGTATGATTGTATTAATCACATCAGTTTTAAAGGTATTGAAATCCTTTTGAATAATTTCACAAAATTATTTGTGTTTGGCTTGTATCCCCCCTGAAAACGTGAAAATAGTAAAATCAAAGGGGTATGAACTCACCTGTAGTGAGTGATCTTGAAGGTGAGATAAATATAGGATGCTTGAGTTCACAATTGAAGTTCTGAAGCACAGTTAGATCCTATAAGCCATATATTCACATATATATGTGTATTCAATTATTGGTTATAACTACTAACAAGTATAGGAAACCACCTAATATTGTAGGAAACACCCTGAATGAAGTGTTAGGCTCACAAATGGAAACTTGGAAGGGGTTTATGGCCACCCGTGGATGGGTTTGCGACCTTCAGGAGTTCATGGCCTCATGGGGTTCACGTCCTCATGAGGTGTTCACGGCCCTTATGAATCTATGAAGGGTTTGTTGGATATAGTGTCTAAGTCCATAACTATATTTGGTATGTACTTGACCCGACCCGACATGGTCCATTTGGGTTGCACTTCACCCGAACAATTTACGGATAATCTTTTGAGAATAGTATAAGTTATGATTTATTAATATATTATAAGTTCTAATATATTAATATAAAATCATATTATTTAATTAGTGTTGATCTATAATTAATTTAGGATTAATTTAGAGATCAAAAGTATGACTAATTAAATATGGGTCTTGTATTTATATAGTGTGGGCTAATGCTTATTTGGAATGGGCTAGGCTTGCATGGAAAGTCCATGGAGCTTTAACCCATGGATCTCATGGAAATGAAAAGACATGGGTATTAGGGTTTACATGGATGTAACCCTAATCCACCACACTATATAAAGGAGGCCTTGGTTCTTGAAATTGCACTAGTTGATGTGTGTAAACTAAGAGGGCCGATTTCAAGAAGGTTGTGACTATTCTCTCAAGTTTCCAAGTTTGTGGTGATTTGTGACTTCCATTTGAGGCATCCACATTATTGGTGCTAGGCTCTCAAACTCGAAGCAATCAACTACTACTACAAGGTAAGTAATTCTACTAGTTTTATTTGATTCAAGTACCCCATGCCATGCTAGTTAGGATAAGAACCTTGGAAAAATAATTATTTGCATGTATCTTAGTCAAACATAGATCTAAGGTTTCTAGGGTTGCATGTACACCATAGGAGTGTTAGAATGCTGAAAACGCATCAGTGGTATCAGAGCCTGGTTTGTTTATTTGATAATTGATGGAAAAAAAAAACTTGAAAATCGAAGTTTTGTTCAAAAGCTCGTATCAAAATTTCAAGTTTTGTATATGTCTTACGATTCTTGAAATTTTTGATATGAACATTCATAAACATATGAGTTTAGAAGATCATAGAAATTATGTGCTAATAATTGATTAGATTAATTCTTGATCTTTATGTGTTTTAATGGAGTCCATAACTAGTTCTTAAGTTATGGATAACCAAAAGTCACATTTATAAATAACCATTAAAAGAACACATAGGTTACAAAAAATGAAGAGTCTTCATTTTTAATAACCATTAACTCATAAGTTATGAGAAATGAAAAGTTTTGAAAGTTTACAAAACTTGCCCTCAAGTTTTGGAACATGTAAAGACATATTAAAAACTTTAGTTCCAACCCCTAGAATTTTAAAAGTTAAAATTCAACTCTTATACTTTATAATATTATAAGTTTAATAATATTTATATATGTATAAGATCAAGTCGTCTTACCGCTAGTACGCCTCATTCACGAAGCCGATCTATAAGGGGGGTATAAGGTTGTTGCCTATAAAATGACAACTTAGTGGGTGTCCACTCTCACCCACCGCTTCCTTGATCGGTGGAGGGTCGTTAGCCGAACGGGTAGGACAAGGACTTATAAATTCTCATTAAAAGTATGTTGGATATAGTGTCTAAGTCCATAACTATATTTGGTATGTACTTGATCCGACCCGGCATGGTCCATTTGGGTTGCACTTCACCCGAACAATTTATGGATAATCGTTTGAGAATAGTATAAGTTATGATTTATTAATATATTATAAGTCCTAATATATTAATATAAAATCATATTATTTAATTAGTATTGATCTACAATTAATTTAGAATTAATTTAGAGATCAAAAGTATGACTAATTAAATATGGGCTCTTGTATTTATATATTGTGGGCTAATGCTTATTTGGAATGGCTAGGCTTGCATGGAAAGTCCATGGATACTCCATGGAGCTTTAACGCATGGATCTCATGGAAATGAAAAGACATGGGTATTAGGGTTTACATGGATGTAACCCTAATCCACCACACTATATAAAGGAGGCTTTGGTTCTTGAAATTACACTAGTTGATGTGTGTAAACTAAGAGGGCCGATTTCAAGAAGTTTGTGACTATTCTCTCAAGTTTCCAAGTTTTTGGTGATTTGTGACTTCCATTTGAGGCATCCACATTATTGGTGCTAGGCTCTCAAACTCGAAGCAATCAACTACTACTACAAGGTAAGTAATTCTACTAGTTTTATTTGATTCAAGTACCCCATGCCATGCTAGTTAGGATAAGAACCTTGGAAAAATAATTATTTGCATGTATCTTAGTCAAACATAGATCCAAGGTTTCTAGGGTTGTATGTACACCATAGGAGTGTTAGAATGCTGAAAACCCATCAGTGGTATCAGAGCCTGGTTTGTTTATTTGATACTTGATGAAAAAAAAAACTTGAAAATCGAAGTATTCTTCAAAAGCTCGTATCAAAATTTCAAGTTTTGTATATGTACTTACGATTCTTGAAATTTTTGATATGAACATTCATAAACATATGAGTTTAGAAGATCATAGAAATTATGTGCTAATAATTGATTAGATTAATTCTTGATCTTTATGTGTTTTAATGGAGTCCATAACTAGTTCTTAAGTTATGGATAAACAAAAGTCACATTTATAAATAACCATTAAAAGAACACATAGGTTACAAAAAATAAAGAGTCTTCATTTTTAATAACCATTAACTCATAAGTTATGAGAAATGAAAAGTCTTGAAAGTTTACAAAACTTGCCCTCAAGTTTTGGAACATGTAAAGTCATATTAAAAACTTTAGTTCCAACCCCTAGAATTTTAAAAGTTAAAATTCAACCCTTATACTTTATAATATTATAAGTTTAATAATATTTATATATGTATAAGATCAAGTCGTCTTACCGCTAGTACGCCTCATTCACGAAGCCGGTCTATAAGGGGGGTATAAGGTTGTTGCCTATAAATGGCAACTTAATAGGTGTCCACTCTCACCCACCGCTTCCTTGATCGGTGGAGGGTCGTTAGCCGAACGGGTAGGACAAGGACTTATAAATTCTTATTAAAAGTATAATGATAATACTAAAGTAACTAAACTTTATTGAATTCCCAATCTTAGTTATTTTAGGAAAATGTGAATAAGGTGCTAATCCATGAAATTACACTATACACTTTGTTTAAGTCGTTAGTGGAGCGTGTGTGGTTAACCGACACACTAACTTGAACTTAACAAGGTAGGTAAAGGGTGACTTAATGTTTATCATAGTATCGATGGAGCGTGTGTGGTTAACCGACACATCGATTGAGGGGTAATACATTAAGGGTACCAAGTAATTTGCATGGTTACTTCACACCTTGTTTTGTGATCCTCGGCATCCCAGTCACAAAACTTGAAGGGCACACTCGAGATTGAAACATGCCATTGAAGAAAGTTCAATGAATCTCAAAGAATCTAGGAGTTTCTAAACCAATTAAAACCTAATTAAATATTTCGTTTTTCATGGTGGAAATTGGTGAATCGTCATTCACCTACCTTCAAATATCTTATAGCTTAGATTACGGCATCCCTCTTCTAAGTTATAAAATATTGTGTTGGGTCCTAGCCTTAATATTACATTTGGGTGTTTTGTTAAGGACTATCTCTATATCTAATCTAATCTATTCCCTCTTCTTTTCAGATGTCTTCCAATAACAATGCTTCTGGCTCAAACCCTACTAGCTCCTTCTCTCTCATGAATCTTTGTGGGAGAGTCATCTTTGATGGGTCCAACTTTACAAATTGGATCAGAAACATCAGGATGGTCACTCGGTATGAGAACAAAGAATATGTTCTCGACAAGGAGCTGAAGGTACCCGAGCCAACTGCTACTCCTGAAGAGCTTGCTGAATATGAGGTACATGAAAGAGATGCTACAAAAGTGGCATGCATCATGAATGCCACCATGACAGCCGAGCTCCAAAAGTCCTATGAGGACTATTATCCTTTTGAGATGCACCAGGACTTGATGGACCGCTACCATCAAAGTGCTCGTCAAGAGCGATATGAAATAATCTCCTCCATGATAACAACCCGAATGAAGGATGGTGAACCCATCACGTGCCACATGCAGAAAATGCAAAGGTATGTGGACCGTTTACTGAAGCTGAATGTGAACTTCCCTGAGGAGTTAGCAATAGACATCATTTTGCACTCCTTGCCATCGTGTTATGATCAATTCCGCATGACATATCACATGAATAAGGAATAAGTCACCCTCAGCAAACTTCAAGGACTCTTGAAGACCGCCGAAAGTGGTCTAAAGGGTAAGTCGGTTGTTACTATTCCTACTCCTACTCCAACTGCGGTCAATGTCTTGGCAATCGGGCATGGCAAAGGGAAGTAGAGAAAGAACCCTTCTAAGGGTACCAAGGGTAAGACCCTTGAAGGCTCCTCTTCAAGCAAAACCAAGAAAGGTTTTGTCACTCCTTCTGCTAACCCTAATGAGGCTGAATGCTTCTATTGCCATGAACAGTCGCACTGGAAGCGAAACTGCCCAAAGTACCAGCAAGATTTGAAGGATGGGAAAGTAAAACCGAACCATGTAGGTATATACACTATATTGTCTCATAACTCACCTCATTCTAAGTCTTGGGTCGTTGATACAGGTTGTGGTATTCACATATGTTGTGATTTGCAGGGACTAAAAAGAAGTGATAATGTGGAGCAGGGAAAGATAAACTTGATCATGGGAAACAGGAAAGCTTCACCTGTCACCAAGATAGGAGTTTATTCCTTAGTGCTAAATAGTGGGTTTACATTAGATTTGAATAAATGTTATTATTTGCCAGAAATGGCAAGAAATGTTATTTCCTTTCATGCATTGTATAAACAAGGTTTTACCTTTTATTTTGATAATAATAATGGTAGTATTGATGCTTTCTTTAATAATGTTCTTTATTTTAAAGCATTACCTTGTGATGGCGTGTATGAAACTGTATCTGTTGTAGATAATCTAGGAAATTATGTATTGTGTATTAACTCTTCCACTAGCTTAGATAAAGCATCCTTATGGCATTGTCGTCTTGGACATGTAAGCAAGAAACGCATAGGCCAACTCCAAAAGGATGGAGTATTGGAGTCATTTGACCTAAAGTCAGATGATAGTTGTGAATCTTGTTTGCTTGGTAAAATGACAAAGTCACCTTTTACTGGCACTTTTGCTAAGGGTGAAGGTTTGTTGGACCTCATACACACGGATGTGTGTGGACCCTTCAGAACCGCCACAAGAGATGCTAATCGATTCTATGTGACTTTTACTGATGATTTTAGTAGATATGGATGTCTACCTAATCAAGAATAAGTCAGAAACCTTTGAGAAATTCAAAGAGTTTAAGCAAGAAGTGGAGAATCAGTTGGGCAGGAACATTAAGATGCTTCGATCCGATCGTGGTGGTGAGTATCTTAGTACTGAGTTCCTTGACTATCTTAAGGAATGTGGGATTGTCTCACAATTGACAACTCCTAGGACACCACAGTTGAATGGTGTAGCTGAGAGGCGCAATCGGACCTTGTTGGACAAGATTCGTTCCATGATGAGTCGAGCTTCGCTACCAATCTCATTTTGGGGGTATACCTTAGAGACTGCCGCCCATATCCTTAATCTAGTCCCTACAAAGAAGGTTGCCAAAACACCTCACGAGGTGTGGACTGGAAAAGTTCTTAATCTAGACCACATCAAGATTTGGGGTTGCGAGGCTTTCGTGAGACGCGAGACTCACGATAACCTCGAACCCCGAAGCGAAAGGTGTATTTTCATCGGCTACCCACAGAAATCATTTGGTTACATCTTCTACAGACCCAGTGATAATGTGGTCTTTGTAGCAAGAAGAGGATTCTTTCGAGAGAGAGAATTCATGAGCCAAGGAGACAGTGGGAGGCAAATTGACCTTGAGGAAATTCAAGAGTCAAGTGGTGAAGGAACCTCAAACCCTAGCCCTTAACCTGAGGAGGAAACTTCTGTTGAGCCGACTGAAGAATCTATACCTCTGAGGTGTTCCACCAGAGTTAGGAATGCACCTGAGCATTATTATGGTTTTCATATTACTGCAGAAGGTGAGACACTTATCAGTGATAACACACTGGTAAATCTGGATGAGCCTAACAGCTACACGGAAGCCATGGCAGGCCCTGAGGCTGCTAAATGGAAAGTGGCTATGGATAGCGAGATACAGTCCATGTATGACAATCAAGTTTGGAACTTGGTTGACAATGTACCTGATCGTAAGATAGTTGGGTGCAAATGGATCTTCAAGAAGAAGACCGACATGGATGGTAATGTACACACTTATAAGTCACGACTGGTTGCAAAGGGTTATTCTCAAACTCCGGGAGTTGATTATGATGAGACCTTTTCACCAGTGGCCAAGATTAAGTCTATTAGGGTTCTGTTAGCCATTGCTGCATTTCATGATTATGAAATATGGCAAATGGATGTCAAAACCGCTTTCCTTAATGGAAACTTGGCTGAAGATGTTTACATGGTTCAGCCAGAGGGTTTTGTCAGTACAGAGTACCCTAGTAGAGTGTGTAAGCTCGAGAAATCCATTTATAGATTAAAACAGGCACCTCGCAGATGGAATCTTTGCTTTGATGAGAAAGTCAAAGAATTTGGCTTTTCATGGAGTGAAGATGAATCTTGTGTCTATATCAAGGCTAGTGGGAGTATAGTCAGCTTTTTGGTACTGTATGTGGATGACATACTACTCATAGGAAATGACATCCCAACTCTGCAGGAAGTAAAGTCCTGGCTTGGGAAGTGTTTCGCTATGAAGGACCTTGGAGAAGCTGCCTATATCCTAGGGATAAGGATTTTGAGAAACATGAGTAAAAGACTAATTGGACTTAGTCAAAGCACCTATGTGGACAAAGTGTTGAAAAGGTTCAACATGCATAACTCCAAGAAAGGAGAGTTACCCATCCAGAGTAACGCCAGATTGAGTAAGACACAAAGCCCTAGTACTGAGGCTGAGATAGCAGAAATGAGTCGAATACCTTATGCTTCAGCTGTAGGATCGATCATGTATGCTATGACGTGTACTCGACCTGATGTAGCCTTTGCTTTGAGCATGGTTAGCAGGTATCAGGGGAACCCTGGCAAGGCACACTGGACTGCGGTAAAGAGTATCCTTAAGTACCTACGGAGGACTAAGGACTGGGTCCTTACCCTCGGTGGCAGTGAGGACTTGAGAGTTGTAGGGTACAGTGATGCTAGCTTTCAGACTAAAAGGGATAATTTCCGCTCTCAGTCGAGCTGGGTCTTTACTCTAAACGGAGGGGCAATTACTTGGAAAAGTTCCAAGCAGGAGACAGTGGCTGATTCCACTTGTGAATCAGAGTATATAGCAGCAAGCGAGGCAGCAAAGGAGGCTATATGGCTAAAGAACTTCATCGGAGACCTTGGAGTTGTACCAGCTATAAAGGAGCCAATGGAGATTTTTTGTGACAGCAATAGTGCGGTTGCCTTAGCCAAGGAACCAAGAGATCATGGGAGATCCAGACACATTGACAGAAAATATCACTTCATCAGACATCGAATAGAAGAAGGAATCCTCGTGGCAAAGAGGGTATCATCGGATGAGAACCCAGCAGATCCCCTCACGAAGGGACTGACTCGGGCTAAGCATCTCCAGCATGCTCGGAGCATAGGGCTGAAGGATGATATTAGTTTTAGTAGTTAGATAATCTTGAAATTTGTAAAATGTAATTGACATTTGATGATAAATAAAAGATGTTATTTATGAGTAAAGTGTTGCTATCTCTTGTCAATCGTTTACTATTATTTCTTTTTGCATGTTTTGACTTCCAAAATAATTATGTTATGGTTTATATCATATTATTCAAACTCTCCACAGTCGGTCATATGTTGGAAGTAGATATGAATCAAGACTGTAATGGGTTGGCTTGTAGAGGTCTAAGATGTTAGACAAAGCGGGGCTACAACACTCATGAGTGCTCATAAGTTCTGAGTATTGGATTCAACCCACGCTCACTTGTATCACTTCATGGAATTTATCTCGAGTGATCGTGAGACGGTAATATCATTTAAGTCTTCAAACCTAGAGATATGATTTGTTGCCTATGAGTTGGTTATGCATTGATTGCACAAAAATGCATTGGTAACTCGATGTTATAAACCATGCTTTTGTGTGTAATTCAACAAGTAGTAGAGCAAACATATGAGTTGAAGTTTATCTGTTCCTTCTAGGATTAGAAGCGATATCTGGGCCCCTCGATGATTTTGTTTTGACCTATGTACCAGGCCCGTTCAGAACTAAATTGATGTGTTCAGTTAAGTTCTATGTCAAACAAATCGGAAATCGGGAAACAAATGTTGGACAATAAGCAAGACCATGTTCCATGTATTTGTCCGGCTGATATCTAGAATAGAGGATTATATGATCACTTATCTAAAATGGCGCTTCATAGTTCAACAGAGTTTAAAGAGCTACGATTGCTGATCGGTTCCTGAAGTCATACTTGCAACTATAGTTATTAGACTTATCCAAGTGGGAGACTGTTGGATATAGTGTCTAAGTCCATAACTATATTTGGTATGTACTTGATCCGACCCGGCATGGTCCATTTGGGTTGCACATCACCGGAACAATTTATGGATAATCGTTTGAGAATAGTATAAGTTATGATTTATTAATATATTATAAGTCCTAATATATTAATATAAAATCATATTATTTAATTAGTATTGATCTATAATTAATTTAGAATTAATTTAGAGATCAAAAGTATGACTAATTAAATATTGGCTCTTGTATTTATATAGTGTGGGCTAATGCTTATTTGGAATGGGCTAGGCTTGCATGGAAAGTCCATGGATACTCCATGGAGCTTTAACCCATGGATCTCATGGAAATGAAAAGACATGGGTATTAGGGTTTACATGGATGTAACCCTAATCCACCACACTATATAAAGGAGGCTTTAGTTCTTGAAATTACACTAGTTGATGTGTGTAAACTAAGAGGGCCGATTTCAAGAAGTTTGTGACTATTCTCTCAAGTTTCCAAGTTTGTGGTGATTTGTGACTTCCATTTGAGGCATCCACATTATTGGTGCTAGGCTCTCAAACTCGAAGCAATCAACTACTACTACAAGGTAAGTAATTCTACTAGTTTTATTTGATTCAAGTACCCCATGCCATGCTAGTTAGGATAAGAACCTTGGAAAAATAATTATTTCCATGTATCTTAGTCAAACATAGATCCAAGGTTTCTAGGGTTGCATGTACACCATAGGAGTGTTAGAATGCTGAAAACCCATCAAAGTATAATGATAATACTAAAGTAACTAAACTTTATTGAATTCCCAATCTTAGTTATTTTAGGAAAATGTGAATAAGGTGCTAATCCATGAAATTACACTTTACACTTTGTTTAAGTCGTTAGTGGAGCGTGTGTGGTTAACCGGCACACTAACTTGAACTTAACAAGGTAGGTAAAGGGTGACTTAATGTTTATCATAGTATCGATGGAGCGTGTGTGGTTAACCGGCACATCGATTGAGGGGTAATTCATTAAGGTTACCAAGTAATTTGCATGGTTACTTCACACCTTGTTTTGTGATCCTCGGCATCCCAGTCACAAAACTTGAAGGGCACACTCGAGGTTGAAACATGCCATTGAAGAAAGTTCAATGAATCTCAAAGAATCTAGGAGTTTCTAAACCAATTAAAACCTAATTAAATATTTCGTTTTTCATGGTGGAAATTGGTGAATCGTCATTCACCTACCTTCAAATATCTTATAGCTTAGATTACGGCATCCCTCTTCTAAGTTATAAAATATTGTGTTGGGTCCTAGCCTTAATATTACATTTGGGTGTTTTGTTAAGGACTATCTCTATATCTAATCTAATCTATTCCCTCTTCTTTTCAGATGTCTTCCAATAACAATGCTTCTGGCTCAAACCCTACTAGCTCCTTCTTTCTCATGAATCTTTGTGGGAGAGTCATCTTTGATGGGTCCAACTTTACAAATTGGATCAGAAACATCAGGATGGTCACTCGGTATGAGAACAAAGAATATGTTCTCGACAAGGAGCTGAAGGTACCCGAGCCAACTGCTACTCCTGAAGAGCTTGCTGAATATGAGGTACATGAAAGAGATGCTACAAAGGTGGCATGCATCATGAATGCCACCATGACAGCCGAGCTCCAAAAGTCCTATGAGGACTATTATCCTTTTGAGATGCACCAGGACTTGATGGACCGCTACCATCAAAGTGGTCGTCAAGAGCGATATGAAATAATCTCCTCCATGATAACAACCCGAATGAAGGATGGTGAACCCATCACGTGCCACATGCAGAAAATGCAAAGGTATGTGGACCGTTTACTGAAGCTGAATGTGAACTTCCCTGAGGAGTTAGCAATAGACATCATTTTGCACTCCTTGCCATCGTGTTATGATCAATTCCGCATGACATATCACATGAACAAGGAAGAAGTCACCCTCAAAAAACTTCAAGGACTCTTGAAGACCGCCGAAAGTGGTCTAAAGGGTAAGTCGGTTGTTACTACTCCTACTCCTACTCCAACTGCGGCCAATGTCTTGGCAATCGGGCATGGCAAAGGGAAGAAGAGAAAGAACCCTTCTAAGGGTACCAAGGGTAAGACCCTTGAAGGCTCCTCTTCAAGCAAAACCAAGAAAGGTTTTGTCACTCCTTCTGCTAACCCTAATGAGGCTAAATGCTTCTATTGCCATGAAAAGTCGCAATGGAAGCAAAACTGCCCAAAGTACCAGCAAGATTTGAAGGATGGGAAAGTAAAACCCAACCATGCAGGTATATACACTATATTGTCTAATAATTCACCTCATTCTAAGTCTTGGGTCCTTGATACAGGTTGTGGTATTCACATATGTTGTGATTTGCAGGGACTAAAAAGAAGTGAGAATGTGGAGCAGGGAAAGATAAACTTGATCATGGGAAACAGGAGAGCTTCACCTGTCACCAAGATAGGAGTTTATTCCTTAGTGCTAAATAGTGGGTTTACATTAGATTTGAATAAATGTTATTATTCGCCAGAAATGGCAAGAAATGTTATTTCCATTCATGCATTGTATAAACAAGGATGTACCTTTTATTTTGATAATAATAATGGTAGTATTGATGCTTTCTTTAATAATGTTCTTTATTTTAAAGCATTACCTTGTGATGGCGTGTATGAAACTGTATCTGTTGTAGATAATCTAGGAAATAATGTATTGTGTATTAACTCTTCCACTAGCTTAGATAAAGCATCCTTATGGCATTGTCGTCTTGGACATGTAAGCAAGAAACGCATAGGCCAACTCCAAAAGGATGGAGTCTTGGATTCATTTGACCTAAAGTCAGATGATAGTTGTGAATCTTGTTTGCTTGGTAAAATGACAAAGTCACCTTTTACTGGCACGTGTGCTAGGGGTGAAGGTTTGTTGGACCTCATACACACGGATGTGTGTGGACCCTTCAGAACCGCCACAAGAGATGCTAATCGGTTCTATGTAACTTTTACTGATGATTTTAGTAGATATGGATATGTCTACCTAATCAAGCATAAGTCAGAAACCTTTGAGAAATTCAAAGAGTTTAAGCAAGAAGTGGAGAATCAGTTGGGCAGGAACATTAAGATGCTTCGATCCGATCGTGGTGGTGAGTATCTTAGTACTGAGTTCCTTGACTATCTTAAGGAATGTGGGATTGTCTCACAATTGACACCTCCTAGGACACCACAGTTGAATGGTGTAGCTGAGAGGCGCAATCAGACCTTGTTGGACATGGTTCGTTCCATGATGAGTCGAGCTTCGCTACCAATCTCATTTTGGGGGTATGCCTTAGAGACTGCCGCCCATATCCTTAATCTAGTCCCTACAAAGAAGGTTGCCAAAACACCTCACGAGGTGTGGACTGGAAAAGTTCTTAATCTAGACCACATCAAGATTTGGGGTTGCGAGGCTTTCGTGAGACGCGAGAGTCACGACAAGCTCGAACCCCGAAGCGAAAGGTGTATTTTCATCGGCTACCCACAGAAATCATTTGGTTACATCTTCTACAGACCCAGTGATAATGTGGTCTTTGTAGCAAGAAGAGGATTCTTTCGAGAGAGAGAATTCATGAGCCAAGGAGACAGTGGGAGGCAAATTGACCTTGAGGAAATTCAAGAGTCAAGTGGTGAAGGAACCTCAAACCCTAGCCCTTAACCTGAGGAGGAAACTCCTGTTGAGCCGACTGAAGAATCTATACCTCTGAGGTGTTCCACCAGAGTTAGGAATGCACCTGAGCATTATTATGGTTTTCATATTACTGCAGAAGGTGAGACACTTATCAGTGATAACACACTGGTAAATCTGGATGAGCCTAACAGCTACACGGAAGCCATGGCAGGCCCTGAGGCTGCTAAATGGAAAGTGGCTATGGATAGCGAGATACAGTCCATGTATGACAATCAAGTTTGGAACTTGGTTGACAATGTACCTGATCGTAAGATAGTTGGGTGCAAATGGATCTTCAAGAAGAAGACCGACATGGATGGTAATGTACACACTTATAAGTCACGACTGGTTGCAAAGGGTTATTCTCAAACTCCGGGAGTTGATTATGATGAGACCTTTTCACCAGTGGCCAAGATTAAGTCTATTAGGGTTCTGTTAGCCATTGCTGCATTTCATGATTATGAAATATGGAAAATGGATGTCAAAACCGCTTTCCTTAATGGAAACTTGGCTGAAGATGTTTACATGGTTCAGCCAGAGGGTTTTGTCAGTACATAGTACCCCAGTAGAGTGTGTAAGCTCGAGAAATCCATTTATGGATTAAAACAGGCACCTCGCAGATGGAATCTTTGCTTTGATGAGAAAGTCAAAGAATTTGGCTTTTCAAGGAGTGAAGATGAATCTTGTGTCTATATCAAGGCTAGTGGGAGTATAGTCAGCTTTTTGGTACTGTATGTGGATGACATACTACTCATAGGAAATGACATCCCAACCCTGCAGGAAGTAAAGTCCTGGCTTGGGAAGTGTTTCGCTATGAAGGACCTTGGAGAAGCTGCCAATATCCTAGGGATAAAGATTTTGAGAAACAGGAGTAAAAGACTAATTGGACTTAGTCAAAGCACCTATGTGGACAAAGTGTTGAAAAGGTTCAACATGCATAACTCCAAGAAAGGAGAGTTACCCATCCAGAGTAACGCCAGATTGAGTAAGACACAAAGCCCTAGTACTGAGGCTGAGATAGCAGAAATGAGTCGAATACCTTATGCTTCAGCTGTAGGATCGATCATGTATGCTATGACGTGTACTCGACTTGATGTAGCCTTTGCTTTGAGCATGGTTAGCAGGTATCAGGGGAACCCTGGCAAGGCACACTGGACTGCGGTAAAGAATATCCTCAAGTACCTACGGAGGACTAAGGACTGGGTCCTTACCCTCGGTGGCAGTGAGGACTTGAGAGTTGTAGGGTACAGTGATGCTAGCTTTCAGACTGACAGGGATAATTTCCGCTCTCAGTCGGGCTGGGTCTTTACTCTAAACGGAGGGGCAATTACTTGGAAAAGTTCCAAGCAGGAGACCGTGGCTGATTCCACTTGTGAATCAGAGTATATAGCAGCAAGCGAGGCAGCAAAGGAGGCTATATGGCTAAAGAACTTCATCGGAGACCTTGGAGTTGTACCAGCTATAAAGGAGCCAATGGAGATTTTCTGTGACAGCAATAGTGCGGTTGCCTTAGCCAAGGAACCAAGAGATCATGGGAGATCCAGACACATTGACAGAAAATATCACTTCATCAGACATCGAATAGAAGAAGGAATCCTCGTGGCAAAGAGGGTATCATCGGATGAGAACCCAGCAGATCCCCTCACGAAGGGACTGTCTCGGGCTAAGCATCTCCAGCATGCTCGGAGCATAGGGCTGAAGGATGATATTAGTTTTAGTAGTTAGATAATCTTGAAATTTGTTAAATGTAATTGACATTTGATGATAAATAAAAGCTGTTATTTATGAGTAAAGTGTTGCTATCTCTTGTCAATCGTTTACTATTATTTCTTTTTCCATGTTTTGATTGCCAGAATAATTATGTTATGGTTTATATCATATTATTCAAACTCTCCACAGCCGGTCATATGTTGGAAGTAGATATGAATCAAGACTGTCATGGGTTGGCTTGTAGAGGTCTAAGATGTTAGACAAAGCGGGGCTACAGCACTCATGAGTGCTCATAAGTTCTGAGTATTGGATTCAACCCACGCTCACTTGTATCACTTCATGGAATTTATCTCGAGTGATCGTGAGACGGTAATATCATATAAGTCTTCAAACCTAGAGATATGATTTGTTGCCTATGAGTTGGTTATGGATTGATTGCACGAAAACGCATTGGTAACTCGATGTTATAAACCGTGCTTTTGTGTGTAATTCAACAAGTAGTAGAGCAAACATATGAGTCGAAGTTTATCTGTTCCTTCTAGGATTAGAAGCGATATCTGGGCCCCTCGATGATTTTGTTTTGACCTATGTACCGGGCCCGGTCATAACTAAATTGATGTGTTCAGTTAAGTTCTATGTCAAACAAATCAGAAATCGGAAAACAAATGCTGGACAATAAGCAAGACCATGTTCCATGTATTTGTCCGGCTGATATCTAGAACAGAGGATTATATGATCACTTATCTAAAATGGCGCTTCATAGTTCAACAGAGTTTTAAGAGCTACGATTGCCGATCGGTTCCTGAAGTCATACTTGCAACTATAGTTATTAGACTTATCCAAGTGGGAGACTGTTGGATATAGTGTCTAAGTCCATAACTATATTTGGTATGTACTTGACCCGACCCGACATGGTCCATTTGGGTTGCACTTCACCCGAACAATTTACGGATAATCTTTTGAGAATAGTATAAGTTATGATTTATTAATATATTATAAGTTCTAATATATTAATATAAAATCATATTATTTAATTAGTGTTGATCTATAATTAATTTAGGATTAATTTAGAGATCAAAAGTATGACTAATTAAATATGGGCTCTTTTATTTATATAGTGTGGGCTAATGCTTATTTGGAATGGGCTAGGCTTGCATGGAAAGTCCATGGATACTCCATGGAGCTTTAACCCATGGATCTCATGGAAATGAAAAGACATGGGTATTAGGGTTTACATGGATGTAACCCTAATCCACCACACCTATATAAAGGAGGCCTTGGTTCTTGAAATTGCACTAGTTGATGTGTGTAAACTAAGAGGGCCGATTTCAAGAAGTTTGTGACTATTCTCTCAAGTTTCCAAGTTTGTGGTGATCTGTGACTTCCATTTGAGGCATCCACATTATTGGTGCTAGGCTCTCAAACTCCAAGCAATCAACTACTACTACAAGGTAAGTAATTCTACTAGTTTTATTTGATTCAAGTACCCCATGCAATGCTAGTTAGGATAAGAACCTTGGAAAAATAATTATTTGCATGTATCTTAGTCAAACATAGATCCAAGGTTTCTAGGGTTGCATGTACACCATAGGAGTGTTAGAATGCTGAAATCCCATCAGGGTTCACGGCCCTTATGAAGGATTCACGGCCGTGATCCCTTCAAGCTCATGAAGATGATGATGAAACTTCACAAATCAAGGATAGGATCTAGTAGTCCTTCAACTATGACAAGATTAAGGATGAAACACTTACATTTTTGAGGCTTTAGAGTTTTCACAGTTGAAACGTTTTGAGAGAGAATGGATGTGTTCACGGTTAGGAGGAGGAGAAATGAGAAGAAAGTGAGGTCACTCTAATATATATAGGAGGTGGTTCACGGCCGTGTACCTAGTTTGCGGCCGTGAACACATTGTGAGTGATTTTCTGGTTCGAATTTAACCTCCCGATCTGAAGCTAACTAATCCCAGCATCCATTCCTACATTACACTAGGCTCAGAAACTCTCAAACCGATCCTTAACAGTGCTAAAAGATAGCAGAAACTAGTCTGACTTTTATTGAATGAATTTGATTTACAGATAAAGATTTCGGGTTGTCACATCATCCCCCCGATAAAGGGAATTTCGTCCCGAAATTCGAACGTAGAAATCAATTATGGACTCGGAAAAAGATGTGGGTACTTCTATTTCATCTGGTCTTCGCGCTCCCAAGTGAATTCAGGTCCCCGCTTGGCATTCGAGCGGACCCTCTATCCGGCTTAGAATATCCAGAGCAGGCCGTAACTTCTCAGCCAAATGACGTCGAACCGTGATTGTAAGAACAGAATCGTAGGCTTCAAGAAGATGAAGGAGAATAGAGTGAACATTACCAACAGAGCTTTTAACAACAGATCGCTCCGATCGTAGTGCTTCAAGTTCCTTGTTCGCGTGATTAAGCTTGACAGTCTGGGTTTTGAGTTGAGTGGTCCTCAGAGCAAGTTCATCCATTATTTTGTTTTCCAAGGCAAGATCTGCCTGAAGTTGATTTAAACGTTCATTGACAGAAGCTTGATGTTTGATGTGATAAGAGGTGAGATCCTTGCGAAGCACCTCAAATAGCTCTTTCTCTTGTTGAAGAGATTGAGTGAGGGTCTGAACCGAGGCATTGACCTTGTTAGCATTTTGCTCTGCAGTGCCCTGTAAAGATTCAAGAAAAATATTTGCGTTAGAAATTAGTTTATCGACTTTTTCGGTCGCATCCGTGCAAAGTTTTGTTGAAGCATCAATAGCAGAGGTGGCTTTGGAGATGGAAGCTTCGTGTTCCTTGACCCAGGTGGCCATCAAGCCTTTTAAAGCAGACTCAGAAGAGGAATCCTGAGTAGAGGAGGAGGCCATCAACTTATCTAGCTTCTCATTCAGCTCCTTGAGATGACGCTTGGTGACAGGGGCATCATCATCATCGTCACTTTGCACCCTGTAGGGACTATAGTAGAAGGTGTCAAAATTAACATTGTCACCACCAAGAACGGTATTGGTTTCTTTCGATTGGGTAGGTGATGGAGGTTTGGTAGTAACAGGGGTTTCAGGTGCTGAAGTACGAACCCTCATATCAGATACGTTGGTCTGAACTCCAGTGGTGGTTGTGGTTGTAGCTTCAGAGAAAATAGGTGGAGGAATGGGAATGGTAGACGAAGGTTGAGAGGTGATTATTGGGAAAGTGTGAGGTAAGGAAATAGGAATGGAAACATGTGTAGGAGAAGGTGCTTGGGAGCGAACATGTACCTCTGGTGTAGGCGAACGAGGTGGTGTACCACCACGAGCCGAACCTTCATCATCTGAGCTTTCGCTCTCAGATTCCCTAGGAATGGTGTGTTGATGACCAGTAGGCACGTACTCGGAGTCTGAGTCGCTTGAAGATTGAAGAATAAGCTTCCGAGCAGGTTTCTTGACCTTCTTCTGTGTGGGCTGGGAAGGTGCTGCCTTCTCAGACTTTTGCTTCCTTGGAGTCTGAAGCTTTGATACTGAACGCCTTTATCCCCCTTTTTTGCTTCTTGCTTCTTGCCTCATTTAGCAGGTTTGTCTGCTTCCTTAATAAATTTTATCATTTCAGGAGTAAGTTCCCTTGGACCAGAAGACGGAAGCTTCTTGTACTCCTGAATAATCTTGCTCGAAGGGGACACACAAGCATACATTGTCTCAGGAATTGAGCCAACGAAGTTAAACTTCGACGGATGAGTGACAATGATGTTTGTGGTATGAAATGTAGCAATGGAGGAGAGCAGTGAGTCTGCCATGATAGGAACATGATAACGCTCCATAATCGATTGAGTGATAATGGTCCAAATCCGGGCACATGAAATTTCTGTGTGGCGAGAAGCAGATGACAAACTTTGGACAAGTTGAAGCCACAAAATCAAACCATAATCAAGGTTGACACCATGGTACAACCCATAAAGCAGAGTCATGAAAGACTTGCTAGCATCATCAGATCCTGTACTTCTTTCTGAAAGTCCTTTGAAGAGAAGGGTGAAGAGGCCATTCCATTGAGGAGGAAGGCATGATTTCTTGAACTTAGTCACAGTAGTTAGGGTTTCAGTGTACCCCATGTTGTAGAACATCGAGAAAAGCTGACCTGTGGAGATGGAATCAGGATTCACCATGGATTCGTCATAAGTGAGCCCTAGCAACGAGCAAAATCGGCTCTTGGAAATTGAAGCTTTCTGGTTGAGAATGTCGAAGTAAATCTTGTCTGCACCTTTGTCGTACGTAACAGTGGAATAGATTTTTGAGAGGCATGCCATTGGTACGACTTCCACCGTTGATAGAGCTTTGATGAGTGGGGAATACTTTAGACATTCCACCACTTGATACATGTAAGTATCGTAGAGGAACGGTGTAAGATCGATCAAAAAGTTCTGGTTGGCCTTGATTGCGAGAAGAGTGCAGCGTGCAGAGGTTTCTTGAACAGAGGAAGATTCTGCCATTGTTGAAGCTTGATGAAGAAGAAGATGAACAGTGAATACCAAATCATCGTCTTTTGCTTGAGAGAGATGAAGTGTGGTAGAGAAGAATCCCACAGAAGTCAATCCCTTAGATACAAGTTTGAAGAGAGAGAAAAATCGCAAGCAATGATTCCATTAATTTAGGAAACGACGCCTAACAGGCATGATTGGACAACTGGTAACCCCGATAAAACAGCCGATGACGCATGATTAGGTAACGATTCAAATTCACGCGCGTTTCCATACTTATCCTCTTTTCAAATCACCAATCGATTAGACTTCCTCCTGAGTCACCGCTTGAACCGTCAATCAAATTTGTATTACCATAATTACCAAAGGCTTTATACCAACGCATCCCTTCGTTTGGAAATAAGTGCAGTACATCGTTAGGAACCAAAGCTATATATTTAGGAATAGCTTATGAATAACCAAACAAGACTTTTGGAAAATACAAGATTTTCGTTCAAGATAGTGTTAAAGATAAAGAAATAAATTAAATTATTTGTGGGAAATTGTGATGTCATTTGAGACATAAAGCAGTGGATCCCGGGCACGAATCTCTTCCTTCAAAGTCAAGAGAGACTTCAAAGTGCTTGTTTGGATTCCCGTTGAATTACGATCAAGTACTTGTTGAGAAGCATTGAAAGACATCTTTTATATATAAGGCTATTAAGGGTGGCTTTTGCTTCAATTCTAGATTCCGATGCTTGACATAAGACCGAAATAGAACGAAGTACTTGTGAGACCGATGTGGCCTGTAAAACAAGTAGGTTTGGAACATATTCAGTGACTTGTTGAAAAGAGTTAATTAGAAATCTAAAAAAAATAAAACCTGGATCCTTTGGGAAGAAAAGTCTTGGTGAAAGACATTTTCATAAGGATCTCTCAAAAATAAAAGGAGATTTCAGGGTACTTTCATAGAAGCGGTTTCGTAAATTCAAAGGGTGAAATCTAGAACATTAAATTGTTCTCCGTGAATGCTTTAAAGGTTTTGAATTTTGGGTTTTACTTAGCACGTAGTGGCACGAAACTAAGATCATTAACACAGATGTTGTGAAACCGTAAACCTCAGTGGTAATGCTGAGAGTCTCAAGGGTTACTTTTATGAGATGAAGTATGATGGAGAATAAATAGGAGGTGGTTAAAGAACCGAATGTACCTCTGCTATAAAAGATAGACCAAGCAGAATATCTCTTAACTCAATTTGAGAAGAGTAAGGTAGCTCATGATTAGAGTGAATTTGACAGCCTGATTGGGAAGACATGATTTGTATACATCAAGTCATTAAGGCTTCACTCAAAATCTTTTGAGGCTTGGGTCAACATGCAGCAGCATGCTTCTAGGGACACTTAGCTAGTACATAGATAAAGAATTATACCTGCCCCAGCTCCATCATTGAGAATAGTCCTTATACACAAATTACAATAAAATGAAAGAAAATATTTTTGAGTTTTGAAGTTTCTGAAAAGAAATAAAACATAAAAGAAAAATATTTTTGGATTTTATAAGATTTTCTGAAAAAGAATTAAAACAGAAAGAAAAATATTTTTGAATTTTATGAATATGAAAGGAAAAACAAAAAATAAATTGCGAGAAAAGAGACCACATACTATACAACCGAAACCATCATTTGGAGATGAGAGGCGAACCGAGCCCGGTGAGACCGAACCCGAAATAGGCCGAGCGTTTGGTTCATTTCGGTTCTCGAAAGAACCGAATCTGAAATGGACCGAGCGTTCGCTCTATTTCGCTTCCAACTTTTATTGAGACAAAAGAGATTTCAGTACAGATTCAGCTTCCATCATTCCTAAGCCTTGTAGGATTTTATTAAAACTTGCTTTAGGCAAGGCCTTAGTGAAGATGTTAGCCAATTGATCAGTGGTTCTTACGAAGTGAATTTCAACGTTACCATCTTCCACATGATCTTTGATAAAGTGATACCTCAGTGCTATGTGTTTCGTCTTTGAGTGTTGCACTGGGTTATGACAAATCCTAATTGCACTCTCTAAGTCACAATATAGTGGGATTTTCTTCATGTTCAGGCCATAGTCTCGAAGTTGACTTTGTATCCAAATGACTTGAGATGTGCATGATGCTGCAGCTATATATTCTGCTTCGGCAGTGGAGAGAGACACACAAGTTTGTTTCTTGGATTGCCAGCTAACAAGTTTGCCATCCAGAAATTGGCATCCTCCAGTGGTACTCTTTCGGTCCAGTCCACATCCCCCAAGATCAGCATCTGAGAATGCTTGGACAAAGAAACCTGATTTGGCTGGGTACCACAAACCGAGAGAAGAGGTTCGCTTCAGATACCGAAAGATGTTCTTCATAGCTAGCAGGTGAGGTTCGCGTGGATTTGCTTGAAACCTGGCACAATAACAAACAGAGAACATTATGTCTGGTCGACTTGCTGTTAGATACATTAGAGACCCTATCATCTGACGATAAAGAGTCATATCAGCAGCCGGTTTGTCCAGAGAAGGTGTTAGCTTTGTGCCAAACGCCATAAGAACCTTTACTTTCGAATCTCCCATCATTCCAAACTTGGCAAGCAAGGTCTTCGTATAAGCCTCTTGATTAATGAAAATGCCTTCGGGTCCCTGTCTTATATTCAAGCCAAGGAAAAAGTTAATAGGACCCATTGAGCTCATTTCAAATTTAGTCTCCATCAACTTCCTAAATTCAACTGTTAAGCTAGGATTTGTGGAACCGAAGATGATATCATCAACGTAAATCTGAACGATCATAAGGTGGTCACCTTCTTTCTTACGAAAGAAGGTTGGGTCAACCGAAACTTGTTTAAACTTAGACATTTTGAGAAATCTAGTTAGAGTTTCATACCATGCCCTAGGTGCTTGTTTGAGACCATAAACTGCCTTGTCCAGAATGTAGCAGTGATCTGGATACCTCTCGTTCACGAAACCCGGTGGTTTCTCTACATACACCGTCTCTTCCAGTTCTCCATTTAGGAAGGCACACTTCACATCCATTTGGAATACTTCAAAGTTCTTGTGTGCAGCATAGGCGAGAAAAATACAAACCGATTCTATTGATTTTTGAAGTATCGGTTCTTGATTTGATGATTTTCTGCACGAGTTATTGAAGATTATTGGTGTTTTGGCGGTATGGAATCAAAGTTCTTGTTCGTTCTACTGTTCATGGAGATTTATAAATTATGCTACTGTTCATCTGGGTATTATTTCAATCCAAATCGTATTTTGTTCATATTCTCTATTGGATCTGTTTTTTTACTAAATCAGTCAATTGCCTCGAAAATCAATTCCTTTTGATTTGGGACATAGTTTTCGTTTACTGTTGATGGTATTATTAAAGCCCAAGCTCTGATTGTTTCAATTTCACACCCAAAATCTCGAGATTGACATATCCTTGTTTCCGTTGTTTACTTTGTCGTCGATATCAATTCCAGTTGAAATCTCCTTTGTAATCACAAATTGATCTAATTTGATTTTCCCGGAATTGAGTGTATGTTGTATCGATGTTGATTATCAATTTGTTTCTATCTTTTTCATTGATTGTATTTTTCAGTGAATCGATTTTTCTTGATTGATCATATATGCGAATCGTGTTTCTCCTTCACGTTGTATTCTTGATTCATGATTATCCATTCGATTTCAAGATTTTGCTTCTAGTTTTAATCCAAGAACGAGTTCATATTCTTCATCTTATCAAGTCGATTTCTCCGGTATCATATTTTTTTAATTAACTTGAAATCAAGTTATCTTGGATTGAGGAACTGAAAGAAGAAACCGAAGAACATTTGATGGGTGTTTGATCTAGAAATCGATCTTTGGAGTATAGATTGGGTGTTTGATTGATTGCAAATCTCGAAGTTTGATGATGAGCGGATGAACAACGGTGTATTTCGATTTGGAGGGTCAAACCATAGAAAGTCAAAATTGGGGCAAAATTGGATCATCAAGCGAATGTTACTGGAAACAAAGACAGAATTGAAACGAATGTGACCATGGTTATAAGATGTCTCTCGGAATCGAGACGAATCTTTGTTCTCAGAACTGTTTCAAAATTGTGATGTCCGATTGCGTCAATCTGAACGAGAAGGAATGGTTTTTTGTGTGTCTGTTCGCTTTTGTAGGTCAAAATTGGTATTGCAAAATCTTTGGTGTGAGTGAACTCACTGCGAACGAATCAATGTCACTAGGATGAACAATGGTCAATAATGAAAAGTCAAAATTTGACTGTGATTCGCATCAGGGTCATGAACAACTGATTTGGAACGAATGTCCTTACTTGAGAACATTATTGGATTCGTTGCTCCCTCAAACATCAGAAAAATCGAACCTCTGCTTGGATTCGAAGTTGACATACATTCGCTTTGGGGTATAATCAACGGACTTCGAACGAACCTGGAACGAACTTGGGTTCGTGTGATTGTGCTTGGAACGAAAGAAGGGAGGACATAAAACGAACCTTGTGCTCGGATTCGCACCTGTGATTAGAGTCGTTTTGCGGAGATTCGTCTTGGGTGTAGAATCATCGATCTTGGAACGAACAGTGGCACTATTGGACTCGGATTTGGAGTCCTAGTAGGCACGAACATAAGGAAGAGAACGAAAGGGTCGATCGATGTTATTGGCTGATCGGAATTAGACTTGAGGTTTCGTTTGGGAACATTCGTTTGAGTCATTGTATTTATCTGTCAATCTCTAAATGGGGAAGAAGATAACTCAAAGTTTCACACTTGGTCCCTGCAACTTCAAGAATTTGACGATCTGGTCCCTATACTTTACATGACTTGGCAGTTTTGGACCATTCCCAGAAATTGTTACAATTAAAAGGGAAATCGATCCAGAGTTACACTTTCAGTCCCAGAATTTCAACAAAGTCACAATTTCAGCCCATTTTTCAAAAAGTTTACAAATTTGAGGGGTGGTGAACAGTTTTGGATTTTTTAACGCACATATTTTTTTCGTGAAGAGAAAATTAAGGATTCCATCAAGTCTTGGCGGTTCGGAAAGTCGTTTTTCGTCATAACGTCAAAAAAAAAATTCGACTATTTCGGATTTTATACTTCATCGTTTATATCATTTTGTCGCGGTGGAGCTTAGTAATTTTTTATCCATTCAAGATCATTCTCATGACCATTTGAAATTAGATTTGTGACTTTTCAAAATTGGATTTGTGACGTTTTTTATTATAAATCAGGGGAGAATTTGGTATGGCCATTCGAAATTGGATTTGTGACTTTTCAAATTTGAAGATTTTTTATAAAGCTTGTGGTAGAATTTTGAAGGTAACTTTTATAGTAGCAGTTCTTCATCGAGCTCTTCTAAAGCTTTTATAGAGAAGTATCCTTTACAGTAGCAGTTCTTTATCGAGCTCTTCTAAGGCCTTGCTATATCTCCGACTTCTAGTATTTTCTCGATCAAGTGGCGTTACGAATCTTAAAATTTGGGTGGTTACATGATAATTTTTGATGGCTTATATCATTAGCTTATTTCAAGATCATTGTAACTTGGAGGGGTAGTTCTTCAAAGACAAGAAGTGATTCGGTTTCTTAATTCTTAAATGGGTTTTTATGGCGGGTTTGGCTTTCTTGAAGATCTTTGGGATTACATTAGAAAATGAAGTTTAAAAACATTACTTCAGTGCTTGGTTTTTATATGTATCCTAGAACCCCTGGTTGAAGACTATTGAAGAATCATCCATTCCATACTTTGAGGGGGAGATTGTAGGGTTTCAAAGTACTCCATGGATGATGGCAATGGGCCCCCTTGATGAAGTGTAGGTTAAAAGCCCAAGAATTCTCTTTTCCCTATAAATAATCATGTATTATTCATAATTAGGGTTAAGAGTGAGGCAAAATGTAGCCGCCATGTTTGAGGTTTCTTGTAGAGTTAGATTCTTATTCCTTAAAGTGTAATCTGTTGCTCATAATTGATTAAATCGAGTGATCATTAGACATAATCTTCATATTTGTGTTTGTTCTTATTTTCCGCATCTTGTTCATCAAATCTCAATTAGGGTTTTAGTCCCAACAGGATCACTAATGTTTCATTGGATAAACACTTTTTAAGGTTCGACACGTGGAAGACATGATGAATGTTCATAAGTTCTTGGGGTAAACGAAGTTTGTATGCTACGGGACCAATCCTTGCGAGGATCTCGAACGGTCCTATGTATCTTGGATTCAACTTTCCAATCATTCCAAAGCGTATCATTCCCTTCCAGGGTGAGACCTTCAAAAGAACACGGTCACCAACCTGGAATTCCAAGGGTTTTCGTATCTTATCGGCGTTGCTCTTTTGTCTATCTCTTGAAGCTTTTAGTCGTTCCCGGATTTGTATGATCTTTTCTATGGTTTCCCGTATGATTTCTGGTCCTGTGAGAGTGCTGTCGGGGACTTTACCTTTAGCTAGCTACGTGTCACCCACCTCAGCCCAGCACAGAGGGGATCTGCACTTACGGCCATAAAGGGCTTCAATTGGCGCAACCTTGATACTGGTGTGATAGCTGTTGTTGTAAGAGAAGTCAAATAGCGGTAAGTGGGTATCCCACGACTTACCAAAGTCTATAACGCACGCTCTCAGCATGTCTTCTAGGGTTTGAATCTGCTATCCCGAACGGAGATAATGGACACAGGCACACCATGCAGACAAACTATCTCTTGGATGTAGATTCGTGTAAGTTTCTCCATCTTGAATGTCTCTTTGATTGACAGGAAGTGGGCAACTTTAGTCAATAGATCGACAATTACCCAGATGGTATCGTACCCACTTGAAGACTTGGGCAACTTAGTGATGAAATCCATCGTAATCCTTTCCCACTTCCACTCAGGTATTACTGGCTGCTGAAGTAGACCTGAGGGCTTTTGATATTCCACCTTCCTTTGGCGCAAGTCAGGCATTTGCCCACGAAGGTAGCGGTCTCTGCTTTCATGTTTGGCCACCAATAGAGCTTTTTGATATCCAAGTACATCTTATCTGAACCTGGGTGAACGGAGTATCGGGTCTTGTAAGCTTCGTTCATGACAACCTCCCTGTAACTGCCGGACCTGGGGGTCCAGATTCGGTTCATGAAATAGTAGACTCCATCATCTTTGGTCTCCACGTTCTTTTCCATTCCCCTCAAAGCTTCATCCGACATGTTTTATGGCTTTAAGGCTTCCAACTAAGCCTCTCTGATTTGAGCGGATAGATGGGAATGGATGCTTATTGTCAGTGCCTTCACTCTACAACCTGAATACTCTTTCCAGGTGAGGGCATCCGCTACCACATTGGCCTTGCCGGGATGGTAGCGTATTTCTCACTCATAATCACTGAGTAGCTCTACCCACTGCCGTTGCCTCATGTTCAAATCCTTCTGATTGAAGATATGTTGTAGGCTCTTGTGGTCGGTGAAGACGGTACACTTGGTTCCATATAGATAATGTATCCAAATCTTTAACGC
This sequence comes from Lactuca virosa, assembly GCF_052849685.1. Taxonomy (NCBI): domain Eukaryota; kingdom Viridiplantae; phylum Streptophyta; class Magnoliopsida; order Asterales; family Asteraceae; genus Lactuca; species Lactuca virosa. The sequence goes on from NC_136430.1 coordinate 294,844,353, forward strand.
AAAGACCACTGCTCCCAATTCCAGATCGTGAGTTGTATAATTGACTTCGTGTGCTTTCAGCTGTCTCGAGGCATAGGCAATAACCTTTCCTCGTTGCATGAGCACACAGCCTAGGCCCTGATTAGATGCATCGCAGTGGACAACGAAATCTTCAGTCCCTTCAGGCACAAACAAGATAGGTGCGCTGCATAGGGATTGCTTCAATGTTTGAAACGCAGTGTCTTGCTTTTCTCCCCAACTAAAGGGTACACCTTTCTGAGTCGGGGTGGTTAAAGGTTTACCAATCCTGGAGAAATTCTGGATAAACCTGCGATAATAGCCAGCGAGACCCAAGAATTGACGGATTTCTGTAGGCGTCTTCGGTGCTGACCAATTCTCAATCGCTTTGGATTTGGAAGGGTCCACGTGTATGCCTTCCTTGTTAACCACGTGACCAAGGAAAGTTACTTTTCTAATCCAGAATTCACACTTAGAGAATTTTGCATATAGTTTCTCCGCCCTTAGATTTTCCATCACTAGCCTCAAGTGTTGTCTGTGATCTTCCTCACTCCAAGAGTAGACAAGTATATCATCAATGAACAGTATCAAAGGGCATTACTACAAACTCGTAGTGACCATAGCGAGTTCGGAATGCTGTCTTGGGAACATCACTCTCATGGACTCGCAACTGGTGGTACCCTGATCTCAGGTCTATCTTTGAGAAATAGCCGGCTCCCTGAAGTTGATCGAAGAGGTCGTCGATTCTGGGTAAGGGGTATCGTTTTTTTGATGGTAATCTTGTTCAGTTCACGATAATCAATGCACATCTGAAAGGATCCATCTTTCTTTTTCACGAACAAGATCGGGGCTCCCCAAGGTGAGGAACTAGGTCTGATGAATCCTTTGCTGAGTAGCTCATTGAGTTGGCTGGATAACTTTTGCATTTCTGCTGGCGCTAGGCGATACAGGGATTTAGCTATGGGAGTAGCTTCGGGAATTAAGTCGATACAGAACTCAACTTGGCGCTCGGGAGGGGTTCCGAGAAGATCTTCGGGGAAGACATCATGAAAATTGCAGACTTCGGGGATGCTCTCGAGGTCTTTAACTTCCTGTTTCTCGTTAACTACATGGGCTAGGAATGCATGACACTCCTTTCGCATATATTTCTAAGCCTTGATGCATGAAATGATACGGAGGTTCGAGCTGAGTTTATCACCGTAAATAACGAGGACTTCGCCGGATGGCAGATTAAGACATATGGCTTTTTTGTAACAAAGAATGTCAGCATGATTGGGGCTCAACCAATCCATGCCAATGATGACATCGAAGCTTTTTATGGAAACTGGCATGAGGTTAATTGGAAAAGAATGATCGTTTAGGGTAAGGGTACAGCCTATGAATACGTCGTTAGTGCTCTCTTTCTTTCCGTCATCCATCTCGACGGTAAATGTTTCAGTTAAAGGTTGAGATTTATGCTTGAGTAGATGTTTAAATGCATGACTAACAAAACTTCTCTCTGCACCAAAATCAAAAAGGATGCATGCATAAGAGTTGTCGAGGAGGAACGTACCCGTGACATCGGCGGGATCAACAACTGCTTCCTCCTGGCCCATTGCTAGCACTCTCCCCGTGTTGCCAGCTGTTGTTGCCTTAGGGCAATTCCTCTTGAAGTTCCCGACCTCCCTGCAGCCATAACAGGTTTGACCAACACCCGCGCCAGGAGCCTGATTGGTTGGTTGGGCTTGTGCCTTGCAGAAACGGGTTGTATGACCCTTTTTGCCACAGTTATTGCACAGCATCTCACGGCACTGCCCATGATGATGGAAGTTACACTTGTCACACCTTGGAAGGGTTCCAACATATCTACTGGCAGGTGCTTGTGCGGTTGGAACAGCAGCAGGAGTTGTAGCAGCGTGGACTGCCACTGTTTGTCGCTTCTTGGAGGGCTCTTGCGAGGACTGGCCCTTGCGCTTGTTCCAAAACTTTTTCTTTCCACCACTTGCCTTTGGTGGTTCGGGAGCGGCTGACACTTCATTAAGATCAACCCCGTGATCTATAAGAGTTTGTTCTAAGCACTTGGCGAAGTCGAAAGTGGTAGGTTTAGCAGCCAAGACATTTCCTTGAGTTGGGGGCGTCAATCCCCAAATGTATCTTTCTATCTTCTTGCTTTTCGGGGTGACCATTCCTGGACATAGAAGAGCCAGATCGTAGAATCTAGCTGTGTAGGTGGCAATGTCGGAACCCTTCATCTTCAGGTTCCAAAGCTCGTGTTCTAACTTCTATATTTCGCCCCTTGGGCAGTACTCAGCAAGCATGAGTTCTTTCAAACTCTCCCAACCCATGGCATTGGCTATCGGTAAGGTTAGGGATTTGACTCGACTATTCCACCAAGTTAATGCTCTGTCGGTGAAGGTGCAAGCGGAAAACTTCACCTTGTTTGCCTCAGGACATGCGAAAATCTCGAAAATTGATTCGATTTTCTCGAACCACCGGGTTAGGGCAATGACACCTCCATTGCCGTCGAAGGATTTGGGCTTCGCATTCATGAAATCTTTGTAGGAACACTCCTTCGGGTGTCCCTGACCACCCTCTAGATTTTGGGGATGGGTACCACTTCCTGATCCGCTAGAGCCACTTGGATTTATTTGGGCCATCACGTCCGGTACAGCGGCTGTAACTGCTGCATGGAATATAGCAGGATCGAACTGAGGAGGTGGTGGTGTCGGATCTGTCGGGGGATTGCTGTTCTTTCTGTTGGGTCTTTTCTTCGGAGGCATCTTGTTCTAAAAATATTTAGGAAGAAGAGGACGGTAAGTCCCCTAGATTTTTGAATCAAGCGATATGAAACAAGAAATATCTCAGCCGAAAAGATAAAGTGTTCTACTAAGAGATAAACAAGAAAGATTACCAATGCAAGTGAACTATCGCTAGGAAGAAATAAGTAGCAACACTTAGAATGAATCTATACACTGTATTCGACTCTAGCTAAAATACTCCTATAATATTTTAAGTTGTATGCTCTGTTCTATCAATATCTTGTTGTATATAGCTTGTTAAGTTTTAGGCTTGCTGCAACACCACAGTCACTCCCAAACACATGTTGGTCATGTCTCAAATAAATATAGTTGATCAGGCTATATTGATCCCATACATGATTACATAACTATCCAGGTTTAACCGCAGTGTCCAACATCCAAATACTTTTGTTTTGTTCTACTTATGAAACTGTTTCTGGTACGTATGTATACTTTCATACTTCTTGTAAAATACTTATATTTTAAAAAGTATACTTTTAGTTCAGAGCACTTTGGCCCCTTAGTGTTTATTGTTGTATATCATGTAACGTTCGGTATACTTAGTTCAGTATAAACAATAGCTCTGATACCAATCTATCACACCCCCAAACCGGAACGGTGGAAACGTTCAGGGGTGGATGACGTCATATATAGTATCACAACAATTGCATCATAGTAATCAAAGTAAACACAACCATTACATTGATTAAGTAAAATTTTTACATCTGCTTGATTCATGTTTATATATACATCAAAAGTATAAAAGTAAAGACGTGACTCTATACGCTCCGTCTTCTCAAAATCTTTGTGAGGTACCTGTCTACCGATTTCCTGAGAATACAAGCAGTTTTCAAAGAGTATCAACATAAAGCTGGTGAGTTCCTAAGCATGTTTTTGTAATGAAAAACTGTCATTGAATCTGTAAAATGTTTGTATGCTTCCCAAGAAAATCCGTTATTTTCTAACATATATGTTTGAATACTGTATTCCGTAGTAGTGTATATAATGTATTATTTTGAACGCCTGGTTACCACCAGCTGTATTGTATATCGTTGTTTTAAATAAAAAACCCCTTTGTATGAAAACCCTGGCTATCACCAGTAATGAATAGAATGTTCCGTTTGAAAACCCTGGTTACCACCAGTATGTATACTAGTTTTATTACTTAAAATAAAACTATGGGTTGAAATCCCTGGAATCCTCCAGTTTTATTATGAACTAGTTTTATTAATGAAAATAAAACTAATGAAGAATGAAATCCCGTAAACATTAAGGTTAGTTTATACTATTGTGAGTCATATACCCATGCTTGATATGACCTAGTGACCTTTACGACGTTCTTCAAATGTCGGATAAATGACATTTGTCACCCCAGGCATGCCTGCCTAACTGTAGCTAGCAGTTCAGGTGTGGGATTGTCAGTCCCAAATAGATCTATTCACAAATCTCACGCTCTCCCTCCAGGAGACTCTGGTTATACTATGATAGGATTTAACCTGTACCCCTAAAGCTACAATTGAAGAGTTTTCTCATAATCCTGTATTAACTAGTTTACGTATAGTTCTGTATTGATCAACTGTATTTATACCCATGAGTATACTTTGTAGGGAAATAATTATACATAAATAATTATTTAATGTTGTACTCTTGAAATCCAAATATAGTAATGTATATCATAAACTAAACCTGACATAGTTTATATGTTTTGCTACGTATAACTCTGGTTTCATAAATCTGTGTATTTGAAAACCCCAAACTATACCTATTATAGTTTGCATGTATGTTATGTACTTGATTTATGTATCGATCTGAAAACTATGCAATTTTTTACTGTAGTTTGAAAAAGTCCCTTATGCTCAGCATGTTACAAAAGGGATCAAATATCTAAATATTTTATAAACATGTGGAACCCGTATGATTGTATTAATCGCATCAGTTTTAAAGGTATTGAAATCCTTTTGAATAATTTCACAAAATTATTTGTGTTTGGCTTGTATTCCCCCCTACAAACATGAAAATAGTAAAATCATAGGGGTATGAACTCATCTGTAGTGAGTGATATGGAAGGTAAGATAGATATAGGATGCTTGAGTTCACAATTGAAGTTCTGAAGCACAGTTCGATCCTAAAAGCCATATATTCACATATATGTGTATTCAGTTAGTGGTTATAACTACTAACATGTATAAGAAACCACCTAAGATTGTAGGAAACACCCTGAATGAAGTGTTAGGCTCACAAATGGAAGCTTGGAAGGGGTTTACGGCCACCCGTGGCTGGGTTTGCGGCCTTAAGGAGTTCACGGCCTCATGGGGTTCACGGCCTCATGAGGTGTTCACAGCCCTTATGAATCTATGAAGGGTTCACGGCCCTTATGAAGGGTTCACGGCCGTGATCCCTTCAAGCTCATGAAGATGATGATGAAACTTCACAAATCAAGGATAAGATCTAGTAGTCCTTCAAGTATGACAAGATTAAGGATGAAACACTTACGTTTTTTTAGGCTTTAGAGTGTACACGGTTGAAGCTTTTTGAGAGAGAATGGATGTGTTCATGGTTGGGAGAAGGAGAAATGAAAAGAAAATGAGGTCACTCTAATATATATAGGAGGTGGTTCACGACCGTGAACCTAGTTTGCGGCCGTGAACACCTTGTGAGTGATTTTCTGGTTCGAATTTAACCTCCCGATCTCAAGCTAACTAATCCCAGCATCCGTTCATACATTACACTAGGCTCAAAAACTCTCAAACAGATCCTTAACAGTGCTAAAAGATAGCAGAAACTAGTCTGACTTTTATTGAATGAATTTGATTTACAGATAAAGATTTCGGGTTGTCACACCATAACACACACGCATAGCATGTCCTCGGGTGTCTGGATCGTCCGCTTGCTCTGCCCGTCTGTCTGTGGGTGGTAAGCGGTGCTGAAATGCAACCGGGTACCCAACTCCTCATGAAATTTCTTCCAGAAACTGGAAGTAAAACGCACATCCCGATCTGACACTATCGATGTTGGAACTCTATGTCGTGCCACCACCTCTCGAACGTAGATCTCGGCCAATTTCTCCGTTGAAGAGCTCTCACTTATTGCCAGGAAGTGAGCACTCTTCGTTAACCGATCTACAATCACCAATATCGCATCGACCCCTCACGCAGTCCTCGGTAACTTAATAATAAAATCCATTGAAATCTGCTACCATTTCCATAGAGGAATCTCCAAAGGCTGCAACTTGCCATGAGGACGCTGGTGCTCTGCCTTGACCCTGCGGAAGGTCAAACACCTCTTGACTATCCATGCCACATCTCTCTTCATACAGGCTCACTAATATTCACGTTTCAAATCCAGGTACATCTTAGTGGCCCCAGGGTGAATGGAAAACCTCGACTTATGGGCCTCCTCCATCAAAGTCTGCTGAGCTCCACCCGTGTACTGTACCCATATCCGTCCATGGTAGGTCATAAGCCCACGTCCATCCGTCTCAAACTCCAAAATCTGCTCAATCACCTGTTCTCTCTTGCGATTTTCTGGTCTCATGGCCACCGCTTGGGCCTCTCGGATGGTATCTAGGACTGGAGTCATCACTGTCATCCTCATACACACGTCTCAATTCGGAGAACTCGCTGCTCTACAAATCAGGGCATCGACTAGCACATTAGCCTTGCCAGGGTGATACAAAATCTCACAGTCATAATCTTTCACTACACCCAACCACCTCATCTGTCTGATAATCAGGTTGGGCTGATCCATAAGGCACTTCAGGCTCTTATGGTCTGTGTATATGGTACATCAGACACCATATAGATAGTGGAGCCAAATCTTAAGGGCGAATACCACTGCCCCCATCTCCAAATCATTGGTGGGATATCTCGTCTCGTGAGACTTCAACTGCCTCGACGCATATTCTATCACGTGCCCCCTCCGCATCAACACGATACCCAACCCCGAAATAGATGAATCACAGAAGACTACAAAGTCCTCTACTCCCTCCGGAAGGGCTAACACTGGAGGTTCGTATAATCTCTGGCGAAGAGTCTCGAATGATGCCTACTACTCAGGCCCCCAAGTAAAGATAATACCCTTGGAGAAATCTCTGATAAACCTCCGATGGTAACCTGCCAGACCCAGAAAACTCTTGATCTCGGATGGGGATCTCGGCACCTCCCATCACATAACTACCTCAATCTTGGTCGGGTCGACCAAAATCTCATTTTGGTTAACGAGGTGTACTAAGAACTGGACCTCTCGTAACCAGAAATCACACTTGGAGAATTTGGAATAAAGCCTCTCCATCCTCAATACTCCAAGAATCTCCCAAAGATGCTCCTCGTGTTGTTCCCTGGACTTTGAATACATCAAAATGTCGTCGATGAACACGATCACCAACCGATCCAACATGGGCCGGCACACTCGGTTCATGAACGCTGCCGGTGCATTGGTGAGCCCGAAGGACATCACCACAAACTCGTAGTGCCATAACGAGTCTGAAAGGCTGTATTCTGGATATCTTCCTCGCAGACTCTCATATGATGATACCCAAATCTCAAATCAATCTTGGAAAACCAAGACGCCCCCTGCAACTGATCAAACAAATCGTCGATCCTCAGTAGTGGGTAACGGTTCTTGACCGTAAGCTTGTTCAACTCTTGGTAATTGATGCACATCCGGTGTGAACCATCCTTTTTCTTGACAAAAAGGATCGGCGCTCCCCAAGGCGAGCTACTCAGTCTAATAAATCCCTTCCCCAGAACCTCCTGGAGCTGCAAGGATAAATCCTGCATCTCAGGCGGCGCAAGGCGATAAGGTGCCCTAGCAATAGGCGCCGCCCCCGGAATCAGATCGATCCAGAACTCCACCTGTCTCTCAGGAGTCACACCCAGAAATTCCTCAGGAAAAACATCTGGGAACTCACATACTATGGGAACATCGAAAACAGAACCCGACCTCTCAGTGGCTACCCGCATATCTATCACATATGCTAAAAAGCCCATACATCCCTGCTTTAGACTCTGCCTCGCCCTAGCGGCAGAGCAAAAAGATGATCCCGATCTAGTTCCCTCGCTATACACAGTAAGTACTCCCCCACTAGGGTCTTGTATTGTCACCATCTGACGCTCACAGTTAATCACGTCTCCAAACCGGCTCAACCAATCCATGCCCACTATGACACAGACATCACAAATCGCTATCGGCACCAGATCTATCAGAAACTCAACACGGAAAATCTCTAAAATATATCCCTGGAATACATCAGTTGCAAACACCGCATGCTTATCGGTTGTAGAAAACCTCAGCGGTCGACTCAACGCCTCACGTTTAACACTAATGTGATGACAAAAGGATGAAGACACGAAAGATCGACTTGCACCCGAGTCAAATAACCCCAAGGCAGGCACAAAACATACAAGAAAAGTACCTATATGCAACTCGGTATAAGCATAAACAAATCTCAAAATAACATGAATAAAGAGATACGTATCAGCAACAACATCAGGCGCTGCACGGACCTCCTACGCAGTCATCTGGAATGCTCTCCCACGAGCTCTCGGAGCCTCGACCTTCCCTGGCCGACCATTGGTAACACGTAAAGCAGCAGGAGCAGAAGCCTGGCCTGGTCCCTGAGTAAGCTGATGACACTCGGCTTTTTGAGGGTCAGTCTGGTTGCAATGAAAGCAAACCGAAAATCCCTTAGAGCAGTCCTTCGCCATGTGCCCCTCCTTTCCACATTTGTAGCAAATCCCTGCTCGGCAAGATCCCTCATGGCTCTTGCCACACTTGCCACAAGTGCGGCCCTTCTGGAATCCGTGCTCTCGTATCAGCGGGCTTAGCCCGCTTTGTCGCCGACTGCGACTGCACTAGTCTCCTGTCTCTCCCCTGAGGCTCTCCCTCATCTCTGGTATGAATATCCAACTCAATCTCTCTCATCTTGGAATTGGTCTGTAGCTCAGCCAATGTACGATATGATGAGTTCGCCACAAACTCCCGAATATCTCACCTCAAAATTCTTAAGTACCGGCTCACACGTGCTATTTGATTAGGTGTCTAAGCCCATAACTATAATTGGTATGTACTTGACCCGAGAGTAGCATGGTCCATTTGGGTTGCCTTCATCAGAGCAATTTGATAGGATGGACTTTTGAGAAGAGGTTATTTATGATTTATTAATATATTATAAGTTCTAATATATTAATATGAAATCATCTTATTTAATTAGTATTGATCAAGAATTAGTTTGGAATTAATTTAGTGATCAAAAGAGACTAATTAAATTACCGGGGACTGATTATGTAAATCAGTGATATATATATTGTTTGGGCTATTGATCCATGATGGGCTAAGTTTATGTAAGTATCCATGAAGAGTTAGCCTACATGAAATATGGATCAAAACCTAAGTGTATGGATTAGGGTTTACCCAAGACTCTTGGATTCCTATACTATATATATGACACCCCTTTGGCCTAAAATGGTGGAACATGTATTCTTGGAGAAGCATAGCTGAATTTTAGTGCTCCATATTCTCTCTCAAAAGTCCTCCATTTGTTCATGGTGTTTGTGAACCATTTGAGGCATCACATTTGAGGTCCTAAGTTCTTAAAGGCCAAAACTACAAGCTACAACAAAGAGGTAATTCAATAACTCAATTCTATGTTTTTTTATGTCAATTGTATGCTAGTTGTAGGCTTCATGCTTTGGAAACAATATTGCATGTATACTTAGAGAAAACATAGATCCAAAGAAATTAGGGTTGTATGTGCACCATAGGATGTTGTAGTATACAAAACCCAACAGTGGTATCAGAGCCTAGGATTGTTTTCTGTTATATTTGATGCGTGTTAAATTTCAAAGTTGAAAAAAAAAATATTTTTCTGGCCTCTGACTGATGAAATCGCCGAGTCACTGGCTGACTCGATGAGTCCACTCAGTAAAACGGCAACTCGACGAGTCATGATCATGCACCCGACGAGTTGATGCCTCTGGTTGCAGAATTTCGAGTTTTGGCTAGGATTGGTTTAGGATCATTACCACAAAATGTTTTGTAATCATAAAAAATGTATTTTCTGAGTTGGTAATGATGATCCTCATCCAATTAAAGGACAATTGTCAAATTTTAAGATAATAAGATAATTATTTTTATTATTTGATATGAATTGCCTTGCTATATGAGTTAATTTAGCTCATAAAAAATTACATGATAATTTTATTTGTTGGAATTGATCTAAATGTTTTTTAATGAGTTCCATAACTTGTCCTCAAGTTATGGAACATGAAAAGTTTAATCTATTAAAATAACATTAACTCATAAGTTACGGAGTTTAAGAGTGTTCGAGAGTTACAAATTTGCCATCAAAGTTTTGGAACTCAAAGGTTTTAAGGAGTTACAAAAATGTGTCATCAAATTTGGAACTTAATAGGTTTTGAAGAGTTATGAAATCCAAAAGTTTTCAAGAGTTACAAAACTTGCCCTCATGTTTTGGTATTTGAAAAGTCTCAAATTATGAAACATTATATTCTAAAACCCTTGGATTCATAACTTAAAAATTAATTGAATAGTTTTTAATTTTGAATTTTTTAGAACCTTGATGTGTTTTGAATAGTTCAATTACACCATTATGGACTTTATTAATAGTTAATTAAATGTTTAATTAAAAGAGTATTATTAAATTCATAATCATATGGTTTAAGTTTAATTAAATTAAGACTATAATTTATTAATAGATTAAACCATCAAGTATTTTAAAAATTTAAAATACACCCTTATACTATTATAATATTAAAATCTTAGTAATTATATATATGTATAAGTAAAAGGTCAGTCTTACCGTTAGTAGGCCTCATTCACGAAGCCGGTCTATAAGGGGTGTATAAGGTTACTGCGTATAAAATGGCGGTTTAATGGGTGTCCACTGTCACCCACCGCTTCCTTGACTGGTGGAGGGTCGCTAGCCGAACGGCTATGATAGGACACTAAACCCTCATTAAAAGTATAATGAATTATAAAGTAACTAAATATTTTATAAATTCCCAATCTTAGTTACTTTAGGAAAAATATGAATTTGATGCTAACCCATGAAATTGCACTTTACGCCTTGCTAGGTCGTTAGTGGAGCGTGTGTTGTTGACTAACGAGGGTGGCAAAGGGTATCTTGATGTTTGTCATAGATCAATGGAGCGTGTGTGGTTAACCGACACATTGATTAGGTGATAAATGACATCGAGAGTACCAAGCTAATTTGCATGGCTATTCACACCTTGTTTGTGATCCTCGGTATCCCAGTCAAAAACTTGAAGGTCATAATCGAGATTAAACATGTCATTGAAAAGTTCAATGAATCTCAAAAGAATCTAGGAATTTCAATTCATTTAAAACTTAATAATCAATTTCTTTTTTCATGGTGGAAATTAGTAAATCATCATTTACCTACCTTCAAATATTTTGCAATTGGATTACGTCATCCCTCTTCCGAATTGTAAAATATTGTGTTGGGCCCTAGCTTTAATATTTCATTTGGGTGTGATATTAAGGACTTAAATCAACCAACTTGAATTTCTCCCTTGTAGATGTCTAGTTCTGACAATTATCGTCTTTCCAAATCTTTTTAATATAAATTTCCTTATACAGATGATATTCCACAAGAAGATCGAGGTGAAAGATTAATTCCTTTTTCGTGCTATAGTGGAACTTCTTTTCCTCCACCTCCTCCAATAATTCTCCCTGACCCGCAAGTCCAAAGACTTGAAAAGTTCAAGGTCACTCAAGCGCTATTGGCTAGCAAACACCAAGATGGAAGGTCTATGTGTGCACATGTCTTGGAGATGAAGTCACACATTGACAGGCTGGGAATGTTGGGTGTCGTTGTTTCAAGGAAGTTGGCTGTTAACTTAGTTCTTCAATCACTTTCTAAGTCATATAGCGGGTTCTTTAAGGACTACTATATGGGAGATCAAGACATGACCCTTATTGATCTAACATATTTGCTTGTTGCTGCTGAATTAGCAATGATTTAGGGCACTGGTAAAGCAAATTTGATTGGAAGATCTACTTCCCAAAATTCCATGGACATTGACAATGGAAACATTGGAAGTCCAGAAAAGTCTTCTCTTCCCAATGGAAAGGGATCGGCCATAGTCAACCCGGTTGACCAAATGGTAAAGAGAAAGGCTAAGTATGAGATTTTCCTGTGTACCATTTCAAAAGAATTTGTTTGCTTCTATTGCCAAGAGAAGGGGCATTGGTTGCGAAGCTGCCATATTTACCTGAAAGATCACAAGGATGGTAAAGTCAAAATGTATGACTCTGCTTCAGGTATTGGTGAAAATTGTTGTTTATATGTTTCCATTGATAGCAATATTAAAAAATGGATTTGATTCTTTCGTTTATGGTAGTGTCAAGATTTACCAAATAAGGAAAGATTCTCATCACCCAAGGTTTAGCTGGAGAGAAACTTGGAATCATGTAACTTGTATTGTGTGATGAATGAGAACTTCATCTTTGGGAAATTAAAACTAATTCCTTGTTCACATGTATATGTGAGTAAAATGAAGGAGTAGGGGATCGGGTACACTTGGTTGTGTGCTGATCAGGTCCACCACAAAGAACGATAAGACTATTCGTTATTATTGACTAAAGTTCAGTAAATATGGTTATGCTGATAAGATTAAGTGTAATTCTGAATCATTGGAAAAGTTTCAATGTATGGCAGAACGAATAAGAAGAATCAAATTAAGCAGAAAGATAAAAGTTTCTCCAATCTGAAAAGAAGGGAGAGTACTTGAGTATCGTGTTTTATGATCATCTTAGTGATTATGGAACCATATCACAGTTGATCCTCAAAGTGCACTTGTATGGCTAAGAAGAGGAATCGGGAATTGTTGAAATGGTTAAATCAAAAGGTGAATCATACTTCGTTCCAAAATTGAGTCTTAGAGTCGTACTCCAAGATTGTAACTTGAGTGATATATCTTAAATAGGTTTTATAACACTCATCAAATGTAGAGTATAATGTTACTTACATTTGAAATTGGTAATTGTGATGTTTTGGATAAAACAAAGACCAACTAAGACCAATTGTATGAAGTGTTATTCTTGATAAGAATCCGAACTAACTCTTGAATATTTGTTTGTCAAGGACAAGAGAATATTATATCTCAAGAGGTCAGTGGGAGTCTTAAAGACCTTGAAAAGCTTCAAGAACTAATCAAGAATGAACCTATATTTTATCACTAGTACACGACTTGAGGTTTGTAACCTATCGTGTTGACATATTCTTGTTTCTGTGCCCATTCCAGTTAAAGTTGACTATGCATGTCAGTTATATGAGTGATCAATTGTTTTCATAACAACTTGGAAGCAATCGTAGGCCCTTGGGCTGCCAGGTAGCAAGAAATTAAGATTGAACAAGTTCAGTCCATATGGGTTTGGATTTGTCACTAACATTGTCTTGTGATTATGGTTATGACAAATTCACATGGATAGGAACACATACACCGTAAAATCTAAGTGTCATAAGGTTTCTCTCCAATTCATGAAAATGATTGTGAGGAAACGCTTTCAGTAAGTAGATTTTAAGTAGTTAGCAATTGTGATATTTGCATTCTCAAAATTCGATTATGATTACGGCATCCCTTTTCATAGTTCGAATTGTGACAAATGGCCAAAGGTCTAAACATTTGAGACTTATTGCTATAAGTTATAAAATTTGTTAGAACTAAGTTCTCTTAGGATCGTATGATTCTATGCAAGCTAATGATTAAGAATGTAATAAAGAACACAAGAATTGCACTGAATATGTCGTATGATTAACACTTCAACACCTCAGAAGAGCTCGATGAAGAACTTCGATTGTAGAGGTGTTTAGGGTTACAATAATAAACGTAATGATCGACTTTTTAATACGCATACATGCATGCATATTTATAGTAAAACCCTATTAACTAATCTAGATAATCACGAAACTAATCTAGATAATCACGGATGGACATGCCCAATCCGGATACAAAACTTAAGGTCCAAGACGCAACACAAATGGACTCAACAATCTCCCCCTTTGCGTCTTTGGAACCGAGACCTCAATCCTGTTTAATAACAGAAGCCTTCTTCACAGTTCTAAACACCTTCGGTATAACGGATAAAAGATGGTAACGAAACGTAATATACCACCGAAGCATGTCTGTAAAATTCTTCTTATCAGCCTCTGAATTCTGCTTGCATCTATGAATGATGTTAATGATATGCTCCAAGCAGTCTGTTGAAAATAGATGCTTATCAACCAGAGCAAACAAAAACCTGTGAGCTTCACCTTTCGTGAACATGACAGTAAGATTCGTTGAATCTATCTGTCCCATTTTCATCTTGTTCACATCCCCTGGGTTCGGTGTAGGCTTGACAGTCGGCTTCTTGTTCATAACTCTTGCTATCTCCTGATCCATAGTAGCAACTTCATGGATGCAGGAGGCCAACATTCTCTTCAGATGTTCTAAAATAGGCTCATATTCCTTAGGATTAGCGAGCAGAATGTTGAACAACAAAATCCAGTCATGGGGATTGAGATTAGGAAGATCTGCTAGAGAGATAGTTGACACCGTGTTCGCTGAACCACAAGTGATCTTGAAATTAATGTTAACAAATCTCCCATCAGGTGAGGGTTTGAGTACCTTGACTGTAATGATCTTCTGTGCGCTCCAAGTCAGGTACTGCGGTTGCCCATACTTCAAGTAGAAGTCTATCAACTCTCGGTCAACCTTAGGATGGGGAAAAGGAACCTCAGCAGTCGCATCAAAGCAATGAAACATGAAAGCTTTTCTGGTAATCGGCATGTCGAACTGCGATTCCTTGGAGTTATCACAATCAAACGAAGCAACCGGTTCCAACCAATAGACAGAAGGAAACTCAATCGCCTGATTGATAAGTGTCTCTTTTGTCCACAAGGGAAACAAAGCCTTCTTGCAGTTCAAGGCATCTTCTTCTTCTTTGTTTCTCCTTTCCCTCTCCTCTGCTTCTTTAGCAATTTTCAGAGTTTCATCCAGCTCTCTGTCTCTTTTCTTTCGTTGGAGAGCTTCAGCAATGGTTTCTTCTACATCACTATCACTTTCATCAATGGTCTCCTTTGGCTTTGCTCGTGAACCAGAACCTGAAGCTACATTATCCTTCATTTCGGTTGTTACTTTCGGTTGAGCACCTTCTGTTTTCACAATGACTCTCGGTTGAACAACACGAGCACTACTTTCTCCCCCTTGTTTTGGAGGTACGAATCCCTCCGAAACACCCTTCATTTCATGCAGTATTCCAAGGGCAGGAAGAAGTTTGAAATTCCATGATAACCCCCTGTTTGGCTCCAATAGATAGAACAAAATTCAAACCAATCAGTAACCAGAATGTGGGAAAACTGAAAATTTTCGTGCATTAGTGTGACAAAGATAAAGAAATAAAGCAAATGTGTATGGGATGTGAGTGATGTCTCATTACTAGACAGAAAGCAGAGGATTCCGGGCAAAAATCGCTTCCTTCAAAGTCAAGAGAGACTTGAAGTGCTTGTGTTTTTTCCCGAATGATACGATCAACTGTTTGTCAATAAACATTGAAAGGCTTCTTTTATAGATTAGGCTTAGGGTAGCTTATCTTCAACCGAACTTCGAGTCTTAACATAAAACCGAACGTTGGAAGAAGTACCTGTGAGACCGATGTGGTTTGTTGAACAGGTAGGTTGGATATATTATATAGTGACTAAAGAGGTAGCAGAAATCTCAAAAAAATAAACTGGATCTCTTTGGGAAGAAACGCCTTGGTAGTAGACAATTTCATAAAAGACCACGCAAAAATAAAAAGAGATTTCATTAGATAACGAGTAAGTTCTTGAATAATTAATTCACCGTCAATTCATTATTGGTGTTGGATATTGGGGTTCACTCAGTACGTGGTATACGTATCTAAGATCACAAACACAGATGTTGTGTAACCATAAACCTCAGTGGTAAGGACCTAGAGTCTCAAGGGTTACAATGGTGAATTGAAAGGAGATGGAGAATATAAGGGATGTGGCTATAGAACCGAAAGTACCTTCTGCTATATAGACGTGACAAAGCAGAGAAACTCTTAACTCATATAAGAAGAGTAAGGTAGCTCTAGACTGAGTTGCAGTTAATGGCCTAATTGGGAAGAAACGATAGGTATAGATCGAATCATTAAGGCCTGCTCAAAGTTGTAGAGGCTTTGGTCAACATGCAGCAGCATGCTTCTAGGGACCCTTAACTAGTTCGTACTGAAATTAAATATACCTGCCTTAGATTCACATTCTGTTGTACTGGTACTCTTGTCACCTAATAAAAATAAGAAACACACCACACATACCAACCAAACAGACAAACGAAACAAACAAAGAAAATATTTTTGAATTTTTAGAATTTTTTGAAAAGGAATAAAAACAGAAAGATAAAATATTTTTGGATTTTTGAAATTTTCTGAAAAAGAATAAAAACAGAAAGATAAAATACGAGAGAAAAGAGTGTACAAGATATACAATCGAAACCTTATCTTAAATGAGTGAAGCGAAATAGACCGAACGATCGGTTCATTTCGGTTCCTTAAAATTCTAGAGCCGAAATAGACCGAGCGATCGGTTCATTTCGGTTCCCGAAAATTACGGAGCCGAGATAGACCGAGCGGTCGGTTCATTTCAGTTCCCTAAAATTGCAGAGCCGAAATAGACCGAGCAGTCGGTTCATTTTGGTTCCTGAAAATTATGGAGCCGAAATAGACCGAGCGTTCGCTCCATTTCGCTTGTCCAATTTTTAGTGAGAGATTTGAGGATTCGGTACTGACTCTCCTTCCATCATGCCCAAGCCTTGTAAAATTTTGTTAAAGGTAGCCTCAGGTAAGGCTTTAGTGAAGATGTCAGCCAGTTGATCAGTAGATCGAACAAAGTGTACTTCCACGTTCCCATCTTCTACATGATCCTTGATGAAATGATATCTAAGTGCAATGTGCTTAGTTTTTGAGTGTTGCACTGGATTGTGACAAATCCTTATTGCACTTTCTGAGTCACAATAGAGAGGTATCTTCTTCATACTTAGCCCATAGTCTCTCAGTTGACTTTGAATCCATACCACTTGAGAAGTGCAAGATGCTGCAGCAATATACTCAGCTTCGGCTGTGGATAGTGAAACACAAGTTTGCTTTTTGGACTGCCAGCTAACAAGTTTCCCGTCAAGAAATTGGCATCCACCAGTAGTGCTCTTTCTGTCCAGTCCACATCCTCCTATATCAGCATCAGAAAAGGCTTGAATGAAGAATCCAGATCTAGCAGGATACCAGAGACCGAGAGATGAGGTTCGCCTCAGATAACGAAAAATGTTCTTAACTGCCACCATGTGAGGTTCTCTTGGATTGGCTTGAAACCTGGCACAATAACAAACAGAAAACATAATATCCGGTCTACTAGCTATTAGATACATAAGGGACCCTATCATTTGACGATATAGTGTTATGTCCACAGCAGGTTTTTCCAGAGATGGAGTTAACTTAGTGCCAAATGCCATAGGAACCTTCACGTTTGAATCACCCTGCATTCCGAATTTCGTCAGTAAGTTCTTTGTATATGCCTCCTGGTTGATAAATATGCCTTCTCGTCCCTGTCTAATATTCAAACCAAGGAAAAAATTAATTGGACCCATTGCGCTCATTTCAAATTTAGTCTCCATCAACTTCCTGAATTCAGCTGTTAAGCTAGGATTCGTGGAGCCGAAGATGATATCATCAACATAAATCTGAACAATCATTAGATGTTCGCCTTCCTTCTTACGAAAGAAGGTTGGGTCAACCGAACCTTGTTTAAATTTTGACATTTTCAAGAAGCGAGTTAGTGTTTCATACCAGGCCCTCAGTGCTTGCTTTAATCCATAGACAGCTTTATCCAACACATAGCAATGATCAGGGTATTTTTCGTTCACAAAACCCGGCGGTTGCTCAACATAGACTGTTTCTTCTAATTCTCCATTCAAGAAAGCGCATTTGACGTCCATTTGGAAAACTTCGAAGTTTTTATGAGCAGCATATGCCAAAAAGATTCTGACTGATTCCAACCTAGCTACTGGAGCGAAGGTTTCCTCATAATCTATCCCTTCCTCTTGACAATAGCCTTTCACCACCAACCGAGCCTTGTTGCGAATGACATTCCCCTCTTTATCTAACTTGTTTCTGAAGACCCATTTCAAGCCAACCACAGAAGCATCCTTTGGGGTGGGAATCAGCCTCCAAACTCGGTTGCGTTCGAACTCATGAAGCTCATCCTGCATTGCCTGGACCCAATTGGAATGATCAAGTGCAACATTTACGGTTTTCGGTTCAACCTTTGAAATGAACGAATTAAACATGCAAAATTCAACTTTTGAGAATAATGCAGTTTGTTTCGCTTTCAGTTGAGAACGAGTAAGAACTTTCTCAGAAGTTTCACCAATGATCTATGCTTTGGGATGGTCTTTGGTCCATTTTGCTAATGGTGGATAGTTTGGATCATATGCTGGATTCAGTTCAGCCTCCACTTCTACTTCAAATTCTGATTGATCGTCATCACCTTCGACAGTTGTATCTTCTTTCTCCCCCTCGACTGGCGAAGTGTAACATGAGGCAGCATCAGAGTTTGTATTTCCTGTGGAAGTTGGTTTCTCCCCCTCAATTGAACTACTACTTGTTGATTTTGGATCTGTACTTTCCCCTTCACCCGGACCTTTATGTGTTGGGGAGGGATTTGGATTCTCCCCCTCAACCGAGACTTGGGTTGTCTTTGGTGCTATCGAGCTCTCCCCCTTGAACATTGAATTATTGTTTGGAGAGTCAGTCGATGACGTAGCACCCTTAGGGTCACTTTCCATCTCTTTAGCAACTTCGTCTATGACCTTTTTGAGATTATCGATCTTGTTATTTGCTGCTTTCGCCTCAGAGTGAATTGCTTTCTCCGGTTCATCAAATAGCCGAATGTATTCCTCGAACAAGTTGGATATTGGAACCGAGACTTGGCCAGATTTTGGGAATATATCACCTAGGTCACTTTCAGTCCTCTGAACCTTCTTCATATAATTATCATCAAAGGTGACATAATAAGTCTCTTCAATCCTTTTGGAGCATTTATTCAGCACTCTGTATGCTTTTGATGACAGAGAATAACCCAGAAATATTCCTTCATCGGCTTTGACATCGAACTTGTTTCGGTTCTCCTTTGAATTGAAAATAAAGCATCTTGAACTGAAAATGTGGAAAAATTTAACATTCGGTTTCCTATTGTTTAAGATCTCATATGGAGTTAATGAGAATCTCTTATTGAGCAAGGACCGATTCTGAGTGTAACAGGCAGTGGCAATTGCATCAGCCCAGAAGTATAATGGTAGGGAAGCGAAACTGAGCAAGGTTCTGGCTGCCTCGCATAACGAACAGTTTCGTCTTTCAACAATCCCGTTCTGCTGTGGTGTATAAGGGGCCGAAAAATTGTGAGTTATCGTCTTATCAGCCAGAAAGTCCTCAAAATCCTTGTTCTTGAATTCCAGACCATTGTCACTTCTGATGTTCCTCACCGTCTTCCTCAGCTGTACTTCCACTTGCTTGATGAATATCTTCAACTTGGGAGTTGCATCTGATTTCTGCTTAAGAAAGAAAACCCAAGTGAAGCGTGAAAAATCATCTACAATAACTAGAATGTACTTACTACCACCAATGCTCTCAATAGCCGAAGGTCCACACAAGTCAATGTGCAATAGTTCAAGAGCTTCAACTATCTTCGTATTTATGCATATGGGGTGGCTCTTTCTACTCTGTTTGCCAATTTCACATGCAGCACATAAATGCTCTTTATCGAATTTGAGAAGGGGAAGGCCTCGAACGTGATCACCAAGCACCAATTTGTTGATGTCTTTGAAGTTTAGATGCGAGAGGCATCGATGCCATAACCAGCTTTCATCGGTATTTGCCTTTGACAGCAGACAAAGAGCTGGTGTACCTCGAATTGGGTTTAGATTCAGAGGGTACATTTCTCCCTTGCGTTCAGATTTCAGCAGAACCTTATTGGATTGTTTTTCAATTATCTCAGACCCCTCATCATCAAATGATACCTTCAAACCTGTGCCCACAACTAATTGTGACACGCTGATGAGGTTGTGCTGCAATCCTTCTACATACGCTACTTTCCTAATTGAGAATTCGCCATTGGTTATCATGCCATACCCTTTGATTGTTCCATAGGAATTGTTTCCATACTTTACACACCCACCATCTTTCAGGGACCGAAACTCCCTCAGCTCTTCCTTCCTCCCTGTCATGTGACGCGAGCAACCACTATCTATGTACCATTCATCATCGAACTGCTCGTCACTGATTACCTGCAGATTCAAGCGGATTTAGGAACCCAAAGTTTCTTGGGTCCTGGTGAGTCTTTCACAGAAAAAGGAATTACAGGAGAAATATCAACCAAATATGTTCTTTTTACTAAAGTGGTTTGATCTTTTCTTTTAATTGTATACACCTAGATTTTAGTTTTATCTTCTTTAATGTTCGGTGCATTGGTTGGTGTGTTGTTAGATGGTTTATGATTTTTCTTTTGACTTCCAGGGTTAGCTGATGATTTCTTATTACCCAACTCAGAGTTTGGTACTAGCTTTCCCTTTCCTTTCATGTCCTTCAATGAATTTGTTTTGCTTTGGGACTTGGAGGGACCGAAACTAGGTTTATGACCGAAACCTGGTTTAGGACCGAAACTGGGTTTAGGACCGAAACAGGACTTGGAATAGTAGGAGTTTGGACTGAAATTTTCATTTAATTTCTCCTTTCCTTTTTCCATTGATCCTTTCTTGGGAGGCTCATAGTTGGAGTTTTGAGAATTCCAGTGTCGTTTTCGTTCATTTAGATTCTTAGCATATCTTTGATTTCTCAAACGTTTCTGCTCAGTTAACTTCCTCTCTATACCATGCTTGATCATCTTACTCAGAATATGATTGAACCGATCAAAAGTCTGTATGAGCTTCTCTTCAGCTTTCTGTTCAAAGACTCCAAATTCTGACAGCAGCAGAGTTTGAATGGAGTGTTCCAAATCTTCATCAGTCGAATAGAGTTCTTTCAACCTATCCCAGATTTCTTTGGCCGTTGTGCATGAACCAACCAACCGAAAGGTGTCAGATTGCAAGGCGAATCTGATCATCCTCATAGCCTTCACATTACATAGCAGCTTATCTTTCTCATCCTGTGGAATCTTCTCTACATCCGTCACCAGCTTGTTATAGTCCTTTTGGGACTTGACAGTTGTGTTAGTTGCTGAATGAACAAATGGACCAAGTGTGATTGCTTCCCAGATAAGATAGCCATTATCTTCAGGTCTAACCACGTAGTCATCGAAGTGATGAGCCCATACTTCGTAGTCTTGAGTGTAAAGAATGGGTATTCTGGTCGTGGATCCAATGCTGTTTGAGATGTTGATTGGGTTCGTTTGTGAATCTTCGTGAGACATGGTGGGCTAGAATCAAACCTATAAACTAGAGATTAGGGTTTTATCTAAAACAGAGTAGCCGTCGATATGAAGAAGACGACTTCTATTTGTACGATAAAAGCAGAAACCCTAAAGTATTCTGAATACAGAAGGAATGTGTATTGATCACACAGTCTCCTGCTCTGATACCAATTGTTAGAACTAAGTTCTCTTAGGATTGTATGATTCTATGCAAGCTAATGATTAAGAATGTAATAAAGAACACAAGAATGGCACTGAATATGTCGTATGATTAACACTTCAACACCTCAGAAGAGCTCGATGAAGAACTTCGACTGTAGAGGTGTTTAGGGTTACAATAATAAACGTAATGATCGACTTTTTAATACGCATACATGCATGCATATTTATAGTAAAACCCTATTAACTAATCTAGATAATCACGGAACTAATCTAGATAATCACGGATGGACAGGCCCAATCCGGATACAAAACTTAAGGTCCAAGACGCAACACAAATGGACTCAACGAAATTGTTTAGACACACATGTGAGCTATCTAAGGAAGGGTGTATAAGTTTGAGGAGCCTAGATAAAGTCTTATCGAACCATCTTGTATCAGAAATCTGAACTTTGGTAAGAAAGTCAACAAGTATTGATTTCTAGAAGTCCAGCTGATTTCTGGGTAAGATAATAATTATTATGATAGTGGGAGCATAATTATTATGCTAAGTGTTGCGAGTTAGCAATGTTAATTATAGAAAACAAAATTTTCGATTTGCAAAGTTGCAGAGGTTGAAAAGTTGTTTTGCTATAATTATGGGAGAGGAATTCACACTTCATTTTGAATCTAAAAGCTTAGATTGAAATTTTAATAGAATTTAGTCGTGGACATATGTGAATGTTATATTGAAATGATTCAACATAAGGAAATTCTATATATTGAAATATTATAGCGAAAGACTGGTAAGGTATCATGTCTTTATGTGAGACATTATGAATCGTATTCCATATGATTCGGATATAGGATCGATTACATAAGCTATAATATTAATCTATTATAATTTTCAAAATGCCTAGGGAATTAAGAAGGAAAAGGGACTAGAACGAGATATGACTAAAATAGTTTAGCAATTGTCGAGGGTAATCTGAGGTTTACCAAAGATTGGTTGCTTATGGACAGTTGGAAGTATAGTATAAGTTTTGGAAGGTCCATATTGACAAGTTCTGAGAAGAGGTAACTCTTTTTTCAGAAGTGTTAGTCATATGGAATTATGGAAATGTTCCATAAGTGGAAGTTAATCATTAAATCTGTGTAAGATTAGAAAACTTAATGCAAGAAGGATGTTCAAAGGAATGTACTTTGAATACGAGAATTCGCTTCCATGGAATTGGTCCAGTAACCAATGTCCAAAGGGAATAATTTGTAATATCATTGGCATAGTCTTTGTGACCTTTGTGCATTGACATTACAAAAGGATTATTTCATTTAAGTTTTGAATCTAACAGATTATAATAAATGGAAAGAATTTGGTATTCTTACATTTACAATAAAGATTTGTAATTGTGAAATAAGCAACATTGAAATGTTGTCCATTGATCTATTTCACAAAGAGAGGACCATACCTAAACATAGTGTGCATGCTTGGAGCATGGCATAACTATTCTTTTAATTCAAGTATTAAGTTGATTAATCGAAACATTAGACAATGAATAATGTGTAATCAATATGGTGATTAAATAAAAGGTGCTTTATTTATATTCAAAAGTTTTGAGACCATATTGGATTCGATTATTCTTGTGTTTCACTTTGCATGTTTTGACTTCCCGAATAACTAGGTTATTTAAACTATCCACAGTGGATCATACTTTGGAAGTAGGTATTGAGGCAAGACTGTCATGAATCTGACTATAGATTGTTTAGGTGTTTTAGATATCGCACAAGTTTGCTGCAGTGTTCATGAGTACTCCTGGAATAAGATTCGAGTATTGGATTAATCCCATGCTCATCTGAATCACTTCATGGATTTTATCACGAGTGATTCTGAGACGATAATATTTTATATTCTTAAAACAGAGACGTGTGAGTTGTAGCTTACAAATCGGTTGCACATTGATGTTGCGTAAACGCACCAGTAACTTTATGTTATAAAATGCATTGTTGTGTGTGATTTGATGAGTAAATATAGCAATCATATGAGTCGAATTTTATCCATTCCTATTACCCTTAGAGGGATAAAAGTGTAACGCCGGTGTTTCTAGGCTAGGCATTAATATTGACATAATAGTCTAGGTTAACCTTTGTAACTCATTTAGAAGAAATGAAAAAGGAATTATGTGAATGTTATGTGTTTTATGCTTAATTACTAGGATTTAATTAATTAAGAATAAAAATGAGCGTCAAAAATAAATATTAGATAAAGCCGATATCTATTAAGAAAGTTGTAGTGGTCGTGAAAAGGATTACGGATAAATAAAGAATACCGAAATCCGAGTTATAACGAAGAAGTTATGACCTGTCGAAGTTTCGCGACAAACTGGCACGGTGCCGAATGTCGTAAAAAGTGAGTTTTTGATAAACTACTTTTTGGCCTTAGTGATCTAAACGAAACTCGTAGTGTTCGTTAAACCGAGAGTAGGTATAAAAAGAACGCCCAAATCTGACTTCGTATGAGGAAATTATGATTTTTCGAAGTTTCAACTTAACAGTAGATAGCTAAAAACTCGAATTTTAGATCGAGTGATTTTTAGCCGACACAACCTAAACAAGAATTGAAGGTCTCGTAAATAGTAGTACAACGGTAAAAAGTCTAACGAAAACGGACGTCGGATGAAGAAGTTATGAATTTTAACGGATTTCCTGTCCCGATCTGTTAAAAATAATAATATAAAAATTAAATCAAAATTAGCCAACAATGTCTAAACGAAAGTTGTAGAGCCTAATTTTACCTACGCGTGCATATAAAGAACGTTAAAAATGGAGCCCGTATGCGAAAGTTATGGATTTTAGAAGTTTTTGCACAAAAACCGAGAAAAAGCACAAAATCCGAGGAATTTCGCATGGCCCAACTTCGGCCACGTCACCCTCGTTCGGATCTCGCCCCGTGTCCGCATCGTGTCCGAAGTAGCTTAGTCATCCGAGCAGCTGGCAACGCGTGTCGCAACCCTCGCATCCGAAGCGCAGGTCCAACCGCGGAGCGACGCGTGTCTTCGCGTGTCCGAACCTCGCACAAGCCATCTGGAGCCTCGCATGCGAGCCACCTGGAGCCACCTGCCCTTCACTACTGCTGCCACCTGGCCCCCTCGGTCCGAAGCCTCCCCCTATAAATAGAAGGGTGCGAGACTTCCCGGGTAACTTTGGGATTTTGCCCGTTTTCACCCCTAAACTCATATTTTTAGTATTTTGACTTCCCCCGAAGCCCCGAGATCATTTCCAACGCCCGGAATACGTCCCGGAGTGCCCGAGAAGCCCGGGAAATTTTTTTTTTCGGTTTGGAAGCCCGACGCTCACAGAGCCCGGTTTCTCAATAAAACTCCCGGTTTTATTAAAAATGATCGTTTTAGGCAACGAAGTGCTGCCCGGTTATCGTTAAATCAAGTGAGTGTATAGTCACTTTCAGCTTACACATATATATGAAGTATTTTCTTGAAAATACGTGCTATGTGTAATTATATTAATTGTTTAATTAAGGTGACTATTGAATAGAGGTTTTATACAAGTTTTAAACTGTGTATGTATTTTTATCTACAAATATGTTGGGTAAAACATGGGTAGATAAATTAGATGATGTGTGGTGAAATAAAAGTGATGAGGGATATCGATGTTTAAGATGATCTAGTCATCTAGCAGAGTATAGACAACGGTCACAGACTATTTTAGATAGTCCAGTGGAACGTTAGCAGACTTGTAATCGGTAGGTATGTTTGAACTATATGTTCATAAGGTGTTCTCGAACTATATGTTCATTAGGTGTTTTTGAACTATGTGTTCATCCGTTAGTTCTTCTTTTTGACACTATTACGTGTCGGGGTACGGGAGTGTACGGGAGTACTTTATTAGTATTTTCCCTATACCTTTATTTTGAAGAGCTTTGGAGTCTTTGTTTCTTTTATGAAGTGATCGGACGAGCTTCATTAGTCAGTGTTTCCATTTCCGATGCCGGATAGGGTGAGTCTGGGGGTTCAGACCACAACCTAGGCATTAGTCAGTGTTTCCATTTCCGATGCCGGATAGGGTGAGTCTGGGGGTTCAGACCACAGCCTAGGCATTAGTCAGTGTTTCCATTTCCGATGCCGGATAGGGTGAGTCTGGGGGTTCAGACCACAGCCTAGGCATTAGTCAGTGTTTCCATTTTCGATGCCGGATAGGGTGAGTCTGGGGATTCAGACCACAGCCTAGGCATTAGTCAGTGTTTCCATTTTTGATGCCGGATAGGGTGAGTCTGGGGGATCAGACCACAGGCTACGTATTAGTCAGTGTTTCCATTTCCAATGCCGGATAGGGTGCGTCTGGGGGTTACATACCTCACGATATTCAGACCACAGCCTAGGCATTAGTTAGCGTTTCCATTGCTGGATAGGGTGCGTCTGGGGGTTACAAACCTCACGATATTCAGACCACGACCTAGGCAAAGTTCGATGTTGGATAGGGTGCGTCTGGGGGTTACATATCTCACGATATTCAGACCACACCCTAGGCATTTATAACTACCCCTGACTTAATTGTCTTGTGGTTCTTTCTTTTATGAACAAAGGTTCGTGGTTAAACTTATTCCATTAATTTGATGTCTTTATCGACCTTGTTTGCTGCTATGGGATTTCCGAAGCAGTTTCGTTAGTTGGTTGTTCATATCGATCCTTTAGGCTAGATCTAGTAAGATCACTGTATAGGATCAGTATGTGGGGATCGACATTGTTAGTGCTTGTAGTATAAACCTTGGGCAGCGATGGACTTCGTGCCTATTCCTTAGGATGAATCCTTAGGAATGAGTGATAGTTGATTCTTAGGGTAAATCTTTAAGAAATAAACAAGATAATGGGGATTGGGTAAGTGGGTTGAGTGTTTGATGTTTAAGCATAATAAATTTATTTATTGTGGGTTGAAAACCCTATATGCTCACCAGGCTCCCAAGCCTGACCCACTCAGTTTTTTTGTATCACATGTATCGATACAAATTTGCTTTACACTGAGAGATTAAAAGAGAAGTAGATCACTAGTATAAATGAATGTTAGTTTTGTTTATGCTTATGTTTTTGTATTGACAATGACATCCCAATGGTTTAAGTGAATAAAATACATTTCTTCTGAAATGATTTGATAACATATTTATCATGTTTTTCTGGGAACAAATTCCGCAACGCTTTTAATCAAATGATTACTCTGAAATTATTTCAAAAGCATAAATTAAATCGGAGTTTTCTGGCCGTGAATTTGGGGATGTCCAGTTGGTATCAGAGCATTAGTTTAAGCGAACTAGGAATTTGTAGGATTTCTAGACTTAAACTTAGAATGCTAAGTGATGATTGTGAGATGAGTGTCTGCTATATTTTAGACACGAGCACAAGTTTATTTTAGGAAAGATGCCTAAAATGTTTTATGTGTTAAATATTTTTTGTTATAGCTATAAGGATGCCTTATATGCTATTATTTGTTCGGATCTATGGTTTGTTGCCGACCGGATCTGGAAACCTTATGTGTGTAGGATTCTAAGCGTATGATCACGAGATTAGAACTAACATGTAAACGTTTCAAAGTGATGAGGAGATTTATACGTCTATCGTAAATAAAGCTTTCCTATCTTAAATTCTCGCCCGGTACACCGAACGTTTGCTTGGATGTACAAAACGTTATGGTGAAGACTCGTAGAGAATTGAGTAGATGGAGGAAATGAAAAGCTTATGATAGTGAATGATACTTATCAGAAGATATCATAAGAGTGGTGTCTTGCCTTTAGAATATGTCTGATAAAATAACAGAACGTTTAGAGGGGTACGGTACGTCTTAAATACACCTTCGATTGGCAGGATGATGGAATGATTGGTGTAATTTTTGAAATTGTCCCATCGTCTGGAATTTCCATCACCAACCAAGTTGAAGTAGAATTGACGATTGAAGATACGCATGGAAGAAGTCCTAGTAGAGTCTAGGAAAATTTTATGATTAATTGGACACATTCGTATGTGTGAAATTGTTTTGTGATTTTAGGACTTGGGGACTGCGAGACAGTACTTGGGACGAGTATGAGTAGGTGTGAATAGTAGTAGAGATCTATACTACTGGAAGTATAGGACTCACACTTGGATCAGGGAAAGTCACAAGGTTACCAAGGAACTAGTAATTGATTCCGTCTTATTCTAGTCTGTCGTTACCATCGTTTCGGTAATGACTAAGAAGATGATTGTTATTCCGACCCTAGTGGTCATATCAAATTGAGTCCGACTACGATGAGTTTGTTACGTGGTTCCGAGAACCAAGTTCGATGTAGAATTTGACTTAAGCCAAATGATTGAAGTAAAGGATGATCAAAGCGATCAATAGAAGTATCGCGTTCGTTATTAAAGAAGTTGGGTTTGGTTGTGTTCTGACCCAAAGGGGTAAAGTGATAGCGTATGCATTGAGGCAATTGATAGAGCATGAAAAGAACTACCCTACTCATGATCTGGAGTTGGCAGCGGTAGTATTTGCCTTAAAGATATGGAGGCACTATCTTTATGGTACCAAATGTAAACTTTTCACTGATCATAAGAGTCTTCAATATCTCTTTAATCAGAAGGAATTGAACATGAGGCAACGACGCTGGCTAGAACTACTCAAAGACTACGACTGTCAGATACTTTACCACCCTGGTAAAGTAAATGTTGTTGCTGATACTCTCAGTCAGAAGGTAAATCTTGAAAAGAAAAGGCCAAGAGCGTTGAGAATTGAAGTTGTCTCGACAATCGTGGAAAGTATAAAGAAAGCTTAGGAGGAAGCTTTATAGAAAAATGACCGAAAGATAGGATTTGGGTACCTAAGACGGGAGGAGTAAGAGGTCTTCTGATGGAAGAAGCTCACAAAACCATGTACTCGATTCATCCCGGCAGTGCGAAAATGTATAGGGATCTAAAACCCTATTACTAGTGGCCAACGATGTTGCTAAGTATGTGGTCGAGTGTGTAACATGTGCTAGGGATAAGGCACAACATCAGAAACCGTATGGGAGTTTAGAACCTTTACCTGTACCCATGGGTAAACAGGAAAGTATCACTATGGATTTTGTGACTAAACTGCCCAGAACAAGGAACGGTCACGCCATGATTTGGGTGGTCGTTGATCGCTTCACTAAGAGTGCGCATTTCATAGCAGCCAACGGGAAATGGTCTATGGATAAATTTGCGAATTCTTACGTGAAGAAAATTGTGAGGCTTCACGGTGTTCTGTTAACGATTGTATCCGATCGTGATAGCCGTTTTACCTTAAGGTTTTGGAGAAGTGTACAAGAGGAATTGGGTTCCAAGTTATGTTTGAGTACAGCTTACCATCCGCAAACGGATGGTCAAAGCGGACGAACAATTCAAACGTTGGAGGATATGCTGAGGGCATGTACCCTGGAATTCCAAGGTAACTGGGATGAACACTTACCTCTAGTAGAATCTTCCTATAATAATAGTTTCCACTCAAGCATCAAGATGACACCTTATCACGCTTTGTATGGGGAAAAGTGTCGAATGCCGTCTTGTTGGCTGAAAGCTGGGGAAAAACAGTTTATGGGACTTGAAATAGTCCATCAGACTACTGAAAAGTTGAAAGTGATTAGGGAAATGATGTTAGCTGCTCAAGAGAGCCATGCTGACAATAAAAGACAACCGATATCATTCGAAGTTGGAGATTCGGTTTTACTTAAAGTCTCGCTGTGGAAGGGACTTATAAGATTTGGTAGAAGGGGAAAGTTGAGTCCAAGGTTTATTGGACCATTTAAAGTTCTTCTGAGGATCGGGAATCAAGATTACAAGCTAGAATTACCGAAATAACTAGACGATATTCACAACACCTTTCGTGTGTGTTATTTGAGAAAATTTATGGGAGGAGTGCCTGACATAATTCCCATTTCTAAACTAAGGTTGGATGAGAACAAGAGGTTGATTGAAGACCTGAGGCAATCGTTGACCGTAAGACTAAGAAGTTGTGACGTAAAATGGTCGAATTAGTGCTTGTGCGTTAGAAACATACGAATGGGCCAAATCTCACCTGGGGAAAACGGAGAGTGACATGGTGAGTCGCTACCCGTATTTGTTTGCTGATGTGTGATTCCGGGGACAGAATCATTCTAAGGGGAGAGAATTATAACGCCCGTGTTTCTAGGCTAGGCATTAATATTGACATAATAGTCTAGGTTAACCTTTGGAACTCATTTAGAATAAATGAAAAGGGAATTATGTGGATATTATGTGTTTTATGCTTAATTATTAGGGTTTAACTAATTAAGAATAAAAATGAGCGTCGAAAATAAATATTAGATAAAGCCGATATATGTTAAGAAACTTGTAGTGGGCATGACAAGGATTACAGATATATAAAGAATACCGAAATCCGAGTTATAACGAAGAAGTTATGACCCGTCGAAGTTTCGCGACAAACCGGCACGGTGCCGAATGTCGTAAAAAGTGAGTTTTCGATAAACTAGTTTTTGGACTTAGTGATCTAAACGAAACTCGTAGTATTCGTTAAACCGAGAGTAGGTATAAAAAGAACGCCCAAATCTGACTTCGTATGAGGAAGTTATGATTTTTCGAAGTTTCAGCTTAGTAGTAGACAACTAAAAACTCGAATTTTAGATCGAGTGATTTTTAGCCAACACAACCTAAACGAGAATTGAAGGTCTCCTAAATAGTAGTACAACGGTAAAAAGTCTGACGAAAACGGACGTCGGATGAAGAAGTTATGAATTTTTAACGGATTTCCTGTCCTGGTCTGTTAAAAATAATAATATAAAAATTAAAGTCAAAATTAGCCGACGAAGTCTAAACGAAAGTTGTAGAGCGTAATTTTACCTACCCGTGCATATAAAGAACATTAAAAACGGAGCCCGTATGCGAAATTTATGGATTTTAGAAATTTTTGCACAAAAACCGAGAAAAAACACAAAATCCGAGGAATTTCGCATGGCCCAACTTCGGCCACGTCACCCTCGTTCTGATCTCGCCCCGTGTCCGCCTCGTGTCCGAAGCGGCTTAGTCATCCGAGCAGCTGGCAACGCGTGTCGCAACCCTCGCATCCGAAGCGCAGGTCCAACCGCGGAGCGACGCGTGTCTTCGCGTGTCCGAGCCTCGCACAAGCCATCTGGAGCCTCGCATGCGAGCTACCTGGAGCCACCTGCCCTTCGCTGCTGCTGCCACCTGCCGCCCTCGGTCCGAAGCCTCCCCCTATAAATAGAAGGGTGCGAGACTTCCCGTGTAACTTTGGGATTTTGCCCTTTTTCACCCCTAAACTCATATTTTTAGTATTTTGACTTCCCCCGAAGCCCCGAGATCATTTCCAACGCCCGAAACACATCCCGGAGTGCCCGAGAAGCCCGGGAAATTTATTTTTTTGGTTTCGAAGCCCGACCCTCGCAGAACCCGGTTTCTCAATAAAACTCCCGGTTTTATTAAAAATGATCGTTTTAGGCAACGAAGTGCTGCCCGGTTATCGTTAAATCAAGTGAGTGTATAGTCACTTTCACCTTACACATATATATGAAGTATTTTCTTTAAAATACGTGCTATGTGTAATTATATTAATTGTTTAATTAAGGTGACTGTTGAATAGAGGTTTTATACAAGTTTTAAATTGTGTATGTATTTTTATCTACAAATATGTTGGGTAAAACATGGGTAGATAAATTAGATGATGTGTGGTGAAATAAAAGTGATGAGAGATATCGATGTTTAAGATGATCTAGTCATCTAGCAGAGTATAGACAACGGCCACAGACTATTTTAGATAGTCCAGTGGAACGTTAGCAGATTTGTAATCGGTAGGTATGTTTGAACTATATATTCATCAGGTGTTCTCGAACTATATGTTCATTAGGTGTTTTTGAACTATGTGTTCATCCGTTAGTTCTTCTTTTTGACACTATTACGTGTCAGGGTACGGGAGTGTATGGGAGTACTTTATTAGTATTTTCCCTATACTTTTATTTTGAAGAGCTTTGGAGTCTTTGTTTCTTTTATGAAGTGATCGGACGAGCTTCATTAGTCAGTGTTTCCATTTCCGATACCAGATAGGGTGAGTCTGGGGGTTCAGACCACAGCCTAGGCATTAGTCAGCGTTTCCATTTCCGATGCCGGATAGGGTGAGTCTGGGGGTTCAGACCACAGCCTAGGCATTAGTCAGTGTTTCCATTTCCGATGCCGGATAGGGTGAGTCTGGGGGTTCAGACCACAGCCTAGGCATTAGTCAGTGTTTCCATTTTCGATGCCGGATAGGGTGAGTCTGGGGGTTCAGACCACAGCCTAGGCATTAGTCAGTGTTTCCATTTTCGATGCCGGATAGGGTGAGTCTGGGGGTTCAGACCACAGCCTACGCATTAGTCAGTGTTTCCATTTCCAATGCCGGATAGGGTGCGTCTGGGGGTTACATACCTCACGATATTCAGACCACAACCTAGGCATTAGTCAATATTTCCGTTACCGGATAGGGTGCGTCTGGGGGTTACATACCTCATGATATTCAGACCACGGCCTAGGCAAAGTTCGATGCTGGATAGGGTGCGTCTGGGGGTTACATACCTCACGATATTTAGACCACAACCTAGGCATTGATAACTACCCCTGACTTAATTGTTGTGGTTCTTTCTTTTACAAACAAAGGTTCGTGGTTAAAGTTATTCCATTCATTTGATGTCTTTATTGATCCTTGTTTGCTGCTAGAGGATTTCCGAAGCAGTTTCGTTAGTTGGTTGTTCATATCGATCCTTTAGGCTAGATCTAGCAAGATCACTGTATAGGATCAGTATGTGGGGATCGACGTTGTTAGTGCTTGTAGTATAAACCTTGGGCAGCGATGTACTTCGTGCCTATTCCTTAGGATGAATCCTTAGGAATGAGTGATAGTTGATTCTTAGGGTAAATCCTTAAGAAATAAATAAGATAATGGGGATTGGGTAATTGGGTTGATTGTTTGATGTTTAAGCATAATAAATTTATTTATTGTGGGTTGAAAACCCTATATGCTCACCAGGCTCCCAAGCCTGACCCACTCGGTTTATTTGTATCACAGGTATCGATACGAAGTTGCTTTACACTGAGAGATTAACAGAGAAGTAGATCACTAGTGTAAATGAATGTAAGTTTTGTTTATGCTTATGTTTTTGTATTGACAATGACATCCCAATGGTTTAAGTGAATAAAATACATTTCTTCGGAAATGATTTGATAACATATTTATCATGTTTTTCTGGAAACAAATTCCGCAACGCTTTTAATCAAATGATTACTCTGAAATTATTTCAAAAGCATAAATTAAATCGGTCTTTTTTGGCCGTGAATTTGGGGATGTCACAAAAAGTGATATCTGTGGGCCCCTCGATGATTTAGTGATGATATCCTAAGCACTTGGCCAAGCCTGAACTGATTTGATTTGTTCAATTAGTCAGTTGTTATAAAAATTGGAAATCGGGAAACAACAGATGGATATAGAGAATGATTATAATCCATGTCTCAGTCCATATGATATCTTGTAGAATGGAGGAATATATGATCCCTTATCTAATGGACGCATCATTGACTAGGTCGGAGTTCGACATCATTTTTTAAGAGCTACGTTTGCTAGCCGGGTTGTGGTGTTGTACTTGCAATAATAATTATTAGACTTATCCAAGTGGGAGACTATTGGATTAGGTGTCTAAGCCCATAACTATAATTGATATGTACTTGACCCGAGAGTAGCATGATGCATTTGGGTTTCCTTCACTAAAGCAATTTGATAGGATGGACTTTTGAGAAAAGGTTATTTATGATTTATTAATATATTATAAGTTGTAATATATTAATATGAAATCATGTTATTTAATTAGTATTGATCAAGAATTAGTTTGGAATTAATTTAGTGATCAAAAGAGACTAATTAAATTAACGGAGACTGATTATGTAAATCAGTGATATATATATATATATATATATATATATATATATATATATATATATCACTGATTTACATAATATATATATAATGTTTGGGCTATTGATCCATGATGGGCTAAGTTTATGTAAGTATCCATGAAGAGTTAGCCCACATGAAATATGGATCAAAACCCAAGTGTATGGATTAGGGTTTACCCATGACTCTTGGATTCCTACACTATATATATGACACCCCTTTGGCCTAAAATGGTTGAACATGTATTCTTGGAGAAGC
The DNA here is from genome assembly GCF_052849685.1 of Lactuca virosa. NCBI lineage: Eukaryota > Viridiplantae > Streptophyta > Magnoliopsida > Asterales > Asteraceae > Lactuca > Lactuca virosa. The sequence goes on from NC_136430.1 coordinate 294,877,965, forward strand.
ATAGCAGAATTTTAGCGCTCCATATTCTCTCTCAAAAGTCCTCCATTTGTTCATAGTGTTTGTGAACCATTTGAGGCATTACATTTGAGGTGCTAAGTTCTTAAAGGCCAAAACTACAAGCTACAACAAGAGGTAATTCTATAACTCAATTCTATGTTGTTTATGTCAATTGTATGCTACTTGTAGGATTCATGCTTTGGAAACAATATTTCATGTATAGTTAGAGAAAACATAGATCCAAAGCAATTAGGGTTGTATGTGCTCCATAGGATGTTGTAGTATACAAAACCCTACACGTTCCTGCTCAGTAGACACGTGCTCAGGGCAGAACAACGCCCTCTCATGAAACATCCTCGTAATCTCTGTCTCCATTTCTGTCTTCTGCTTTAGAGGCAAAAAATTTGGGCCAACCGTTCCCTCTCCACCTGGGGAACATACTCGTCTCTGAACAACTGGGTAAACCTCTCCCAAGTTACTGCAGCATGATCTGTAGAAGTGAAATCAGTCGTCACGAAGTTCCACCAGTCCATCGCTCCCAAATGAAGCTGGTTCAGTGCAAACTGAACTCTCAACTGCTCCGGGCATGAACACGTATAGAAACACCCCTCAATGTCGGAGATCCATCTCATGGCAGAAATCGGGTCCTGGGTCGCATCAAACTCTGGTGGCTTCGTGTTGTTGAACTCCCAAAACAGGAACGAGTCACCCTCCTGTGGCCTCGCAACAGCTAGGGCTGCGGTGGCTGCGACAACAGCAACCTCTATGACAGCAGTGTATCGCTCATCAAATGTCTTAATCAGTGTGGTCTTAATAGACCTGAACATCTCTGGTATCGTCTCTCTGATAGTTGCGGCCACCTTCTCATGAATGATCCTGCAGATCCCCTCGTCACTAATACCACTGCCCCCGGGGTTGTTGCGGGTAATCACCATAGTCTCTCTGAAACACAAACACATATATAATCAGGGACTAGCTCAAGAACACACGCCATTACCCACCGCTACATGCTACTTAGTATCCTAAGGTTCTTACTTGGGTCGCATACAGGTCCGGTGCTTTCAGTAGTACGGTCCCAATACTACCTTCCACACCAACCCATAGTCGCCCGAAGTCCTCTTCCTAGGATCATAATTCACAAGTACTCTATCCCTCATGGATATAAAACTACTCTCTCAGTAGATTTCTCAATGCACATGTAGATATCTATCCTAGATTTCTCCTCGATTCAAAGCTCTCTCTAAAAGATTCCTACTAGGTACTCCTACTCAGCACATACACAGAGCAAATAGCTGATAATATCAATCAATAGCATTCCCTAGGCTAAGCATCATGATTCAGACAACTCTAGCTCTAAATTCCTGAAATACCTAGCCTATCCTTTAGCATGCAACTCTAATATCTCATAAGTATCTCATAATATAAACAAGTAATGGTATCTTAGGAAATCACCGTTTAGGCTCTAGCTGATTGTACACACTGCTTCATCTCGTTTTCTCTTAAAAGCTCTTACTTGTTTTAGAAAAATCATTTCTTTTAAATTTTTTTCCCAAATACTCAGTTTGAGTCCAGACATACCCGAGAGTACATCCGAATCCCTCAAACCAAGGCTCTGATACCAACTTGTAACACTCTTAATTTTCAAACAAATTTTTTTTTTCATTTATAAAACCTCATAAAACACAATCTCATATTCTCATAAACCCGAATGTATAAGTTCTTCAACACACAAGACAACAAATTGTTTAACAATATCCCAGAATCCTCAAAACATAATCTCAAACTGGTGTGTACAATCAAGCCGGCGCCTTCCCGCGATCCTGAGAGGTACCTGAAACACATTTCACACAACACTGTAAGCACGAATCTTAGTGAGTTCCCCAAAATACCACACACCAATAATTAGCCTCTCATGGCTATATCTCAATAAGGACCCTCCGGTCATGTGTCTCAGTGAGGACCCTCCGGTCTCACAGCTCGGGTTGGACCCTACAGTCCTGTATCCTAGTGAGGACCCTCCGGTCTCACAGCTCGGTTTGGACTCTCTGGTCCTAACTCAATATGGCACATAATAATATACAACATAAATCACAAAGACAGAATGCATAATATATCACATAACTCAGAATAAGCACATAAGACCCTCCGGTCAATAACTCAGGCAAGACCCTCGGGTCACACAGTATTACCACTCAGGTAATTATAGTGAGAAGACTTACCTAGTAAGTAAGCGGATATGTCTCGTACTGTGACAACCCGACGCTTTCTAGTCATCAAAAGTTAATTTCCGTTAAATAAAATTTTGAATTTTATTTATTCCGTTAAGTCCTTGTGGGTTAGAAAATAATTTAAAATATATAATTAGGGGTTACATAAGTTTTCGGAAGCAAAAATGCTCGAAAAAAATCAATTTTCCTTTGAAAATTCAGCAAAAAAAAAAAAAAAAAAGGAAAACCCGTTTACCGCCGCAAACTGCTTACCGCCACAAACCCAACCGATATAAAGGTTTTTCTTAGAGAGATTCTTCATTTTCATCTTTTTCACCCAAAAACTATCTCAAGTTGCTCCCAAGAACCTCCCAAGAACATTCATATACTCAAGAACAAGTCTTCAAATCTTCAAGTTTTTCCTCAAGAACACCAAGAACAGCCTTCATATCTTCAAAGGCTGTAAACCCATTTACCGCCGCAAACCGTTTACCTTTGCAAACTAGTTCACGGCCGCAAACAGCCTCGAGCCGTGAACCTTAGCTGAAAACCCTCTTTTTCCACTTCAAACAAGTCTCGGTAACATTCCTAACCCAAGAGCAAGTGTTTTCTAACACTTTCATTAATGGTTTCGCTAATTAAAATACAATTATCTGTTTAATTATCATTAGGGTACCATTAACTCCGCGTACTCCAACTCGAGGGTCATCTTTCTGGTTTTGCTATCGAGCACGTGCATATAATCATCAGTGAGTTCATACCCCTACACTTTTACTGTTTTTAATGTTTTCAGGGGGAATACAAGAAAAACACGAAGAAAGTTTGTGTTCTTATATAAAGGATTTCAACATGGTTATACCAAACTCACAATCGTATAAACTAATAATTTATTTATGGGATTTCAATTCTTCAAATAGTTTTATTATCATTAATAGAACTATCATACACTACAACCGGAGGATTCCAGGGAACTCAATTACATGGTTTTATTTTAAGTAATAACACTACTATACATACTGGTGGCAGCCAGGGTTTACATACAGAACACATTACACATTACTGGTGTTAGCCAGGGTTTTCATACAAAGGTTTTCATATAGATCATACTATATATTACTGGCGATAGCTAGGGTTTTTCATACAAAGGTTTTCATAAAGAACCCAGTATACAATATAACTGGTGGTAACTAGATATACAGACTAACATTTTCATATACTAATACAGAATACAGTAACGAACGTACATTTTAGTCTTAGGGTTTAAGACTACTTTTCACTTCTAAAGAAAATATTGGATTTTCTTGGGAACATACAAACATTTTACAGATTCACAGACAGGTTTTCATTACAAAAACATACTTATGAACTCACCAGCTTAAATGTTGATACTCTTTCAAATCTGCTTGTATTCTCAGGGAACCGGTAGACAGGTACACCCGCAAGTTTTTTAGAAGAAGAAGCTTTTAGAGTCACGTCTTTTATACTTTTGGTTATACATTTTGTTGTTATGCAAATTATGTATCGAAAAAAATATAAATATTCTACTTATTCAATGTAATGGTTATGTTGGCTTTGATTACTATGAAGCAATTGTTGTGATACTGTACATGACGTCCTCCACCCCCGAACATTTCTGCTGTTCCGGTTTGGGGGTGTGACATGTACTCAACGATCGGTGTAGACTCCGTCTACACATCATAATCATCTCTAATTAACATTTTATAACAACAACTCTAAAGATGTTAAGCTAACCTTTTTTTTTCTAATTCTCGAAAAGGTGAAAGACCATTTTACCCCTCCATGGTCTCCATAATTCGTAACTTGACCAACCCAAAAAGTCAACGAAAGTCAACACTCGAGTCAACAGTCCATGTTGACCCAGCTCGTCGAGTGCATCTGTGTGAATCATCGAGTTCCTCCTGTTCTCAGAAAAATCGGGAAAGATCCCTTCAACTCGCCGAGTTGTCTCACCAACTCGTCGAGTTTGCACTCATCTAGACTATCGGGGAAAACACTAGGAAACTCGTCGAGTTGGCTTATCAACTCGTTGAGTCCCTTCAGTCCATTCTCTCATTCATGCATTTTTAAGTAGAAATAAGGTCCCATACTATAGATCTAGCCTCCCAAGGCTGAAATAACACGTAAAGCTGCAAGCTTTACGTTCATCCATGGAATCTAGGGCTAAGTTGCTAAACGAAGGCTCAACAAGGTTATAATGCATGAAACTTGGCGAAAGCTCGATAAAGCTTGAATCTTTAGGCCCAAGGGACCTAATATCGTCTAGATCTGAAGTCTCATCTTCAAGGCATGCTCAAACATCTAAGGGACTTAAAGAGCAGATGGAAATGGCCCTAAACTCCCTAGTGAAGAGATCTAGCATGAAACATCCCAAAAATACAGTCCAAAAATTTCATTTTTCAATCATTATAAAAATCATAAGCCATCCAGTATCATAAGTAAAATCGTGGGTCATGTATCATAACACATCATAAAATCTGTCTCATGTATATCTCATAACAAAAATATCAGAGTTAAACTCCCAGGCTGAAGACTGTGGTGTGTGCCATGCGATCATCCCGAGCCCTTCCCTTTGCTAGTGGAAGTACCTGAAACCAAAACTGAAACCGTAAGCACGAAGCTTAGTGAGCTCCCCCAAACTACCACATACCATACACATATAACATGCAACTAGGAGATACGGGCCCCGCCCACACTCATGGAGATAAAGGGGACGTACCCCTTATCCCAGACAAATCCTCCGGGAACTCAATCGTCACCTTACCCTTATCCCGGGTATCGATAACATAGGCGACGTACCCCGCGCAACCCTGCTGAAAGTAGCGCCTCGCTCTCGTTGCTGAACTGGAAAACTGGTCCGCGCTGTGGCCTCTCGCCCTGAATCACTAACGCTCCCCCACTAGGAGTGCGAACTCTAACCAACTGTCGCTCACAATCTATCACTGCTCCATTGGAACTCTACCAATCCACACCCACTATAAACTTGTTCCATCGCAGGGGAATAAGAACCAAATCTACTAGGAACTGCTCATCAAATAACCGCAGTGTACATCCTCTATGAATTCTCGCGACCCTGATGGTCCTGTCGTCTGCTCTCTCCACATCGAGTGGGCATTCCAGCTCCCTCGTAGCTATGCTAAATCGCTTGCTAAGTGCAAGCGACACAAATGATCGGGTTGCCCCCGAATCAAAAAGTACCACAGCTGAAATGTCGTTCACTAGGAACGACCCTATGGACATATACATAACATAAGCAATAATCAAATAAAATGATAATAAGAAGATGGAGAAGATACATACCAGTAACCACATCTGGAGTCGCTCGCGCCTCCTCTGCTGTCAACTGGAATCTTTGCACTTCGCCACCGGCGCCTCAGCCCGGCGCTGACGGTCATCTGTAATCCTCATAGTAGCAGGAGCGGGTGCCACCACCATTCCTGCTGATGCAAAACTCGGACACTGGGACTTCTTGTGTCCCCTCTGATTGCAATGGAAGCAAATCAGATCAGATGCTGTGGTGGTAGTAGTGGTAGAAGTAGCGGTACAATCTCTACTCACATGTCCAGTTCGACCGCATTTGAAGCAGCCCACACTCCCCGCCCTGCACGTCCCCTCGTGCGAGCTGCCACACTTGCCGCAGCGGCCTCGACCCTGCTGGCCCTTCTCTCGGGAATCGGTCTTGGGCTTCTTGCGCGAGCCTTCCATGCCAGATACCGACTCTGGCTTCCTCTTCCTCTCCATCTCTAAATCTATCTCTCTCTCACGAGCGCTCGTAATCATGTCCTCCAGCGTCTTGCAGTTGGAGCGGCTCACAAACTGACGTATATCACTCCGCAAAATCTCATGATATCGGGCCTTCTTCATCTCCTCGTTCACCACATACTGCGGAACAAGAAGGGCCCTCTCCCGGAACTCGGCGGTAATCTCCGCCACAGTCTCCGTCGTCTGCTGGAGGTCCTGGAACTCCCTAGCAAGCTGCTGCACCTTAATGACAGGTGTGAACTCGGCCCAAAACCTGGTCGTGAAATCGCCTCAGGTCATTGCATCCAATACCGCGTCATCACCCACGGCCTATCCGACCTCCTCCCACCAATCTCGCGCCCTGTCCTTCAGAAGGCAGGACGCTAATCTAACCTTGTCCCCCTCGGGACATCTGCTAGTGCGGAACGCGTTGGCGACATCCACCAACCACCTAGTACTGGGAATGGGGTCCCGAGCCCCATGATAATCGGGAGCCCCAAATGCTCTGAACTCCCTGAAGGTGAGCGTGCGCGACCCGATCATGGCCGCCACCTCAGTGCGAAAGGCGCTCAGCTTCTCGTCCAGAAGCTCTAGAATACCCTCCTTGACCGTACCGAAGATCACAGGAGTCTGCTCGAGTATAACGCGAGTAACCTCTGAGGAGAGGAACTCCCTAGTCTGCTCATCTAGCTGCCCGACACCTGAACTGCCGACTGCTAGTCTGGGTCGTAAAACCACCATTATGAAAACACAACATAACAGACATCAACATACTAATATAACTGGAGGGATCACTACAAGTTCCCTGGTCTTGTCTTCGCCTTCCTTGATTCGAGTACGGATCCCCTGCTTTCAGTAGTACGGGCCCATACTACCTTCCACATCTATCCGTACTTTCCTCAAGTACTGCCTCGACTCCACCAAGTCCCTTCTACTACTACTGCTGATCTCTTGCTAATCTCATCCTAGGCTTGCCCTAGGGTAATCTCCAACCCACTCTGCGCCATCAGCTGCATAAGAAGTCCCTACTTTCTTTCACTAACTAGCTCGTGAATACTATTACATATTACTCAGACTAGATAATTCTTCTAATGAGAGATCCTACTCTACAACGGTTGGACTCAGACAAGAGTTGCGAAATAGAGCTAGACTTAACCTTCTGGAATTATTTAGTCCTTGAAATATGCAACGTAACATATTCGTTTACTACTTAGTGAAAGATAACTAAGACTCCTAAAAGCACAAAGAAAGCAACATTCGAGCATTGAGTACACATAATCAAACATCTACTACTCTGGCTATCATACTGGCTAATCTGTACTAGCATGCAGTTCTCGTAAAGCTGAACACATATAACAGGCACATAAGGCATCCTTCCTAGATCCTTAGTCCTAATAAAGCTTTGATACCATAACATAGCATAAACTTGTATGGGTAATTTGGGAGTACTTACTTGAGCTCGGCTGATTACATGCACCACACCCTTTCTCTTTTCAAAGTTCTTTTCTATTTTCAAAATCCTTTTTGAAAAAAAATGATTTTCTTTTGAAAATTTCATACCGCTTCCTTATTTTGAGTTCAGACACACCCGAAAGTGTGCCCGAATCCCCCAAACCAAGGCTCTGATACCAACTTGAAACATCCCAAAAATACAGTCCAAAAATTTCATTTTTCAATCATTATAAAAATCATAAACCATCCAGTATCATAAGTAAAATCGTGGGTCATGTATCATAACACATCATAAAATTTGTCTCATATATATCTCATTACAAAAATATCAGAGTGAAACTCCCAGGCTGAAGACTGTGGTGTGTGCCATGCGATCATCCCGAGCCCTTCCCTTTGCTAGTGGAAGTACCTGAAACCAAAACTGAAACCGTAAGCACGAAGCTTAGTGAGCTCCCCCAAACTACCACATACCATACACATATAACATGTAACTAGGAGATACGGGCCCCACCCACACTCATGGAGATAAGGGCCCCGCCCACACTCCGATATCTAGGAGATACGTGCCCCACCCACACTATGCTATCTCTGAGATACGGGCCCCGCCCACACTCAGCTACATCGAGATACGGGTCCCACCCACACTCGACTACTGTGAGATATGGGCCTTGCCCACACTCAGCTGCTATGCCAAAACATACAAGTATCACACAAAAATAAGTATACCAAATCTATCATTCAATCATTAATCATATTGCAACCAAACTACTAGGAGATACGGGCCCCGCCCACACTCAACTAACTAAGAGATACGGGCCCCGCCTCCACTCCACTAATAATAAACTCATACTGCGGGCCGACCTTGGTGCCTTAGACCCGTTCCTACTGAAGGGACACTCACCTCGTGTGTCTGGCTGCTGAAATCCCGAGTGAGAAGTATATGGCTGCTGCTCCGGCGACTCTCCGGCTATAATTCCCAAAATGACACTTAGTCAGAAACTGACAGCTAATCTCAGGGTGAAATGACCATTTCACCCTTGGCCAAAGTCAATACTCCAGTCAAAGTCAACATTCTAGTTGACATGACTCGCCGAGTTGGCCCGAAAACTCGTCGAGTCCCTATTCTTTCATCTGCCCCCAACCCGACTCTACTCGTCGAGTTTAACAAGAACTCGACGAGTTCTCCTTCAATCATAACATCGGGACAATCTTCATCTGACTCACCGAGTTCCTCCCGAACTCGTCGAGTTTATCTTCATCATATGATCGTGTCTAGTCCGTGTCTCACCGAGTTGTATGAACAACTCGTCGAGTCCATCTTCATAAGTTGGGAGATGGCCTTGGACTCGCCGAGTACGTTCCTGCACTCGCCGAGTCCCATGGTTTCCAGATCCTTGGCTATGTCTATTTCGTTGAGTCCCTTCCCTGGGTCTCCCCTGAATCATAACAGTTTTGGGACCCAAGCCACGACTCGCCGAGTCCCAAGAGCGACTCGTCGAGTCTATTCATGGCCAAGTCTATAACTCGATTTCTGATATGCCAAACTCATCCTGAAGGTAGATCTAGGCTCCTAAGATCGGTATGGCACGTAAAGTCATGAACTTTACGTTCATGCATGGGACTTTCATCCTCAAAGGACAAAAAATGGGGTTTATTTCATACTTGGGGTTCTCATGGCCATAAACATGGCACCTTTATGCCATGAGGACCCTCCAAGGTTCCAGATCTGAGTGTAAATCGACTTGGGACGTCCAAGTCCCAAGGATCAAGCTTCTTGGACCCAAAACTTCATAAAGATGACCATAAGGAGATCAAAGAAACTACAAGTGAAGTGTGAGGCTTGATTACCAGAAAGTGAAGAGAAACTGATGTTGTTCTTGGATCTACAATCTTCTCTTGGAGTCCTCCTTCTTCCTCTTCTTCCCACAAGCTTCAGATACACCAAATAACTCTCAAAATCACCAAGAAAGCTCAAGTTCACTTATGGAGGATTAGGGTTTCGGGATTACTGCTCTGGAGATGATGGAGGCTATACAAGACGCCTATAATGTTGCTTAAATAGGGTGCAAACCCTAAATATTAGGGTTTCCCTCAGACTGGCCTACTCGTCGAGTCAAGGCGTGGACTCGCCGAGTATATCACTTAAACCCGCGTCCAAACCTGGCATCTACTCGACGAGTTAGGGCTACAACTCGTCGAGTAGCTCTTATAAAATGACATTTAATGAATTAAATACGTACTAGAAATGGGGCGTTACATAACAAACATATGGTCAAGGTGATAGCTTTTTACCTCCAAATGGCAGCTAGCACTGAAAGAATGCTAGATCCAAGGGCTCCTTCTCCTTCCAGGCCTTTTGCTCCTCCAACTTCTTGAAAGAATGCACCAAATCACATACTTTTAGCCTCTCTCTCTCTCTCTCTCTCTCTCTCTTTCTCTTTCTCTCTCTCTCTCTCTCTCACAGATGGTACCATCTCGTTTAGGGTTTCTCTCAGGGTGGTAAAGTGATCAGGGAGGCGGAATGAAGGGCATAAGGTTCTTTAAATAGGGTGCAAACCCTAAAAATTAGGGTTTTCTCACTCAGCTCCTACTCGTCGAGTCGGGTCCTTCCAACTCGTCGAGTAGACTTTATAAATCACGCGATCATCTCAATCTCTACTCGGTGAGTTGGGGCCTCCAACTCGTCGAGTTGCGTTGAAAAACCGAATATAATTTAGTTAAATATTATACCTGGGAGTCGGGATGTTACAAACAACGACAAGGTTACAGTATTATTTAGCGTATAATGAAGCTATGTGCCACCTGAAACATAGTTTGATTTTTTTAGAAGAGAAACTACACTGAAGCAAGATTGCAATTTTTAATTACACAAATTGTCATCCATGCATACATATGGCTTTTGGTATATAGTAGGTTGTTGTTATTATCAAGTCCTGTACTCCAAATGAGCTAGGTGATATGATGGTAATACTTAAAGTAATAATCGTTATATTCGATATTTTTATGTGGGTTAAGTTAAGTCCTTGTTACTTAATTGTGTGGTTTAAGCTTTTAGGTTCTACAAGTTCAGTTTCTATTTCTATTCCCCACAAAGTGCTATCCGAGGGAATGTTTGCTAAGGGTATTTTACAAGAACTATTGTGACATCCCGGAATCTAAGTTAAAGACTATGGACGGTCAATTCATAGTAAATCTCTTTGTAATTGGACTCATTGCATTTTAGTGTATCTTTTGTAAAATAAATTAGTTTTTTTCAACTATCATAAGATACCAAATGGTATCTTACTTCCAAATGTGAAAACAGGACAAACAAATTAAACAGCTCAAATTGCAATCCTAGTTAATGCGTCTGAAAAACTAAAACTTAATATTAAGCAGTTGTGAGCGAAGAAAACATTTTAATCTCATAGTACATGCTCCCTTGTTTCCAAAAATATAAAGAACATGCAAACCAGAGTTCATATGCAAAAGAGACGACAATTATAAGAAAACAAACCAGTAAAACACTGATTTTCTTTAAACTGCTAGAACCGAATCGACCCGTTGAGGCACTAGCACACCTTAGATGGAAATTCTGAGAGCGTTTTTGGATTCAGGATATGGTCCAATATTTAATTTCATACTCAAAATATTTATAGCAAAAATATTTGCAAAAGTCGAAAAATCGAGCATTTCGAGCTATTTAGACGCGAAACTTTAAATGCAATTTCCCAGAGTTCTATAACTTCAAAAATAAATCTGTTTCAGGTTTTTGGAATCCTTGAACTCGGCTCTATCGTACGACACTTTCAGAAAAATTATTCGACGCGGGAATCTCGATTCATCAAACTAGGATTGTTTTGGGAAATTAATGGGACTGATGCATCATTGTGGGGCCATGTGATTTTGATAGACAAAAAAATCTGATTTCTTTTGTTGCTCATGCCCACATGACTAGCCATACCTCTACACCACCTTACCTCTTCCCTTTTTCTTCTTCATTTCTTACACACTTCTCCTTTAAGGTACAAGCATAGCCTCCCTTAATCAACTTCATCAATAAATAGAGGGCGTTAGTTCATCAATTTCTTCACAACTCATCAGCAACAATTTCTCTGTCTCTCTCTCTCTCTCTCACTCAGTCTCCCTTAATTTCTCCCCCTCTCCCTTTCGCTCTCTCACACACACACACACACACACACACACACACACACACTCTCTCTCTCTCTCTCTCTCTCTCTCTCTCTCTCTCTCTCTCTCTCTTCTTACACTACCGAGGACCACCAACATCACTGAACTAAATAGCCATTGCCACCACCCTTATCCACCTATTTTTTGATCAAATAAACCCCTCCAAGCCTTCCAACTTCCTGCCTTACCTCTTCCCTCCTCCCCTTCGACAACTACCGTTGACAGAAGCAAAAAAGGGAAGCAGCTGATAGGCTGTCGGGCAGCCTCCTACCACCGTAGAGCTACTCTCGGTCACCATCATTCAATCACAATCGACCACCTCTACTGTGCTGTTGATGTTGCTTTGTAAGTCCCCACACACCGCATTTTTTTTCTCATTGTGTCTACTTCGTTGTAATCCATTGCAAACCGGAGATCTCATTTTCTTTCTGTATGCTTTCGTTCTAACAGGAGGAGGAGGACCCTCCTACTCAAACTTCAATTTTATGTATTAAAAACCTACCCTCCTTTGAAATTTCTTTTGCAAATTAAGTCAAAAATTACCAAACTCCCTTTCCAAATAATTCAAAACCCCCCTCCCTTGAAAATCTGTTACAAAATAAGTCCTAACCATTCAAACTTTTATTCCAAATATTTAAAACAGTCCCACATTTGGAAATGGTTAACAAATTTATTCCCATTCCATTTATTTAATTCAGTAAATCAAACTTATAGTTTAGTCAAGTCACAAATTAACCCCCACACTTATTAATTTATAGCAAAACTTCCTTTTGGTTAATTGGGTAACTAAATTAATCCTGACGGTTAGTTTTCGAAGCGACAAGTAGCGGTTTCTCACGTCAAGTTTCTTGAAATTAATCGACAAATCACACAAAAAGGTGAGTGTTATGGCTCTTCTTTGATATTTTATATGCATTGGGGGAGAATACACGTGCTTACTTGTGCTAGTTCATGCAAAAATACACATAAAATATTACTATTTTATGTATAAACTATAACCAGTTTATAAAATATTTGTTTGACATTTATATGTTATAAACACATAAACTCGTTTTAAACCTCATTATTTCCATATGTTTTGTTATTAAAATGATACAACTAATAAAAATAACATATGCCATTGTACTACAAAACCTATGATTTTATGTGACATTGTATGTCATAAAAAACAAGTCATAAAACTTTGTAGTATTTCAAGGATTCAAACTATTACCATGCATGTATATTTATAAAATTTATAGATGAACATCTGCTAAGACATTGATATTTCAAAGCGAGTGCCTAATACAACACATACATACCAGGTATACTCAAATTTTATAAATTCTATACAATTCATTAAGCCTAGCAACTTATCCACTTATAAGTTTGGGTTGAGGGGTATTCACATACCTTAGTTAAGGAATTTTTAGTGATACACTATTTGTTAGCTAAGTCAAACCCTTATCATACCCATACTAATGTAACCGTTAATCTTTAGAGCAAGATACGTATGTATAGCTCAATACGTGATTGACATCCCCACCTGTAGTTGCTAGGTACAACCTCGATCGATTAATCGAAGCGGGTGATAAGTATCTACTATCGTTACTACAATGTACAATGATGCGTTGTAGGGGGATACATTCAGTCATATAGCTCTGTTATAGGACTCACTATAAACATTAACCAGAATCTCTCTCTTACTACAAACCATGGGCTTGGTTGTTTTTTTAAAACTATTTTAAGTATGGATTTACTTATGCAAAGATACATTTTGGTTTTCAAAGCTTATTCATAAACACTGTTTTAAGTATGGTTATACTTACAAGAAAATACTTTTTAAACCTTTTTGAAAGGATTACTGCTGACAGCAGAAAACCTATAACTTCTCACCAACCATGTGTTAACCCTAAAAATTACATGTATTCCCAGGGAATTAGTAATTGAAGAATTCAGACAATAGATAATCATTGATTTCAGGCAATCTAGTTTTTGTTATATCTGCCTACCTATTAAAGGAATTTATGTGTTATTATTATTATCTATAAGAACCCTGTATTCAAACTTAAAGATGGAATACAAATGTTGGTTTGTTTATTGTTGTACTATATATATATATATATATATATATATATATATATATATATATATATTCAGGTTACCAGTAATCCATGAACTTAATCGTACAACCCATCATGTTCCGCCTCCTCGGCCGACGGTGTGACACATTGGTATCCGAGCTAAATTGGCTATAGAGAACTCGTATCCTCGAAAGAAGAATACAACTATAGTAAGAAGATCCTAATAAAAGTATTATGATTAATTACACTACTTCTTGGCTACTTACGGTACAGGGAATATGGTTTGAGGGGGAACTTGGGTTGTTGGATTCAAAACAGCTTAATTGCTAAAATGATCTTGCCCTCCGGTGCTCCTTGGATGGCCCTCGTCTGTACTTGGTAGTCTTGGAGTACAATACAAAAATTAGTAACACGACAAACCTCACCAACAATAATATATAAGAGTTATATATATACTCTGATTTGCAATGAGAACACTTAACAAAATTCTAAGCATCCCTTCAACTAAAACTACTCACTCAACGCTTTAGATCAAACGCCTCGACTATGGTTAGTACCGTACGTAAGCCATACTACAAATAAACCTGGAACGCATGCCTATGTTATTTATGGTCGGGCAGGTGCAGAACCAACCTTGAGCATGGACTTTGACAGACTACAACGGTTGAGAGTTTTAGAGATTGAAGAATGTTCTCAAGATTCATTGCAGATACCTAGTACCTTAGAACCTTTATGTCAACCTTAAAAAAACTTATACAGTTTTAAACACTTATACATTTAAAAACTGACTAACACACTTAAAACCCTTTCATGTAGATGGCAGATTTACCCGACGACCTTCCGTCTTGGATGGATATTGCAGACCCAAATGAACTACACGAGGTCACGATACATCTAGCCTGGGATCCATATTTCCCCTAGGACGCTCTAGTTGCCCACACATACCTCTAAGAGGAATTTGATCTGTTAGCGGATGAGGAGGACGATGATATAGAGGAGGTTGCAGAGTCTGACGATGAGGGTATACTTCAGGATGCCTAGGAGATAGATGATGACGGACCTATCGAGGATGAGGAAGGCCTTACTAAAGAGGAGCCTGCTACTCCCACTCCACCATCCTTTGCGCCCAGGCCACACTATTAACATTATCTCCATGATGGTAAGGGTCCCTATTTGATGAGGACCTCGGGATGAGCATTCCTCCCACATACCACTTGGAACCTTTTATTCATGTTTCCCGACCCACTTGTGGTAACCTGGGGAAACGAACCTTGACCTATGAGCCGACTTGGCTCCTTAACATGCTTCGCAAGCGGAAAATCACTAACCTTCCACCATATTTTGAGATTGGTGAGTCTTCTCAGGCTCCGCCACATGCACCACTCAGGGACGATCCAAAGAATGATCTAATCCCCGCCTTATGACTCAGCGCAACCAGCTGTTAGATACAGTCGGATCCCTGGACAGTCTCATCATAGGTTTAGGCTCTACTTCACTAGCACGGTGAGTCGAAAGACTCGAGCAGGAGAAGAAGGAGGACATTGAGGCCATTTAGACACTATATCATCGTGTAGGAGCTAAACACACCGATGCGAATGCTATGAGTTCTCATTATAGAGCGCTAGCCTATAGGACCTAGATCGCCGAGAACCAAGTAAATGCGACGTCATATCCAGGAGCAGTTCGATTCACTGGTCCTCTATCTGATTTCGCGTTTTGGGCAATAGACATTTCATCTAGGGTGGCTTTTATCCTATGGTAGGGTTAGAACTTTTGAGGAATAGATTTTGTTCTTCCAAGTGTTTATTATTGCATGATTTGAAAATGAACTTTTGTAAAGCCTTTCGATTTCTTACCTTATACGGTTGGTACCCTTGTAAACGAAAACAAGCAGTTATAATATATGAAACTACTTTCAATATTTGTTAAATGTGAAACTTATTATCTGTATTTCTTGTAACATACTATCATTACTTAGTTAAAAACATCGGTTACAACTGTCATACCATGAATGGGAAATTTATAAGATTTCAAGAACAAGTTACACTAATGCACCATCATAAAATACAACTTGTTTATGACTACATAGTGTAAAACAACTTAAAATATCCATCTAAACATATTGCAAAGATGCCTCCACGAAAAATTCCACGAGTTCGTCCACCACCAACACCCCGAGGCAATCAAAGAGGTGCTCCAGAAGTAACTCAAACTTTAGGAGAAACTCCAAACTCCTAAGGAACTCCAAGCGCAACGAATGCAATCCCACCATTTCAAATGGATCATAGTCTAATGCTGATCCTACTTGCGCAAGGGATTGCTACAGCTTTAGCCACATATGAGGCTGCATGAAATGACAACCTTAGGAATAGTAGAACTGGTGGCGACACTGCAGTCACAAACGAAAAGAATTCAATACCTTGTTCATATAAGGATTTCATGGACTGCAAATCCCGATCCTTCTATGGCATGGAAGGAGCTATTAGACTATCCCGATAGATAGAAAAGATGGAGGCAGTGTTTCGCATCAGAGCTTACACTGAGGACTTCCGAGTGAAATACGCAACTTGAACACTGATGGATTGTACCTTGACTTGGTGGAATAACAATGCTATGTCCATGGGAATCGATGAAGCCTATGTCATGGATTGGGAACCTCTGAAGCAGATGATGATCATGGAATATTGTCCACAAAAGGAAGTCCAATATTTGGAGCAGGAGCTTTGGAACCTTATTATGAAAGGATCGGAGGTGGCTGCCTACACCTATCGATTCAATGACCTTGCAAACCTTTTCCCGGGAATGGTGACCCCAAAAGATAAAAAGACGGAAAGGTATATTTGGGAACTAGCTTCACCAATCCATGGTTTTGTTACTGCATCCAGACCCTCTATTTTTATAGTGCCAAGAAATTGGCCTAGCAGTTGACTAAGTAATCTATCCGTCAGGGTACCATGACCCGCCAAAATAGAAGAACCAATATGGGAGTACAAAGATGAAGTTCCATGGAAATCCGAAAGGGAACTCCAAGCATTGCATGTCCAATCTAAAACATGTGACTGTATATGCTGCAATCATAAACACTCCCACTCCAACAAAGCCCTATTCTGGAACCAGACCCCACTATACTAAGTGCAACTTCCACCATGTTGGAAATTTTTTGATCTGCATCATATCAATCATGAGGGGTCACACCTCTAAGTTTTACAGAAAGGCCCCAAACAACACAACCTCAACCACTACTACATGGGGAAGCCGAGACTACTTTGAATGCAACAAACCAGGGCATTTCAAGAAAGACTACTCTAAACTGATGAACCAGTGTGGTAAAGGAAAGGCATGATGGGTTTTACGCATTGTAACACTCCTAAGTGTACATGCAACCCTAAATACCTTGGATCTATGTTTTCTCTATTACACATGCAATTATGAACTTTCCAAGGTATTACCCTATCTAGCATACAATACTTGATACTTGGGTAATCAAATGGATAGAATACATACCTTTGTTTGATGTAGCTTGTCTCCATGAAGCTTGAGTGCCTAGTGCCCCAAGTGTGACACCTCAAATGGTTCACACAACACCAAATGCACATGGAATGACTTGAGAGAAATGGAACACTCCTTGAAATCATCTAGCCCTCATATTCACACATTAGTGCACGATTTCTTGAGCCATGGGATTCTTTTATATGGTGGCTATTAGGGTTACACCATGTAACTCATAACTTTACCCATTCCTTATGCTCCATCGATTTTAACCTCCATGGAGTATCCATGGGTCACCCCATGGACTTAGTCCAACATAAGGAATCTTGGATCACAAGCCCACATATAAAAGAATGAATGATTTACACAATCAACCCATATATTTAATTAGTCTCCTTTTGATCACTTAATTAATTCCAAATTAATTCTTGATCAATACTAATTAAATAACCTTATTAATATATTAGAACTTATAATATATTAACCAACTTTAAGTGTTATTTCTCTCATTATAGTCTATCCAAATGCATGATGCCATGCAACCCAAATGGACCATGTCGGGTCGGGTCAAGTCTTACCAATTATAGTTATGGACTAAGACATTAATCCAACAGTCTCCCACTTGGATAAGTCTAAAACTATTATTGCGTATGACTTCAGGAACCGATCAGCAATCGTAGCTCTCAAAAGCTTCTGTCGAACTTTGACCTTGTCGATGAACTCTGACCTTTGTCAATGACTTGTCCATTATATAAGGGATCATATATTCCTCCATTCTAGATATCATACGGACTGAGACATGGATTATCAATCATTCTCTCAGTCCATTTGTTGTTTCCCGATTTCCGATTCATGATAACTGACCGATTGAACAAATCAAATCAGTCCTGGCTTGGCCAAGCACTCACATGTATCATCTTTAAATCATCGAGGGGCCCACATATATCGCTTTTATCCCGAAGGTAAAAGGAATGGATAAACTTCGACTCATATGGCTTGTTCTACTACTTGTTGAATCATACACAAAGGCACGTTTTATAACATCGAGTTACCGAATGCGTTTTCGTGCAATCAATGTACAACCAACTCATAGTAACAACTCATATCTCTAGGTTTGAAGAATATAAGATATTATCGTCTCATGATCACTCGTGATAAAATCCATGAAGTGATTCAAATGAGCGCGGGTTGAATCCAATACTCAGAACTTATGAGCACTCATGAGTGTTGTAGCACCACTTTGTCCACCAACTTGGACCTCTACAAACCAACCCATGACAGTCTTGATTCATATCTACTTCCAACATATGACCGACTGTGGATGGTTTGAATAACTTAATCATTCAGGAAGAGCGACTTAGTTATTCTGGAAGTCAAAACATGCAAAGTGAAACACAAGAATAAATGAATCAAATATGGTATCAAACCCTATGAATATAAATAAACACTTTTATTTATCACCATACTGATACTTCATTACTCATTGTTTCGGTTTTATCAACTTTATACTTGAAGTAAAAACACTAGTTGTCCCATGCTCCAAGCATGTACACTATGTTTTTCTTAAACAATAGCTTTGCCATACACCAAGTATGCACTCTATGTTTGTCTATGATCCTTACTTTGTGAAATAAACCAATTGAACATAATTTCAATGATTCTAATTTCACACTCCCAAATCCTTATCGAAAAATGTGAGAATTTCATATTCCTATCATTTATCGAAATCTGTTTAGATTTTAAACTTATATGCACTGACCCTCCTGTAATGAATATGTACAAAGTCACAAAGACTTGTCAACAGTCATTATAAGGTATTCCAATGGAGATCAACTCCATGGAAACTAAGTCTCATATTCAAAGTACATTGCTTTGGACATGCTTCTTGCATTAAGTTTTCTAATCTTACACAGATAACTTCCACCTATGGAGACAACTCCATATTCTCATTTTGACTATCACTTCTGAATAAGAGATGCCTCTTTTCAGAATATGTCAATATGGTCCTTCCAAAATTAGTACTATACTTCCAACTGTCCCTGAGCAACTAATCTTTGGTAAACCTCAGATTGACCTCGACAATTGCTTAATCATTTTAATCATATCCAATTCTAGACCTTTTCCCTTCTTAATGCCTCTGGGCATTTGGAAAAATTTAGAAATGACAAATATTATAGCACATGGAATTGATCCTGTACCCAAAGCAAATGGTACACGATTCATGATGTCTCACATAAAGACATGATTCTAGACCAGTCTTTTGCTACAATATTTTTATTTGCCATGTTTACAAAATTTGACTATGAAGAGGGATGCCGTAATCATAATCGAATTTTGAGAACACAATATATAGAATTTCCTTAAGTTGAACCAATCCAACATGAAATTCATATATATATTCTTGACTAAAGATGATTAAGGTCTCAATCTAAGCCTTTAGAACTGAAATGAAGTATATCCTCTCCCTTAATTATAGCAAATCAACTTTTTCAATCCCTGCAGCCTCACGAATTGAAACTTTTGTTTTCTATAATTAACATTGCTAACTTGCAACACTAACAATAATTATCATGCTCCCACTAACATGATGATTATTAGCATAACACTTATGCTCCCACTAGCTTTGACATGTACTTAGAAATCAACTGGACTTCTAGAAATCAATACTTTATTGACTTCCTTACCAAAGTTCAGATTTCTGATACGAGATGCTTTGATAAAACTTTATCAAAATCATACACCTTTCCTTAGATAGCATGCATGTGTGTCTAAACAATTTCAGAACTATGAAAAGGGATGTCGTAACCATAGTCTCAATTGTTTAGACCTTTTGCCATCTGCTTCAAATCTACTTGGTGGAAGTGTTTCCTCACCATCATTTTCATGAATCGGAGAGAAACCTTATGACCCTTAGATTTTATGGTGTATGTGTTCTTATCCATGTGAATCATCAAAACCATAGTTACAAGACAAGGATAATGACAAATCCAAACTCATATGGACTGAACTTATGCAATCTTAACTTCTTGCCACCTGGCAGTACAGGGCCTGCCATTGCTTCCAAGTTGTTATGCAACCAATTGAGAACTTTCAGAACTCCTATGCAAAGCCAACTTTAACTGGAATGGGCATAGAATATGTCAACATGATAGGTTATAAACCTCAAGTCGTGTGCTAGTGAAGAACCTCAGGTTTTATTCTTGATTAGTTCTTGAAATTCTTTTTAGGATCTTTAAGACTCCCACTGTCCTCTTGACATATAAGACTATCTTGCCAAATATTCAAGAGATAGTGCAGATTCTTTATCAAGACAAACACTTCACACAATTGGCCTTAGTTGGTCTTTGTTTAATCCAAAACATCACAACTTACCAACTTCAAATGTACAAGAGTAGGACACTTTTACTCTTACATTTGACAAGTGTTATAAACCTTTCTTTAAGATATGTCACTCAACTTATAGTCTTGGAGTATGACTCTAATACTTGTTTTGAAACGAAGTATGACTCATCTTCTTCATTTAACCATTTCAACAATTCATGACTCCTCTTCTTAGTCATAAGAATGCACTAAGATGTCCTTAGAAGACCAATTGTGATGTGGTTCTTTAATCATTAAGATGATCACAAAACATGATACTAAAGTACTCTCCCATCTTTTCAGATTTGAGAAACTTTTATCTGTCTGCCTAATTTGATTCTTCCCATTCGTTCTGCCATACATTGAGACTTTTCCAATGTTTCAGAATTATACTTAAACTTGTAAGTATAACCATATTTACTAAAATTTAGTAAATCATGACGAATAGTCTTAACGAGCTTTGTGGTGGACTTGACCAGTACACAAGAATGTGTACTCGATCCCTTTAGTCCTTAACTTGACTCACACATCCATGTGAACAAGTCTTAATTTTCCAATGCTTGAAAGTTCTCATTCATCATACTATGCAACTTGCATGATTCCAAGTTTCTATCCAACTGAAGCCTTGGCAATGAGAATCTTTCCTTATTTGGTAAATTATGACACTACCACAAACGAAAGAATCAAGTCCATTTTTTTTCAAATATTGCTATTAATGGAATCATATAAACAACCATTTTTCACAAATGCCACTTGTAAGGATATTTAAAATAAAATTAAAAACTTTTATTTTATTTCAAAACTTTGCGGAAAAAACTTATCCTTATAGTGCAAATGCATACGGAAAAACTTGTTGTTATCTATTCCTAAGCAATATATCATAACTCCTAAGTAACAGCTTCAAAATTTTGATGCGATCGAAATCCACCTACGCGATCAGAATCAACATATACTTCCTTTAAGCTTTCTCTCTATTCTTTGATTCTTAAAACATCAACATGTGACCCAGTCACATCATGTAATGAGGATCTTAGAATAGAAACTTAACAGAGTTAGATAATGGGCTCTACCAGAAGTAGAGTCAGACTTATTGACTTTAACATCCTTAGGTAAACTTGGCAGCTTTGCAATCAACGCCCCTTCCTTTGGCAAAATAAACATATGGACCCTTTGGTAATGGGACTATCTCAGACTTAGCCTTTCTCCTTACCATTTGGTCAACCGGGTTGACTATGGCCAATCCCTTTCCATTGGGAAGAGAATGCTTTTTCTGGATTTCCAGTGTCACCATTGTCACTGTCCATAAAGTTTTTGGGAAGTTGATCTTGTAATCAAATTTGCTTTACTATCATTCCAAATCATTGCTGATTCAGCAGCACCAAGCAAATAGATATGATCATTAAGGTTCATGTCATAGTCTGTTTCATAGTAGTCCCAAAGGAACTCACTATGTGACTTATAAAGTGATTGAACATCCAACTTTCTCAAGACTTTGACACCCAACTCTCCCAGCTTGTCAATATGTGACTTCATCTCTAAGATGTGATCACACATAGACCTAGCTTGCCATTAGGGCTTGAGTGACCTTGAACTTGTGGGTTAGGGAGAATAATAGGAGGAGGTGGAGGAAGTAAAGTTCCAAGAGATTTGGGAAGATCATAGATGTCTGAACTAGACATCTTTTGGGAGATATTCAAGATAGTTGATCTAAAGTCCTTAATATAACACCCAATATGAAATATTAAGGCTAGGATCCAACAACCTATTTATAACTGGAAGAGGGATGCCGTAATCCGAGTTATAAAATAGTTGAAGGTAGGTAAATGATGATTTACCAATTTCCACCATGAAAAACGAAATAATGTAATTAGGTTTTTAATTGGATTTGAAACTCCTAGATCTTTTGAGATTCATTGAACTTTTCAATGGCATGTTTCAATCTCGAGTGTGCCCTTCAGGTATTGTGACTGGGATGCCGAGGATCACAAAACAAGGTGTGAAGTAACCATGCAAATATACTTGGTACCCTTAATATTTACCCCTCAATCGATGTGCCGGTTAACCACACGAGCTCCACCGATACTATGATAAATATTAAGTTACCCTTTGCCTACTTTATTAAATCCAGGTTAGTGTGCCGGTTAACCACACACGCTCCACTAACGGTTTAAACAAAGTGCAAAGTGTAATTTCATGGATTAGCACCTTATTCACATTTTCCTAAGTAACTAAGATTGGGAATTTATAAGTGTTTAGTTACTTAGTATTTATCATTAATACTTTTAATGAAGGGAGAATTATAGTCCTTGTCCTACCCGTTCGGCTAACGACCCTCCACCAGTCAAGGAAGCGGTGGGTGAGAGTGGACACCCATTAAACTGCCATTTTATAGGCAGTAACCTTATACCCCCCTTATAGATCGGCTTCGTGAATGAGGCCTACTAACGGTAAGACTGACTTGCTCTTATACATATATTTATTATTAACTTATAATACTATAAAGTATAAGGGTTGAATTTTAACTTTTAAAATTCTAAGGGCTAACTTGGAATTAAAGTATTCATGGGGAAAACTTTACAAATTCCAAAACTTGAGGGCAAGTTTTGAAAATATTCAAAACTAATTAGTTCCATAACTTATGTGTTTAAAGTAGTTTTAATTATAAAAAAAACTCTTCAAGTTCCATAACTTGAGGACAAGTTATGGAAGACTTTAAACTAATAAAAGAATGTAACTTTTCTTTATTTTTGTAACTTATGGAACTAATTAAGGTTACACATTTTATCATTTAATGAAGTGACTCTTGAACCTCCATAACTTGAGGACAAGTTATGGAGTCATAAAACCATTTAATGAGGACAAGACTCTTCATTTTTGTAACCATTGCCAACTTTTTATGAGTTTTATGAAACTTAAATGTGACTTTTCATATTACTTGAGGACAAGTTACAAAAACACATTTTAGAATCAACTCTTAGATTAAAATGGATTGAAAACACATAATCAATTAACTTTTCTATTAATCTAATAAACTCATATGAACAAAGATAATTCACATCAAATTTTTTTTTTCAAGTAATTAGCATAACTTTTAAACTAATACAATTCGATTTTTCAGCTAATTTTGCAAGTATAACAAGAAAACAAGCCTTGGCTCTGATACCACTGATGGGTTTTGCGCATTCTAACACTCCTAAGTGTACATGCAACCCTAAATACCTTGGATCTATGTTTTCTCTATTATACATGCAATTATGAACTTTCCAAGGTATTACCCTATCTAGAATACAATACTTGATACTTGGGTAATCAAATGGATAGAATACATACCTTTGTTTAATGTAGCTTGTCTCCATGAAGCTTGAGTGCCTAGTGCCCCAAATATGACACCTCAAATGGTTCACACAACACCAAATGCACATGGAATGACTTGAGAGAAATGGAACACTCCTTGAAATCATCTAGCCCTCATATTCACACATTAGTGCACGATTTCTTGAGCCATGGGATTCTTTTATATGGTGGCTATTAGGGTTACACCATGTAACTCATAACTTTACCCATTCCTTATGCTCCATGGATTTTAACCTCCATAGAGTATCCATGGGTCACCCCATGGACTTAGTCCAACATAAGGAATCTTGGATCACAAGCCTACATATATAAGAATGAATGATTTACACAATCAACCCATATATTTAGTTAGTCTCCTTTTGATCACTTAATTAATTCCAAATTAATTCTTGATCAATACTAATTAAATAACCTTATTAATATATTAGAACTTATAATATATTAACCAACCTTAAGTGTTATTTCTCTCATTATAGTCTATCCAAATGCATGATGCCATGCAACCCAAATGCACCATGTCGGGTCGGGTCAAGTCTTACCAATTATAGTTATGGACTTAGACATTAATCCAACAGGGCATTCATGATAGGTGCGGGATATGCACTCTGGGAACCAACTATGGTTACTGGTACATTTCATATCAACAATATTTATGCTTCCATATTATCTGACACTGGTACCGATAAAAGCTTTATTTCCCATAAGCTTAGGATAATGATAAACCATAATTTATGCAAATTAAATCAAACTTACACGGTAAAAGTAGCAAATGGTCAAATATAGAGCACTTTAGAGATACTCACCAATTTCCTTCTCAACCTGAATAATCACGTATTACATGTCTACCTAATGCTAATGCCCATTGGAAGTTTCGATGTGATCATCAAAATGTATTGGTTATCATTACACCGAGCGAATTTCTTATGTTACGAAAAGGATGTTCGACTACCTTTACCAAACGATGAAGCCGTTGTGATTTACAGATATAAATCAGGGAAAAACCTAAGAGTCATCACTTAACTGAAGGCAAGGAAGTATTTGCAGAGGAGATGCTTTGCTTTCTTGGCCCACGTGGTGGATACGCAAGACAAGGGTAAGGAAATCAAAGACATACTGCAAGTGTGCAATTACCCGGCCGTATTTCCAGAAGATATACTTGGAGTACCTCGAGTCAGACAGGTCGAATTCTGAATCGACCTAATCCCGGGTGCAGCACCAATGGCACGATATCCTTGTCATTTGGCTCCATCGAAAATGCAAGAACTCTTTAGTTGGTTTCAAGAACATATCGACAAAGGCTTTATCCGACCAAGCTTCTCTTCATGGGGACTTCCGGTAGTGTATGTCAAAAAGAAGGTTACCATCAAAAACCGGTATCGACTCCCGAGGATCGATGACCTATTCAACCAACTGCAAGGATCCTGCTACTACTCAAATATTGATCTAAGATCCAACTACCATCAACTCAGAGTTCAAGAAGCAGATATTCCAAAGACGACATTCAGGACTCGGTAAGGTCACTACGAGTTTCTAGTTATGTCGTTTGGACTAACCAACACACCAACCGTATTCATGGACCATATGAATTGGGTGTGTAATCCCTAATTGGATAAATTCATGATCGTTTTCATCGATGACATATTGTTATATTCACAAACCAAGGAACAACATTGACAAAATTGGCGTTTAATTTTCGAAATGTTAAGAAAAGAGAAACTTATGCAAATTTTTCTAAATGTGACTTCTAAATTAACAAAGTGCATTTCCTCATCCATGTGGTTAGCAGTAAGGGGAATCATGTTGATCCTGCAAAGATCGAAGTAGTTAAGGATTCAAAAGCAGTAACGACACCAACCAAGGTATGCCAATTCTTAGGACTTGTGGGCTACTATCGGAGATTCATCGAGAACTTCTCCATAATAGCCAAACCTCTCACCTCCCTAACCTAAAAAGATAATAAGTCCAATTGAGGAGACAGCCAAGATTCTGCCTTCCAGAAATTGAAACAATTGTTATGCAGTCCACCAATTTTGTCTGTTCCAGAGGGAACATAAGACTTTGTAGTATGCTGCGACGCCTCACACCAAGGGTTAGGATGCGTACTAATGCAGAGAAATGAGGTTATTATATATGCATCCCGAAAAATTAAACCAAACGAGACAAACTACACTACCCATGACCTAGAGTTGCGGGCTACAGTGTTTGCTTAGGCACTACCTGTATGGAACAAAGTGTGTCGTGTTCATCGACCAGAAAAACCTTCAACACATATTTGATCAGAATGATCTCAACATGAGACAACGGAGGTGGGTCGAAGTGCTAAATGATTACAAATGTAAAATTCGTTATCATCCTGGTAAAGCGAATGTTGTAGCATACGCTTTAAGCAGGAAAGAGCGAGCAAAGCCACTTTCTGTAAAGGCTCTAACCCTAACCATCCACTCCAATCTCACAACCCAAATTATTGATTCTTAGATAGAATCACTCAAGCCCGTGAATATCATGGAGGGAAAAAAACGAGGTATAGACAAACAGTTCGACCTCAAGGGTGAGGGAACACGATATTCATGAACCGAATTTCGACGCCAAATTTTGCAGAAGTTAGGAGTTTAGTTTTAAACAAACCTCATAAATCGAGATATTCAATACATCCTGGATCAGATAAGATGTATCTTGATCTCAAAAAGATTTATTGGTGGCCCAATATATAGGAAGAAATTGCCACCTGTGTCGGTAAATGCTTGACTTGCTCCAAGGTCAAATTAGAGTACTAGAAGTCGCCTGGTCTACTACAACAACCGTCAATCCCAGAATGGAAGAAGGAACTAATAACAATGGACTTCATAACAAAGTTTCCAATAACATAAAGCAGCCATGACACAATCTACGTATTGGTTGACCGTTTTCCCAAGTCTTCCCATTTCCTAGCCAACAAAGAGACCGATAAGATGGAGAAACTCACCAAGACCTATCTTAATGAGATAGTCAGACTGCATGGTGTACCAATATCTATAATCTCGTACTAAGATAGTAGATTCACTTCTAGATTTTGGCAATCACTGCAAAGGTCCCTAGGAACCAAACTCGATATGAGTACAACCTACCATCCTCAAACAGATGGACAGAGCGAAAGAAAAATACAAAATTTAGAAGCATGCTACGTGCTTGTGTGATAGACTTTTGTAATTCATGGGACACTCACTTTCCATTAGTTGAATTCCCATACAACAATAGTTATCACACTAGCATAAAGGTCCCTCTATTCGAGGCCTTGTATAGGCGCAAATGTCATTGTCCAATATGTTGGGTAGAAGTTGGACATACTCAATTAGCTAAAAAGCATGCTAGAGATACTCTACTCATTGCTCCCAAGATCATTCAGGAGACGACAGAGAAGATCGTTCAGATGAAGGAACAATTAAAGGCCATATGTAGTCGACAGAAAAGTTATGATGACATAAGACACAATCCATTAGAATTCAAAGTAGGAGACTGTGTCTTGCTAAAGGTTGCTCCATGGTAGGGTGTCGTCAGATTTGGAAAACAAGGTAAACTAAACCCCCATTAGATCAGACCCTTTGAAATCTTGGCAAGGGTTGGTTCGGTGGCTTACAAGATCAAGTTACCTCAATAACTCACCAAAGTTCACGATCACTTCAATGTGTGTAATCTTAAGAAGTGTCTCTCTGATGAGAACCTCGTCATCCCACTCGATGAGATTCAGTTCAACAATAAACTTCACTTCATGGAAGAACCGATGGAGATCATGGATTGAGAAATCAAAAGCCTTAAACAAAGTCGTATACCTACAGTATAGGTCCGATGGAACACTTGTAGAGGAGCATAATTTACCTGGGAATGTGAGGAACAGATGAAATAGAAGTATCCGCAATTGTTCAACGTTGCTCCCTCCACTATTGGAAAGAAATAATAATAGAACAAAGTAGCCTAGAATTTAATAATTCGGGACAAAATTCTCTTAACGGGGAGGTAATATGACATCCCGAAACTTAGGTCAAAGAACTGCGGATGGTCAATTCACAATCAATCTCTTTGTAATTTGACTCATTTAGTTTTAGTGCATCTTTTGTAAAATAAATGAGTTCATATCAACTATTATAAGATACCAGATGGTATCGGACTTCCAAATATGTAAACTGGCAAACGAATTAAACAACTCAAACTGGAACCCTAGTTAATGCGTCTGAAAAACTAAAAATTTGTATTAAGCAGTTGTGAGTGAAGAAAATATTTTAATCTCATAATACATGTTCCCTTGTTTCCAAAAATATGAATAATGTCCAAAACGGAGTTCGTATGCAAAAGATACGACAATTATAAGAAAACAAACCAGTAAAACACTGATTTTCTTTAAACTGCTACAATTGAATCGGTCCGTTGAGGTACTTGCACACCTCATATGGAAATTCTAATAGCCTTTTTGGACTCAAGATATGGTCTAATATTTAATTTCATACTCAAAATTGTTTAGCGAAAATATTTGCAAAAGTCGAATAATTAAGCGTTTCGGACTATTTAGACGCAAAACTTTAAACGTGATTTCCCAGAGTTTTATAACTCGAAAAATTAATCCGTTTGGGATTTTTGGAATCCTTGAACTCCTCTATCATACAACACTTTCGGAAAAAATATTCGAAGTCGGAATCCCGATACATGAAACTAAGATTGTTTTGGGCAATTAATGGGATTGTGACATCATTAGGGGGCCCACATGAGTTTGCTAGACAAAAAAATCTGATTTCTTTTGTTGCTCATGCCCATGTGACTAGCCATACCTCTACACGACTTCACCTCTTCCCTTCTCATTCTTCCTTTCTTACACGCTTCTCCTTCATGGTAGAAGCAAGGAGTAATGGAGCATGGCCTTGTAAGAACATCCTACACTATAAATAGAGGGTGTTAGTTCATCAATTTCTTCACAACTTATCAGCAACAATTTCTCTCTCACTCTCCCTTAATCTATCCATATTTCTCTCTCTCTCTCTCACTCACTCTCACACACACACACACACATTCTCTCTCTCTCTCTATCTATCTATCTATCTCTCTCTCTCTCTCTTTCTCTCTCTGTCTCTCTCTGTCTCCCTCTCTCTCCCTCTCCCTCTCTCTCTCTCTCTCTCTCTCTCTCTCTCTCTCTCTCTCTCTCTCTCTCTCTCTCTCTCTCTCTCTCTCTTTCTCTCTTCTTACACCAACGAGGACCACCAACATCACCACCCTAAACAACCACTGCCACCACCCTTCTCGACCTATTTTTTTTAACAAAAAAAACCCTCCAGGTCCTCCAACCGGTTGTATTACCCCTTCCCTCCTCCTCTTCGACGAATACTGCCGACAAAAGCAAAAAACAAAGCAGTCGATAGGCTGTCGGGAAGCCTCCTGCCACTATAGAGTTCCTCTCGGTCACCACCATTCAACCACCATCGTCCACCTCTACTGTGCTTCTATTGCTACTTCGTAAGTCCCTACACACCGCATTTCTTTTCTCGTTGTGTCTATTTCATTGTAATACATTGCACACCATAGACCTTATTTAGTAAATTAACCTTATAGTTTAGTTAAGTCACAAAACAACCCCCGCACTTATTAATTTATGCCAAAACATATTTTTGGTTAACTAGGTAACTAAATTAATCTCGATGGTTCGTTTGGGATGCGATAAGTAGCAGTTTCTCATGTCAAGTTTCTTGAAATTAATCGACAAATCACACAAAAAGGTGATTTTTACGGCCCCTCTTTTATATTTTTATATGCTTTGGGGGAGAATACATGTGCTTACTTGTGCTTGTTTATGCAAAAATACAAATAAAATATTATTATTTTATGTAAAAACTATAACTAGTTTGTAAAATATTGGTTTGATATTTATATGTTATAAACACATAAACTACTTTTAAACCTCATTATTTACATATGTTATGTTGTTAAAATGATATAACTAATAAAAATAACTTATGCCATTTTACTACAATACCTATAATTTTATGTGACATTATATGTCATAAAAAGCATGTCATAAAACTTTGTAGTATTTCAAGGATTCAAACTATTACCACGCATGTAATTTTGTAAATGTTATACATGAACATTTCCTGAGGCATGCCTCTTTATAAAAACAAGTACCTTGTACTATACATACATACCAGTTATGCTCGGGTTTATAAATTCTATACAATTCATTAAGCCTAGTAACTTACCACTTATAAGTTAGGGCCGAGAGCTATTCACATACCTTAGTTAAGGGCTTTTTACTGAGACATTATTCATTAACTAAGTCTAAACACTTAGCATACCCACACTACTATAACCGTTAATCTTGGGAGTGAGATACGTATGTATAGATTTATACGAAGTTAACATCCCCACCTGTGGTTGCAAGATATAACCTCGACCGCCCAATCGAAGCGGGTGATAAGTATCTACTATCATTACTACGATGTACAATGAAACGTTGTAGGGGTACATTCATTAACATAGCTTGGTTATAGGACTCACTGTAAACATTAACTAGAATCTCTCTTTTACTACAAACCATGGGCTTGGTTGTTTTCTAGGGATGGAAATGGGTACGGGTATACAAGGTTTCATGTTCCCCATCCCCATATCCGAATCCCCATCCACATCCCCATACCCGACCCCATCCTCATCAGGGATTAAAAATCTATCCTCATCCCCATCCCCAATGGGGAACGGGGATCCCCAACGGGTAATCGGGGATTTTTTCCTAGTTACAAAGTTTTAAACTTTTATGAAAAATAACTCATAATTATATATTAACCAACAAAACAAAAAGTTACAGAAATACTATAAAGCATTATAATCTATGAATGTCTTCAAACACGAACAATAACATTCAAGTTTACAAATTAAACCACCTTTTCGCAAAAAAATAAAATAAAATAAAATAAAATAACATAAAAAGTCTTCCAAAAATTACACTTTGATTGTTAAAAACCTTACTTTGTCTACTGAATTTTCACTTATGCATTATGATTTATGAATTGATAAAAAATAAAAACATAAATAATACTATATATATATATATATATATATATATATATATATATATATATATATATATATATATAAAGTAAGAAAACATTATTACTCCACATATTACAAGGTGTTGTTATCCTTCTTAGTTTTAAATTGACTTTCAAGATATGATTTATAGTTACTAGATGGCACACCCCCAAACCGGAACGACGGAAACGTCCGGGGGCGGATGACTTCATCTTGTAATATCATAACAATGTATATAATTGAAACATAGCCATCATCATCATCATACATTAAAGATTACAACATACATGGTTTACAGTATTGTGTTTGTTCACAAAAAATTATATCCAAAATAACAAATGTATGATGAACCAAAAATAGAACATTCATTCAAGAATCCACAGCTGTAAAGAATCCGACTCACTGTGTTCCTGATAATACAAGTTGTTTGCAAATCGTCAACATAAAAATGTTGGTGAGTTCAGTAGCACATTTGTATAAAAACTTTGTAGTAGTTTGTAAGTCTCCAGAAAATCCGATATTTTCTTGTAAAAATAATTTGTAAGTCTTGTTTCCAATCATATTTAGTTGCATGTGTATTCCTTGTTAACCTTGTTTGAAAATGTATAATGAGTAATTTCCAGAAAATCCAGTATTTTCTTTTATATAAAAAGTGTGGTCTTATACCCTAAGACCTGAGTGGTGAAAGTAGATGTAAAATAGTTAATGCATAGGTTCGTACTTCGTAACATGAGTAAAGCGTAGATATTGTGTAAATTTTAATATAATAATATCATATAATATCGTTATTCTTTGTGTGAATCGTTATAACCATACTAATATGACGGAGTGTCTGTCTTGACGTTCTTCAGGCGTCAGTTTCTGAGAAGGTATTTGTCACCCTAGACTAGCCGGTCTAGCTGTAGCGAGCATCTCAGGTGTGGGTTGTCAACCCTGTATAGTTCTATACACAAACTTTTGTTCTCCCTCCAGGAGACTCTGGTTATAAATACAGGGCTTACGGTGTACACTAAAAAGGGTACGGTGAAGGTGCGTCTCACAATAGTCTTAACGGAATTTACCCTAATATTGAGTTTTATTATTTAACATCATAAATAATGTTACTAGGGTTCATTTTGACTACAAATCATAAGCGATAAAGATATAATCATTTTACCGAAAATATGAAAATATCACATTGTTAGTAAAGGCCCAATAAAATGTAATTATCACATAAGGCCCAAAACTATCCAAAGTGTTAATAGTGAGCCATTATTTTTAAGGATATCAAAACTGGTCCATTTTTACTATAGTTGTCAAAAGTAGCCTATTTTTATAAAGATATTCATTTAAGGCCCATTTTTACAAAAGTATCCAAAAATGGCCCATGATTTGCTAAATGGCCCATTCTCGGCCCATTTTAATTAAAAAATGTCATTAGAGGCCCATTTTATGAAATATGACTATTTCAGCCCATTAATACCGAAAATTTCATAAACGGCCCATTTTTATCAAAAATGACTATTTTAGCGCATTAATACCGAAAATGTCATAAAATGAACATTTTTATCAATAATGACTATTTTAGGCCATTAATACTGAAAATATTATAAAATGCCCATTTTTATCAAAAATGACTATTTTAGCCCATTAATACCGAAAATGTCATAAAAGGCCTATTTTTTTTTATCAAAAATGACTATTTTAGCCCATTAATACCGAAAATGTCATAAAATGCTCATTTTTATATTTTCTTTACTTTCATGGTGAATTTGCAAACATACTTAACATATTGAACCAAACATAAGAAGTTACATAAGGTAACCTATTCCAACAACTTCAAGACTTGGATAGATCTCGAATTTATGGAGCTTTTAGCATAATATCACAACATTTTAACACACATAACATGCAAAACATACACATGCAAGCAAATATACAAAGATTACACAAGACTTTGACTTGTATCCTCCCCCAAAACAAAGAAAAACTCGAAAACAAGGGGGTATGAAGCTCACCTTGGGCTTTTTCGGTTTTGAAGAGGAAGAATGAAGTGAGTTTTCGGCCTTAGCTAGCTTATTTGAAGAGATTTGTGGAGTTTTAGTGTTCAAGGATCATAAACACGAAAATATAGTGGTTTTGAGGAAAGATCTTAGCATAAGATGGAGTTAAACAACTTGAGTGTGAAGTACCTTACCAAGTTTGTAAGCTTGAAGAACCTTCTTGAGCAAACACACATACAATCTATGATTTTAGAGGAGGAAATAAGAGAGAGTTTTCTTTGAGAGTGGAGAGGAAAATGAGGGTGGAGTGTGAGTAGAAAATGAAGAATGGAGAGGGGTTGCGGCCGTTGAGAGTGGAGGGGAGGGATCATAGGGTTGACTTCTAGGTTTTGTGATGTGAGTGTTACTTAGATGCATGGGATGTAATGCATGGTTATCCACCATGCAATATGGAGGTGGCAAGGCATTTATCCAATGCATTCCTTTCTTTTTTTTTCTTTCTTTTTTTTAATAACCGATCGGTTACCGGGGAGGGAAAAGAAGAAATTTGGGCTTTAAGGTAATTCAAGAATATATTGGGCCCAATAAGGATTTTCGATCCATTAGGGTCCATACATGGGCTTTCGGCCCAATGAGGTTAAATAAAAGGGTTCTCGCCCCAATCTGCTTAAAATAATTCTTCATGGCCCTATAAGGCCCTATAAGGGTCTTATGACCCAATATGGTATTCCATAAAGATTTTTGGCCCAATTATGGCCCAAAAGTGGGTTTTCGGCCCAAAGGAGCCAAGTTGAGGGGCTTATCGGCCCATTATGCCCAATAAGAGAGTTTTGGGCCTTTAAGGGGTTTAGACCGAGAAAACTGGGGCTAAGGCCCAAGGTTGAGTGGATATACTCATTGGGTTATATTTTGAGTTTACACGAGGGAGTTTTAACTAGAAACACAAATTCTTGGATGTATAAATTTGTATTGAATTGAAATTAACTTTTATTACACATAGTGTTACATAGTTACACCAAGGAACTATCTTGCACATGAGTAGGAAATCTAACCCTGGAATGCTAGTTGTGACATCATCCCCCTGTTCGAGGGAATTTCGTCTCGAAATTCTTTCGTGACTTATCCTTAAGAGCTAAAAAAGAGGTGAGGGTACTTTTGCATCATTTGATCCTCGCGCTCCCATGTGAACTCAGGTCCGCGCTTTGCACTCCATCGAGTCTTTACAATAGGAATGCGGCTTTGTTTCGTACGCTTCACTTCCCTATCCATCATTTCGATTGGTTCCTCAATGAAGTGGAGATCCTCATTCACCTGAATCTCATCAAGTGGAACAACGAGTGTTTCATCCAATAAGCATTTCTTGAGGTTTGACATGAGAAAGACAGGGTGTACATTGATGAGCTTCGACGGTAGCTGCAGCTTGTAGGCTACCAGACCGATCCTGGCAAGGATCTCGAATGGTCCGATGTATCGTGGGTTTAGCTTTCCCTGCTTTCCAAACCGTATCATCCCTTTCCAAGGAGAAACTTTTAGTAGCACGCGATCACCTACTTGGAGCTCTAGCGGCTTTCGTCTCTTGTCTGCGTAGCTCTTCTGTCTATCCCGGGATGCTTGGATCTGTGCCCTGATTTAGATAATTTTCTCAGTTGTTTCTAGGATGATCTCAGGTCCTGTGAGGGTGCTGTTTGGCACTTGTCCCCTTGCAAGTTGGGTGTCTCCTACCTGAACCCATCATAAGGGTGATCTACATTTCCGACTATACAAAGCCTCGAAGGGAGCGACTTTTATGGTTGTGTGGTAGCTGTTGTTGTAGGAGAACTTGATTAGTGGCAAGTGAGTATCCCATACCTTGCCAAAATCTATTACACAAGCTCGGAGCATATCCTCTAATGTCTAAATGGTTCGCTCACTTTGGTTGTCAGTCTGGGGGTGGTAGGCGATGCTCATATCCAACTGAGTTCCCAATGCCCTCTGGAGCGACTGCCAAAATCGTGAGGTGAATCTATTATCTATTATCCCGGTCAGAGATAATAGATATTGGTACTCCGTGTAGTCTCACCACCTCCTTTATGTAGATCCGTGTTAGCCTCTCCATTTTATACGTTTCTTTGATTGGTAGGAAATGGGCGGATTTAGTTAACCAATCGACAATCACCCAAATGGAATCCAGTCTGTCTGCCGACTTAGGAATTTTGGTTATAAAATCCATTGTTATACGTTCCCATTTCCACTCGGGTATCACTGGCTGTTGTAATAATCCTGAGGGCTTCTGATATTCTACCTTAACCTTTGCGCAAGTCAGACACTTGCCCACGTAGGTAGCAATTTGAGCTTTCATATTTGGCCACCAATAATGTTGTTTCTTGTCCAGGTACATTTTGTCAGAACTCGGATGGACGGATTATCGTCTCTTGTGTTCTTCATTCATGACCATATCTCTGAACCCTCCAAATTTTGGGATCCAGATCCGGTCCATGAGATAGTGTGCTCTGTCCTCCTTGATTTCGAGATTCTTATCCATCCCACACAATCCTTCGCTTGCGGCATTCTCCGGCTTCATGCCTTCTAGTTGAGCCTTCTTGATTTGTGAAGACAGGTGGCAATGGATGGTCATCGTTAGTGTTTTTACTCAGCGGACCGAGTATTCTTTCCTGCTCAAGGCATCAACCACCACGTTAGCTTTTCCCGGATGTTACTTGATCTCGCATTCATAGTCGTTTAGCAACTTGACCCATCGTCGCTGGCTCATGTTCAGTTCCTTTTGATTCAGGATATGCTGGAGGCTTTTGTGGTCGGCGAAAATGGTTCACTTTGTATCGTATAGGTAGTGCCTCCAAATTTTATGAGCGAAGATCACGGCTCCCAGCTCGAGATCATGGGTGGTTAGTTTATTTCGTGGGTCTTTAATTGTCTGGATGTGTGAGCTATCACCTTCCCGCGTTATATAAGTACACAGACCAGTCCTTGATTGGAAGCGTCACAATATACTACAAAATCTTCCGTCCCTTCTGGCAGAGATAGCACTGGAGTACTGCAGAGGGCTTTCTTAAAGGTTTGAAATGCAGCTTCTTGCTTCGCATCCCGCTTGAAGGGTATGCCTTTTTGGGTGAGGGTGGTGAGGGGCTTGGAGATTTTGGAGAAATTCTGTATGAACCTTCTATAATAACCAGCAAGGCCCAAGAATTACCTGATCTCCGTTTGCGTCCTCGGGGTTGCCCAACCCTCAATAGCTTTTATTTTGGATGGGTCCACATGAATCCCTTCTTCACTAACGACGTGCCCCAAGAAATCCACCCTGCGAATCCAGAACTCGCATTTGGAGAATTTTGTGTACAACTTCTCCGCCCTTAGAGTTTCCATGACTTGCCTCAGATGTTGACCATGTTCTTCTTTACTACGAGAATAAACGAGTCTGTCATGGATGAAGACGATTAAAAATTTGTCGAGGAATGGTTGGCAGACTTGGTTCATGAGGTCCATAAATGTTGCAGGTGCGTTCGTTAGACCGAAGGGCATCACCACGAACTTGAAATGCCCGTAGCGGGTTTGAAGGCAGTTTTGGGGATATCTTCTTCTCGGACCCGTAGTTGGTGATATCCAGACCTTAGATCTATTTCGGAAAAGTAGTTGGCTCTTTGAAGTTGGTCGAATAGATCATTAATCCGAGGGAGAGGGTATCGGTTCTTGAGAGTGAGCTTGTTTAACTCCCAATAATCGATGTACATTCTGAGAGATCCATCCTTCTTTTTTACAAACAAGACCAGAGCTCCCCAGGGTGAGAAACTCGACATGATCAATCCTTTGTCTAAGAGTTCGCTCAATTGACTAGATAACTCCTGCATTTATGCAGGGGCTAACCTATAAGGTGACTTGGCAATTGATGTGGCTCCAGGAATCAGGTCAATCCAAAATTCGACCTATCTCTCAGGAGGTAATCCCCAGAGATCTTCGGGAAACACATCTGGAAAGTTACATACCACCGGAATATCCTTGATGTTCTTTTCCTCTCTTTGCTTGTCCTCCACATGGGCTAGAAAGACATGATTTTTCTTGTGCAGGCATTTTTCTGCCTTGATAGACGAGATAAGACGGAGGTTTGCACCGGGTTTATCGCCATAGATGATTAGTGTTTCATTGGTGGGGAGGTGAAGGCGAACGGCCTTCTCGTGGCACATAATATCGGCATGGTGGGGGCTTAACCAATCCATGCCGATGATCACATCAAAGCTCCTAATATTTACCAGCATCAAGTTGATTTGAAATGAGTGATTGTTTAATGTTAACGTGCACCCTATGAAAAGTCTATTATTGTTTCGGTTTTCCCATTAGCTATCTCCACCGTGAAGGCTTCTCTTAGATTTTGGGGGTTTTGATTTAGTAGGTGTTTGAATTTATGACTAACGAAGCTTCGCTCAACCCCACTATCGAATAAAATACATGAATAAGTGTTGTTGAGGGGAAACGTACCAGTGACTAAAGCCGGGTCTCGTACCGTTTCCCCCTGCCCCAATGTTAATAGTCTGCTGGATCCCCCGACACCCTGGTTGTTAGCTTTTGGGCCTGCTTCCCCACATCCGTAACACGTGCGGCTAGCCCCAAGATTGTCGGGTTGAGGGTTGTTTTGTTGCGGAGGCACTCTGCAATATCGGGCAGTGTGCCCTTTTCTATTGCAGTTTGTACATTGGAAATCCTTGCATGTACCGACATGATGGAAACTACATTTGTCACACTTTGGGTGTGAACCTGCATAGGGCCTGGCAGGTGCATGTGTGGTTGTTGTGGTTGCAGCTGGGGTTTGTACGGTCTGAGTAGTATCAGCGTGAACCGCTACCATTTTCTGCTTCTTAGAAGAATATGAAGCTTGTCCCCCTTTCCTTTTAATTCCATTGTTTCTCTTATTGATGTCTTCCTTCTTGGTCTCAATATCTGGAATCTTGGTACCCTTTTTGTTCGCATGATCATACAGTTTTTGCGCCAAGCGTTTTGCGCTATCGAACGTTTCAGGATTGGAAACAATTACGTTTCCCTGAATTGGAGAAGTTAACCCCCAAATAAAGCGTTTGATTTTCTTCCCCTCCGAGGTTATCATTCCAGGGCACAAAAGTGCCAGTTCACTGAACCTAGAGATATAGGATTCAACATTGGAGTTTTGTACAGTAAGGTTGGAGAGTTCCTGTTCAAGCTTTTGTACCTCCCCGCGAGGGCAGTACTCAGCCAACATCATTATCTTGAGATCCTCCCAAGACACAGCGTTCGCAACCAGAATAGTTAAGGCCTTGACATGTCCATTCCACCATGATAAAGCCCGATCAGCAAATGTACGTGCAGCAAACCTCACCTTGCTTTCTTCAGGACAATCACAAATCTCAAATATGGATTCAGTTTTCTCAAATCAGCATGTTAAAGCTATTACTCCACCGGTTCCGTTGAATGTTCTTGGTTTCATATTAGAAAAATGTTTGTAGGTGCATGCTTTCGTAGGCCC
Organism: Lactuca virosa; assembly: GCF_052849685.1. NCBI lineage: Eukaryota > Viridiplantae > Streptophyta > Magnoliopsida > Asterales > Asteraceae > Lactuca > Lactuca virosa. The sequence goes on from NC_136430.1 coordinate 294,916,324, forward strand.
TTGATTCATTCCATGGTTGGAGCTTCCTGTTCCCCGACCATTTCCGCCTCCATTGTTTCCATTATGGATGTGAGCCAATGCTGCAGTGACTGCAGCCGAGACTGCTTCCTAGAAAGCAGCGGAGTTCATCTCCGGCTGTAGTGTTATCCAGTAGTTGCGGTGGTTCGATTTGTTCTTATAAGTGAAATCATGTAATGTGAAGAAATAATGAAATAGAAAACATAGCAGATAACAACATCACAAATAAAACACACACTTGTTTCATTACTGATATCAGTTTAGTACATGTTACGTGAAAATTTGGCCTTTATAAGGCCTACAGTACGTGTGATAAAAGTCAAACAGCATAACAACCCTCTCGAGTAGTGTAATCACTTAATCGAGGGGTTTACCCTACATACACAAGGTAAAAGGAAAAAGGACATAACATCAAGATCATATGGTGGGTAGGATGGGTCCTACTCATGGCGGGAGGTCTCCGGTGGTGCTGATGACGAGGTGGATGCGCCTTGGAGCATGGCCAACTAACGCTCGATGACATGCAACCTGGCCTGCAATGCCACCTGTCCCTCCTGATAGTCTCTCACTACCTCCTGAGTCTGTCTCTCGACCCTCTCCACAGCTGCTCTCATCGCCTCCCTCCGAGCGACAGTCATCTGGGCCTGATTGTCGATATCTCGGGTCCTCCTGACCATCACAGGGAGGGCGCGGTCGGCCATCCCTCCATGCCTGATGTCGAACATTCCCTGGTCCATGCCGAAGAGTGGTCACACCCCTTGCTGTCTGCTACATCTCCAAATGTCGTGGGCCCATGGAGGCATCAGGCCATTGGGGCCCATGTTGTGCGCTTGAGCTTGTGCCATGTAAGGCAGATTGATGTCTTCGGACTATGCATCCGAGCCATCCTCCTCGATTTCCTCGTCACTATCACCCAACTCATTCTCCTCAAAGTCCACCTCGGGGGCTTCGGGCTCCGCTTCCAGCTTCTCTGGGTCTTCCTCTGGTTCCTCATCAAGCCAACCAGCATTTCCCTGATTGGGAATGTATGGGCTTGGGTGAAAACCAGCCATGGTGTGTGTACGAGAATGTAAGCACAAAAAAATATATAAGAAAATACAATCAAGGTTTCACTTACTGTCAAAATACTCCAATAGTATTTTAATTGTTTATGTTTGATTCTTCAATCCTTTGGATGTTTGGTTGACAAGTCTCAGATTCGTTGTCCATCCTGATCACTCCCAAACACATGTTGGTCGTATTTTGAATAAATATAGTTGAACAGGCTATATGTACCCCCAATACGATTACAAAACTGCATGGGTTTAACCGCGATGTCCAACTCTTCTAAAAACTTTTAATTGTTTCTTATTTTTGTTCAGAGTGTTTTAGTCCTATTTTATTTATAGTTGCATATCTTGTATGGTTATATATGCCAGTTCACTATAAACAATGCTCTGATACCAATCTGTCACACCCCCGAACTGGAACGGCGGAAACGTCCGGGGGAGAATGACTTCATCTTGTAATATCAGAACAATGTATATAATTGAAACATATCCATCATCATCATCATACATTAAAGAGTATAACATACAATGTTTACAATATTGTGCTTGTTCACAAAAATTACATCCAAAATAAAAAATGTATGATGAACCAAAAATACAACATTCATTCAAGAATCCAAAGTTGTAAAGAATCCGAGTGACAGTGTTCCTGAGAATACAAGTCGTTTGAAAAGTGACAACATAAAAATGTTGGTGAGTTCATAAGCACATTTGTATAAAAACTTTGTAGTCATTTGTAAGTCTCCAGAAAATCCGATATTTTCTTGTAAAAATAATTTGCAAGTCTTGTTTCCAATCATATGTAGTTGCATGTGTATTCCTTGTTAACCTTGTTTGAAAATGTATAGTGAGTGATTTCCAGAAAATCATGTATTTTATTTTATATGAATAGTGTGGTCTTAAACCCTAAGACATGAGTGGTGAAAGTAGATGTAAAATAGTTAATGCATAGGTTTGTACTTCGTAACATGAGTAAAGCGTAGATATTGCGTAAATTTTAATATAATAATATCATATAATATCGTTATTCTATAAGCGAGTCGTATAACCATACTAATATGACGGAGTGCCTGTCTTGACGTTCTTCAGACGTCAGTTTCTGAGAAGATATTTGTCACCCTAAACTGGCCGGTCTAGCTGTAGCGAGCAGCTCAGGTGTGGGGTGTCAACTCCGTATAGATCAATACACAAACTCCCGTTCTCCCTCCAGGAGTCTCTGGTTATAACTACAGGGCTTACGGTGTACACAAAAAAGGGTATGGTGAAGGTGCATCTCACAATAGTCTTAATGGAATTTTCGCTAATATTGAGTTTCATTATTTAACATCATAAATAATGTTACAAGGGTTCATTTTGACTACAAATCATAAGCGATAAAAATATAATCGTTTTACCGAAAATATCAAAATATCACAATGTTACTAAAGACCCAATAAAATGGAATTATCATATAAGGCCTAAAACTATCCAAAGTGTAAATAGTGACCCATTATTTTTAAGGATATCAAAAATGGTCCATTTTTACTAGAGTTGTCAAAAATACCCCATTTTTATAAAGATATTCATTTAAGGCCCCCTTTTAAAAATGTATTCAAATATTGCCCATGATTTGCTAAATGGCCCATTCTCGGCCCATTTTAATTAAAAATGTCATAAGAGGCCCATTTTATCAAATATGACTATTTTAGCCCATTAATACCGAAAATGTCATAAAAGACCCATTTTTATCAAAAATGACTATTTTAGCCCATTAATATCGAAAATGTCATAAAAGGTCCACTTTTATAAAAAATTAATATTTTAGCCCATTAATACCGAAAATGTCATAAAATTTCCATTTTTATCAAAAATGACTATTTTACCCCATTAATACCGAAAATGTCATAAAAGGCCCATTTTTATAAAAATGACTATTTTAGCCCGTTAATACCGAAAATGTCATAAAATGCCCATTTTTATATTTCGTTTAGTTTCATGGTGAATTTATAAACGTACTTAACATATTTAACCAAACATAAGAAGTTACATAAGGTAACTTATTCCAACAACTTTAAGACTTGGATAGATCTCGAATTTATGGAGCTTTTAGCATAATATCACAACATTTTAACACACATAACATGCAAAACATACACATGCAAGCAAATATACAAATATTACACAACACTTTGACTTGTATCCTCCCCCAAAACAAAGAAAAACTCGAAAACAAGGGGGTATGAAGCTCACCTTGGGCTTTTTCGGTTTTGAAGAGGAAGAACGGACTGAGTTTTCGGCCTCAGCTAGCTTCTTTGAAGAGATTTGTGGAGTTTTGGTGTTCTAGGATCATTAACACGAAAATAGAGTGGTTTTGAGGAAAGATCTTAGCATAAGATGGAGTTAAACAACTTGAGTGTGAAGTAACTTACAAAGTTTGTAAGCTTGAAGAACCTTCTTGAGCAAACACACACACAACCCATGATTTTAGAGAAGGAAAGAGGAGAGAGTTTTCTTTGAGAGTGGAGAGGAAAATGAGGGTGGAGTGTTGTGACAACCCATTATTTTCGATATTGTAAAAGTCAACTAAAGTCAAAACATGTCAAATAAAGTCACATTTAATATTTTGATTTACTTATTAAGGGTAGATTGATAATCTATAGGTGTTTAAAATCCTTTTATAAGAAGTGTTGCTTAATTTATAAGTGTAGTTCTTAATCTGAGAAGTCTCGCATGGGCTGTAAACCTTCAGACCATAAACGTCTCGTAGTCGAAAACCCTGTTCGGCCGCAAACCCTCGGTTCTCCGCCGAAAACCCTTGAATCTCCTTGGTTTCACCAAGAACACCAAGATCTTCATTGGGCCGAAAACCCAAGGGGTTGGCCGAAAACTCATTGCAACCTTCCAAAATCGCTTCTAACACTCTTATTTGAAAGTGAAACTTACAAATTAATCCAATTCCTTATCATACTTGTGATTATATTTACTAATATTATACATATATATTACATGAAATGCTTTTAGGACTCGCTTTTGTCTCGGGATCTAACTTGTGGAAAAACTTCCTATATCGAACCTTCAATCGAATAACTCACATAAGGTGAGTTCATACCCCTACAATTTACCTTTTTCAATGTTTTTAGGGGGGGGGGGGAATAGAAGTCAAACACAATAGAATTGTGTTAACTCTTACATGTGAAATAGACAAACAAAGAAATTCTTATGCTTATAAATATTGTTAAAAATCATTTTCAAACTCTTTTAAAACTATTTTAGATTTTTTTCTATTATCAAAATCATATTCGTTTGTATATTTATGTATAATCATGCTTTAACGGACTCATGACTATTGCTAGTACCTTAACTCTTGTTCCTTGTTTGGTTATGGGCTTAGGGTAGGATCACCGGTCCGACTGTCGATTAAATCATAATTATACATACCAAATATATACATGAATATTAAATCTCATTTTCAAGAACATACTTAACTCAATTGCATATGCTGGGCAAATGAGTCTTTTCTCCAAATCATTTACAGTTCATACAAACATACTAGTAAACTATAATAGGTATAGTTTAGAGAACCAATTCATACTACTTGCTAGTTCAGAGAAACAATACATGAATCAATACACTCATAATATTACTTTTCATTACAAGGTACATTATTCATTTACAAGAACAAGAAACATATACATACTATAAGAAAACAAGTTAACTAGAATGTGATATACTACTTCGTGGTACTTAGCAACATTCATGCTAAGTCATGTTTTATAACCAGAGTCTCCTGGAGGGAGAGCGTGAGTTTGTGTATAGATCTATACGGGATTGACAATCCCACACCTTGTTGTTAGCTACAGTTGGGATCGGCAGGTCTACGGGTGACAAATGTCGTTTCTTTTTAAACGCCTGAAGAACGTCGTGTTTTATACTAGTAAATTAAGTATGGTTATAACCTCATTAACATTAAGTATTAACTAAAAAATTTGGCTTACAAGTTCAAACATAAATTTTTACACTATTTCAAGAGAACGAAACATACCAACAGTGGGGTCTTGGGTAAAAGACTGCTTTTCATTTTTAGTAGAAAATGTAGGATTTTCTGGTAGGTATACTAACATTTTCATGAAACCAATACAAACATTTGACACTAAATACTTATGAACTCACCAATTTAAATGTTGATACTCTCTTTCAGAATAACTTATATTCTCAGGGAACCAGTAGAAAGATACACTAGCTCAGATTTTAAGAAGATGGAGCGTGTTCAAGACTCGTCTTTTATTTTTGCTATACATTTTTGGTGTCATACAACTATACAAAGAACACACATGTATTAACTATATTATTAATGCAATGAATGTTGTTGCTTGTTTTACTATTGTGCATTGTTATGATACTGTACATGACGTCCTCCGCCCCCGAATGTTTCCGCCATCTCGGTTTGGAGGTGTGACAAATTGGTATTAGAGCATTGTTTATAGTGAACTAAGTATATCAACCCATAAAAGATATATAACTATAAATACAATGGGATTAAAACACTCTGACCAAGTGATATACTTTTTAAATATAACAAATATTTTACTAAAGTATATATACATGCATTCATACCAGAAACAATGTCATACTAGACCAGAACAAAAGTATTGCGATTGTTGAACAACACAAGTAGGCTTGGGGATATATAATCAATTCTGGGATTGATATAGCCTGATCAAATATATCTATCCAATAAGTGATTAGCATATGCCTATGAATGGTCGTGGTGTTCCAACAAGTCTAAAAACTTACCAACTCTTACTACAATGAAACACTAGAACATAACATAAACTTAAAATACTATAGGAGTATTTTGTGGTCTATAATTTACTTATGTGAAAACTAAAAAGATCCCAACTAGTAGGTCAATGGTTGTTGAGTGGATACGTTAAGGTTATATATGACTGAGATGCTATAGACCTAGAATCTGTGATCCTCGGTTTACTTCCTGTTCCTTGTTTGGTTGTGGTCTTAGAGTTGCATCACTTATTCGAAGGTCTATTCTATCTTGGTTATATATAGGTGGTATGCACTAAGTAAGTATAGAAGTAACTGTTGGGTTTTGAGCATTCTAACACTCCTATGGTGTACATGCAACCCTATAAACCTTGGATCTATGTTTTGAAAAATATACATGCAAATATTCTATATTCCAAGGTTTCATCCTAACTAGCATAATGTGAGGTAACTATACTACAAGAATCTAGTAGAATGACATACCTTTTGATGGAGCTTGAAGTCTTGAACCATTAAGAGCCTAGTGCCTCAAGTGTTGCACCTCAAATGGTTCATACAACACCAAGAACCCTTGGAATAACTATAGAATAAGGATACTTAGGTACACACTCATTAAATCGGTTTGCCCTCTTTGTGTACCCACACTAGTGCTTAGCACTCAACCCCATTTCATGAACCATAGCCCTCTTTATATAGTGTGGAGGATTAGGGTTACATTCATGTAAACCCTAATACCCATGACCTTTCATTTCCATAGGATCCATGGGTTAAACACTCCATGGACTATCCATGAAAGCTTAGCCCAACCTAAATGAACTTGGTCCACTATATATATATATATATATATATATATATATATATATATATATATATATATATGTTGGATATAGTGTCTAAGTCCATAACTTTATTTGGTATGTACTTGACCCGACCCGGCATGGTCCATTTGGGTTGCATGGCATTGCAATACTTGGATAGACTAAATGAGAGAATAAGGCACTTATGATTATTAATATATTATAAGTTCTAATATATTAATAATAATATTATTTAATTAGTATTGATCAAGTATTCATCTAGTATTAATCTAGTGATCAAAGTGAGACTAATTAAATATATAGGGTTGATTATGACAATCATCAATTCTTTTATGGTGGATTAATGATCCATGGTTTATGGGTTTGGTTATAACCATATGGAGCTCCATGGATAGTCTATGGGAGTTACAAACCCATGGGTCATGAGAAATCAAGAGTCATGACAATTAAGGGCATTCATGTGTAAACCCTAATTGTGACAACACTATAAAAGGAACCCTATGGCTAGCAAAATGGTGACCTAGTGGACCTAGTGTTACTAGAGAGGGCATAACCGATTTTGAGGCCAAGTGACATTCTCTAAAGTTATTCCAAGTCTTGTGGTGTTGTGTGAAGCATTTGAGGCACAACATTTGGGGTGCTAGGCTCACAAAGTCTTGAAGGAATCCAAGCAACAACAAGGTATGTATTTCTACTAGTTTTTATGTTTTATGTAATCCCCATGCCATGCTAGTTAGGAAATAACCTTGAAAAAGAAATTTGCATGTATATAGAGAAAACATAGATTCAAGGTTATTAGGGTTGCATGTACACTTAGGAAGTGTTAGAATGCTCAAAAACCCATCAGTGGTATCAGAGCCAGGTTTGTTTTCTGTATACTTGATGCAAAACTGCTTGAAAATCGAAAATTCTGCACTCTGACGACTGGACTCGCCGAGTCCATGGGGAGGACTCGCCGAGTCCATGAACAAATTCATTCTACTCGCCGAGTAGAATAATGCACTCGGCGAGTAGGAGCGTGCTGGGCAGTTTTTTTTGAGTTTTGTTGCTGGAAATGGATTAAGATCATTATCCCAATCTGTTTTGGACTTGTAAAATCTGTTTTTCAAAATGATAATGATTATGTTAACCCATTTTACATGGCTTTTATCAATTTTCAAGTATTGTATATGTTTATATGATTTCTTGAAATTGCTTGACATGAATTTGTGTTCATATGAGTTTTTAGAAGATCATAGGAATTATGTGTAACCACCATGTGTGTTTAATTCATGATCTTAATGGCTATGATGGTGTCCATAACTTGTCCTCAAGTTATGGATAACCAAAAGTCACTTCTTTTAATTATGATTAAAGAACTAAAGAGGTTTCATAAAATGAAGAGTCTTCTTTTTATGAACCATTAAAACTCATAAGTTACAAATTGAAGAGACTTGGAATAGTTTCAAATCTTGCCCTCAAGTTTTGGAATTTGAAAAGTCTTACACCCTAATACTTTAATTCCAAATTAAACCTTAGATTTTTAAAAAAGTTTAAAAATCAACACCTATACTATTATTATAATTTTATTATATAGATATGTATAAGAATATGTCATTCTTACCGTTAGTAGGCCTCATTCACGAAGCCGGTCTATAAGGGGGGTATAAGGTTGTTGCCTATAAAATGGTGACTTAATGGGTGTCCACTCTCACCCACCGCTTCCTTGATCGGTGGAGGGTCGTTAGCCGAACGGGTAGGATATGACTTTAAATACTTGTTAAAAGTATAATGAATTATAAAGTAACTATACATTATAAATTCCCAATCTTAGTTACTTTAGGAAAATGTGAAATTGGTGCTAGCCCATAAAATTACACTTTGTACCTTACCAAGTCGTTAGTGGAGCGTGTGTGGTTAACCGGCACACTAACATGGACTAGTAAGAGTGGCAAAGGGTAACTTGACATTATTATAGATCGGTGGAGCGTGTGTGGTTAACCGGCACATCGATTAGGTAATATTGTTGAGGGTACCATGTCAAATTGTATGGTTATTCACACCTTGTTTGTGATCCTCGGCATCCCAGTCACAAACTTGAGAGGGCACAATCGAGATTCAAACATGCCATTGAAAAGTTCAATGTATCTGAAAAGATCTAGGAGTTTCAAAACCAATAAAACCTAATAATAAAATATTTCGTTCTTATGGTGGAAATTGGTAAATCGTCATTTACCTACCTTCAAAAATTTTATAGTATGGATTACGGCATCCCTCTTCCAACTATAAATAGTTTGTTGGATCCTAGCCTTAATATTTCATTTGGGTGAATTATTAAGGATTCCTAATCTAATGAAACTTGTCTTTCTTTCCTTTCAGATGTCTTCCAACAATGCTTCTGGCTCAAACCCAACAGGCTCCTTTTCCCTTATGAACTTGTGTGGTAAGGTCATCTTTGATGGATCCAATTTCAATGAGTGGATCAGAAACATCAGAATGATTACCCGCTATGAGGACAAAGAATATGTCCTCGATAGGGAGCTTAAGGTTGTGAGTGAAGCCGCTGCTACTCCTGAAGAGTTTGCGGAGTTTGTTGCACATGAAAAGGATGCTACTAAAGTAGCATGCATCATGATGGCCACCATGAATCCTGAACTTCAAAAATCCTATGAAGATTTCTACCCCTATGAGATGCACATGGATCTGATGGAAAGGTATCATCAGAGTGCGCGTCAGGAGAGGTATGAAATCATCTCCTCCATGATAACCGCAAGGATGAAGGACGGTGAACCCATCACCGGTCACTTGCAGAAGATGCAAAGGTTCGTTGACCGGTTGCTGAAGCTAAATGTTGAATTTCCTGAGGAAATGGCGATTGACATCATTCTCCATTCCTTACCTCCAAGTTATGATCAGTTTCGTATGACTTATCATATGAACAAGGAGGAAGTCACACTTAGCAAACTTCAAGGACTCTTAAGGACAGTTGAAAATGGCCTTAAGGGTAAAGCGGTTGCTACTTCTACTCCTTCAACAGCCTCTGTTCTGGCTATTGGGCAGGGAAAGGGTAAGAAGAGGAAAAGCCCTTCGAAGGGTACCAAGGGTAACACTCTTGATGGTTCCTCTTCAAGTGGGACAAAGAAAGGTCCCATTACTCCTTCTTCAAACCCAAAGGAAGCACATTGCTTCTATTGCCAGGATAAGGGACACTTCAAGCGAAGCTGCCCTAAATATCTGCAAGATGTAAAGGATGGGAAGGTTAAACCCACCCATGCAGGTATTTACACAATATTGTCTAATAACTCATCTAATGCTAATTCTTGGGTGCTTGATACAGGTTGTGGTATTCACATTTGTACTGATTTGCAGGCACTAAGAAGAAGTGAGCAAGTGGAGCACGGGAAGATAAACTTAGTCATGGGCAACAGGAAAGCATCACCTGTTACCAAGATAGGAGTTTATTCTTTATTGCTTAATAATGGGTTAATGTTAGATTTGAATAAGTGTTATTACTCGCCCGAAATGGCGAGAAATATTATTTCTTTTCATGGCTTGTACAAACAAGGTTTTTCTTTTTCATTTGATAATAAAAATGGTGCAATTAATGTTTATTACAATGATGTATTTTAGCATTACCTTGTGATGGTGTATATGAAGCCGTGAATGTTGTAGACAATCTAGGAAATAATGTGTTGTGTATTGATTCTTCAGATAGCTTTGATAAAGCATCCTTGTGGCACTGTCGTCTTGGACATGTTAACAAGAAGCGTATAGGCCAACTCCAAAAGGCTGGAGTCTTGGAATCATTTGACCTCAAGTCAGGTGATAGTTGCGAGTCTTGTTTACTTGGAAAAATGACAAAGTCACCCTTCACAGGTACTTGTGATAGGGGTGAAGGTTTGTTGGACCTTGTACACACGGATGTGTGTGGGCCCTTCAGAGTTGCTACAAGGGATGCTAATCGCTATTATGTGACTTTCACTGATGATTACAATAGATATGGATATATTTACTTAATCAAGCATAAGTCAGAAACCTTTGAAAAGTTCAAAGAGTTTAAGCAGGAAGTGGAGAATCAATTGGGCAGGAACATCAAGATGCTCCGATCCGATCGGGGAGGAGAGTATCTTAGCATTGAGTTCCTTGACTATCTTAAGGAATGTGGGATTGTCTCACAATTGACACCTCCCAGAACACCACAGTTGAATGGTGTAGCTGAGAGGCGCAATCGAACCTTGTTGGATATGGTTTGTTCCATCATAAGTCAAGCTTCGTGACCAATCTCTTTCTGGGGGTATGCCTTAGAGACTGCCGCCCATATCCTTAATATAGTCCCTACTAAAAAGGTTGCCAAAACACCTCACGAGATGTGGACTGGGAAAGTTCCCAATTTGGACCACATCAAGATTTGGGGTTGTGAAGCTTTCGTGAGGCGTGAGACTCATGATAAGCTTGAACCTCGAAGTGAGAGGTGTATTTTCATCGGCTACCCACATAGATCCTTTGGTTACCTCTTCTACAGACCGAGTGATAATGTGGTCTTTGTAGCAAGAAGAGGAGTCTTTCGTGAGAGAGAATTCATAAGCCAAGGGGACAGTGGGAGGCAAATTGACCTTGAAGAGCTTCAAGAATCAAGTGGTGAAGGAACCTCAAATGCTATCGAACAACCTGAGGAGGAAACTCCTGTTGATCCGATAGATGAGTCTGTACCTCCAAGACGTTCCACTAGGGTGAGGAACACACCTGATTTTTATTATGGTTATCACATCACCACTGAAGGTGATACATTTATTAGTGATAGTACACTAATAGATTTGGATGAACCTAATAACTACAGGGAAGCCATGGCAGGCCCTGAGTCTGCTAAATGGAAGGAGGCTATGGACAGCGAGATTCAGTCCATGTATGACAATCAAGTTTGGAACTTGGTTGATAACGTACCAGGTCGTAAGACAGTTGGGTGCAAATGGATCTTCAAGAAGAAGACCGACATGGATGGGAAGGTACACACTTATAAAGCGCGACTGGTTGCGAAGGGCTTTACTCAAACTCCGGGAGTTGACTATGATGAGACCTTCTCACCAGTAGCTAAGATTAAGTCTATTAGAGTATTGTTAGCCATAGCTGCATTTCATGATTATGAAATATGGCAAATGGATGTCAAAACCGCTTTCCTTAATGGAAAGTTGGCTGAGGATGTTTACATGGCTCAACCAGAGGGTTTTGTCGATACAAGATACCCTAATAGAGTGTGTAAGCTTGATAAATCCATTTATGGATTGAAACAAGCATCTCGCAGATGGAATCTTTGCTTTGATGAGAAAGTCAAAGAGTTTGGCTTTTCTAGGAGTGAGGATGAGTCTTGTGTGTATGTCAGGGCTAGTGGGAGCATAGTTAGCTTCTTGGTGTTGTATGTGGATGACATACTTCTCATAGGAAATGACGTCCCAACCTTGCAGGAGGTTAAGTCCTGGCTTGGGAAGTGTTTCGCTATGAAGGACCTTGGGGAAGCTGCCTATATCCTAGGGATAAGGATATTGAGAGATAGGAGTAAGAGACTAATTGGACTTAGTCAAAGTACTTATGTGGATAAGGTACTGAAGAGGTTCAGTATGCAAGATTCCAAGAAAGGAGAATTACCAATCCAGAGTAATGCCAAGCTGAGTAAGACTCAGAGTCCGAGTACAGAAGCTGAGATAGCTGAAATGAGTCATATACCATATGCTTCCGCTGTGGGCTCGATCATGTATGCTATGACTTGTACTCGCCCTGATGTGGCCTTTGCTTTGAGCATGGTCAGTAGATATCAAGGGAATCCTGGCAAGGTACACTGGACAGCGGTAAAGAACATTCTCAAGTATCTGCGGAGGACTAAGGATTGGGTCCTTACCCTCGGAGGCAGTGATGACTTGAGAGTGGAAGGATATAGCGATGCTAGCTTCCAGACTGATAGGGATAATTTCCGCTCTCAGTCAGGCTGGGTCTTTATCCTAAATGGAGGGGCAATTACTTGGAAAAGTTCCAAACAGGAGACAGTAGCTGATTCTACTTGTGAATCAGAGTACATAGCAGCAAGTGAAGCAGCTAAGGAGGCGATATGGCTAAAGAACTTCATTGGAGACCTTGGAGTTGTACCAGCTATAAAGGAGCCAATGGAAATTTTCTGTGACAGCGAAAGTGCGGTTGCTTTGGCTAAGGAACCAAGAGATCACGGGAGATCTAGGCACATTGACAGAAAATACCATTTCATCAGACATCGAATAGAAGAAGGACTCCTCGTGGCTAAGAGGGTATCATCAGATGAGAACCCGGCAGATCCCCTCACGAAGGGACTGAGCAGGGTTAAGCATTTACAGCATGCGAGGCGCATTGGGCTGAAGGATGATACTAGTTTCAATAATTAGATTCCTGAAACTTGTAAAATGTAATTGACATTTGATGATAAATAACAGTTGTTATTTATTTATGAGTAAGGTGTTACTATCTTGTGTTGATTGTTTACTATGTTTCAATTTTGCATGTTTTTACTTCCTGAATAATTATGTTATTATTCAAACCATCCACTGTCAGTCAAACTTTGGAAGTAAGTATTGATTTAAGACTGTCATGAATTTGGCTTGTATGATTTGTCTAAAAGTGCTTTGGACAATGCAATGGTTGCTACAACATTCATGAGTACTCATAAGGGCTGAGTATTGGATCCAACCCACGCTCACTTGCATCACTTCATGGAATTTATCTCGAGTGATCGTGAGACGGTAATATCATATAAATCTTCAAACCTAGAGATATGAGTTGTTGACTATGAGTTGGTTATTCATTGATTGCACGAAAACGCATTGGTAACTCGATGTCATAAAACGTGCCTTTGTGAATAATTCAACAAGTAGTTAGTACAAGCATATCTGTCGAAGTTTATCTGTTCCTTCTAGAAATAGAAGCGATATCTGGGCCCCTCGATGATTTGGTTTTGACCTATGTACCGGGCCCGGTCAGAACCTAATTGATGTGTTCAATTTAGTTCTATGTCGAAACAAATCAGAGATCGAGAAACAAATGATGGACAATAAGTAAGACCATGTTCCATGTGTTTGTCCGGCTGATATCATGAGAACAGAGGATTATATGATCACTTATCTTAAATGGCGTATCATCATCATCTCAGTTCCGAGAGACTTTGAAAGAGCTACGATTGCTAGTCGGATTTTGAAGTCATATTTGCAAATATAGTTATTAGACTTATCCAAGTGGGAGACTGTTGGATATAGTGTCTAAGTCCATAACTTTATTTGGTATGTACTTGACCCGACCCGGCATGGTCCATTTGGGTTGCATGGCATTGCAATACTTGGATAGACTAAATGAGAGAATAAGGCACTTATGATTATTAATATATTATAAGTTCAAATATATTAATAATAGTATTATTTAATTAGTATTGATCAAGTATTAATCTAGTATTAATCTAGTGATCAAAGTGAGACTAATTAAATATATAGGGTTGATTATGACAATCATCAATTCTTTTATGGTGGATTAATGATCCATAGTTTATGAATTTGGTTATAACCATATGGAGCTCCATGGATAGTCTATGGGAGTTACAAACCCATGGGTCATGAGAAATCAAGAGTCATGACAATTAAGGGCATTCATGTGTAAACCCTAATTATGAGAACACTATAAAAGGAACCCTATGGCTAGCAAAATGGTGACCTAGTGGACCTAGTGTTACTAGAGAGGGCATAACCGATTTTGAGGCTAAGTGACATTCTCTCAAGTTATTCCAAGTCTTGTGGTGTTGTGTGAAGCATTTGAGGCACAACATTTGGGGTGCTAGGCTCACAAAGTCTTGAAGGAATCCAAGCAACAACAAGGTATGTATTTCTACTAGTTTTTATGTTTTATGTAATCCCCATGCCATGCTAGTTAGGAAATAACCTTGAAAAAGAAATTTGCATGTATATAGAGAAAACATAGATTCAAGGTTATTAGGGTTGCATGTACACTTAGGAAGTGTTAGAAATAACCTTATCCGACCAAGTCACCTTGCACGCGAAGATGCCCGGTGTCTGACACGCGTCACCCTCTCCTCGCTCTGAAGCCACAGTCCAATAACCTTCCGACGCGTGTGCTGCCTTCCGTCCGAGCCTCGCTGCTGCTGCCGCGTGTCCGAGCCTCGCTGCCACCTGCCCCCTTCCTCTTGCTTCGGATCCGAGGCTCGCCCCTATATAAAGGGTGCGAGACCTCCCGGCTAATTTTTATAAATTTGCACATTTTCACCCATTATTCCATATTTTTACTATTTCAACTTCCCCGAAACCCCAGGATCATACCAAACACCCGAAATACGTTCCCAAGTGCCCAAGAAGCCCGATAAATTTATCTTTTCGGTTTTGAAGCCCAACACTCGCAGGGCCCGGTTTTCAAGAAAACTCTCGGTTTTCATCGAAGAAAGCTAATTATAGTAACGAAGTGCTGCACAAATTACTATTTTAGCCCCCGATTAATTCACGGTGAGTTCAATATATAGGAACAATTGTATGTTATGTGTTATATGTGCTATGTGCTTTTCCGTTGTTATTATTTCTGCTATTTATGATAGCAAAGCTATACCTTTGACCATGTGATCGGTGAAAGGACATAGATTCACGGTGGTACTGGTATATAGCCTCTGGCCATGTAGAGCATGTCTCGTAATAGAATGACTTCTATTCTATTGTATTGGCAGAATGTTAGATAGGGATTTCTGCCTGAAATCTACCAAAATGTTTAAATCAGAAAGTGTATGTCTTCTGTGCCATTTGGGCCGAAGCTTTATTGATGTATATCAGGTATAGAAATTGTCATGTCTCATTGATGGTATATCTTTGAATCAAATCATTGATTGATATGGAAAGTTTGTCACATGATTCACATTTTCCTTTGTTGTTCCTTTTGCCTCTTTGCTTCTGCCATATTGAAGTATATATATGGCATAACGTTATATTGTATCAATTATTCGACTCACTAAGCGTCACCGCTTACCCCTCTTAATGTTTAACAAATTACAGGAGATAAGTAACCAGTATTGTCGTATACTGTTTAAAGGTTTAGAATAGTTATAATATTACTTTTGTATTTAGGGATCATGTATGTATAAAAGTATAGTATCTTGGGTAGTAGTGTAATATATAACACTTTGTAATAGTCAGTTTGTATCCAGTCGTTTGTAATCACTTTATCAATGTAAAATATTGTTTTTATGAATATGCATGTAGCATGTTTTGGAGTAACAATTGTCAAGTATGAAAGTTTGGGTCTTTCAGAAATATGAAAGTGTGGGTCTTTCATATAAACAACAGTTTTTCACAAATGCCACTGTAAGGATATTTAAAATAAAATAAAAAAAACGAAACTTTTCTTTTAGTTAAAACTTGCGGAAAAACTTATCCTTACAATGCAAATGCATATGAAAAACTATGTTGTTATCTATTCCTAAGCAATCTATCACAACTCCTAAGCAGCAGCTCAAAAATTCTGATCAACGAACCATGCGATCGAAATCCATCTTCGCGATCAGAATTAGATTACTCTTCCTTTAAGCTTCCTCATTTCTTTGATTCTTAAAACATCAACATGTGACCTAGTCACATCATGTAATAAGAATCTCCAAATAGGAACTTAATAGAGTTAGATAGTGGACTTACCTGAAGTAGAGTCAAACTTTTTGACCAACCTTATGATCTTTCAGGTAAATAGGCAGCTTTGCAACCAATGCCCCTTCCTTTAGCAATATAAGCATATGGACTCTTTGGGAATGGTACAGGAGACTGTCTCAGACTTAGCCTTTTTCTTTACCATTTGGTCAACCGAGTTGACTATGGCCGACCCCTTTCCATTGGCAAGAGATAGCTTTTCTGGATTTCCAATGTTACCGTTGTCAATGTCCATGGAAGTTTGGGAAGTTGATCTTCTAATCAAATTTGCTTTACCGGTCCTCCAAATCATTGCTAATTCAGCAGTACCAAGTAAATAGATAAGATCATTAAGGGTCATGTCATAGTCTGTTTCATAGTAGTCCCAAAGGAAACTCACTATGTGACTTAGAAAGTAATTAAACAACCAACTTTATCAAGACTTTGCCACCCAACTCTCCCGGTATGTCAATATGTGACTTCATCTTCATGATCTGAGCACACATACACCTTGCTTGCCAATAGGGATTGAGTGACCTTGAACTATTCAAGAACTTGTGGGAGAGGGAGAATAATTGGAGGAGGTAGAGGAAGAGAAGTATGATTTCCATTATCCAACCACGGAACATCATATTCATTAGGAAAGCTTGTTCCAAGGGATTTGGTCAAATCATAGATGTCTAAACCAGACATCTAATATGGGAGATATTCAAGTCAGTTGATTTAAGTCTTTAATATAACACCCAATATGAAATATTAAGGCTAGGACCCAACACAATATTTTATAACTTGGAAGAGGGATGCCATAATCCAAGCTATAAAATATTTGAAGGTAGGCGAATGACCATTCACCAATTTCCACCATGAAAAACGAAATAGGAATTATGTTTTAATTGGTATGAAACTCCTAGATCTTTTAAGATTCATTGAAATTTTCAATGGCATGTTTAAATCTCGAGTGTACCCTCTCAATTTTTGTGACTCGGATGCCGAGGATCACAAAACAAGGTGTGAATAACCATGCAAATATACTTGGTACCCTTAATATTTATCACTTAATCGATGTGTCTGTTAACCACACGTGCTCCACCGATCCTATGATAAACATTAAGTTACCCTTTGCCTACCTTGTTAAATCCAGGTTAGTGTGCCGGTTAACCACACACTCTGCACTAACGACTTAAGCAAAGTGCAAAGTGTAATTTCATGGGTTAGCACCAAATTCACATTTTCCTAAAGTAACTAAGATTGGGAATTTATAAAAGGTTTAGTAACTTCATACTTGTCATTATACTTATAATGAAGGGAGAATTATAGTCCTTGTCCTACCCGTTCGGTTAACGACCCTCCACCAGTCAAGGAAGAGGTGGGTGAGAGTGGACACCCATTAAACTGCCATTTTATAGGCAGTAACCTTATACCCCCTTTATAGACCGGCTTCATGAATGAGGCCTACTAACGGTAAGACTGACTTGCTCTTATACATATATATATTATTAACTTATAATACCATAAAGTATAAGGGTTGAATTTTAACTTTTAAAATTCTAGGGATTGGAACTAAAGTTTTTAAAGTGACTTTACATGTTCCAAAACTTGAGGGCAAGTTTTGTAACTTTAAAAACTTGTCATCTTTCATAACTTATGAGTTAATGATTTATTAAAATGCAGTCTCTTCATTTTCATGTAACTTATGTGTTTCTTTAATGGAATTTTGATGAGTGACTTTTGGTAATCCATAACTTGAGGACAAATTATGGATTCCATTAAACACACCAAGATCAAGAATTAAACTAACAAACTATTTGAAAATATTTCCTATGATCTTCTAAACTCATAAGTGTATGAATATCCATATCAACAATTTCAAGAATCATAAATAAACCATACAAAACTTGAAATTTTGATAATAGCCATTGAAAATGGATTAGCATGAACATTACACCATCTAAAACAAGTTTTATAAGACCAAAACAGTTTAGGGTAATGTTTCTAGTCCATTTCCAGCAGCCAAATTCGAAAAACTACAAACTGGAAGACAAACTTGTCGAGTTCTATAAGGAACTCGTCGAGTTCATGTATTAACTCATCAACTCGGCTAGTTTTTGGCCAGAACTCGTCGAGTTTTCCAGTCTTGGCAGATTTTGGTTTTGAAAAATAAGTTGCATCAAGTATAAATGAAAACAAGCCTAGGCTCTGATACCACTGATAGGTTTTGAGCATTCTAACACTTCTATGGTGTACATGCAACCCTATAAACCTTGGATCTATGTTTTGAAAAATATACATGCAAATATTCTATATTCCAAGGTTTCATCCTAACTAGCATAATGTGAAGTAACTATACTACAAGATTGTAGTAGAATGACATACCTTTTGATGGAGCTTGAAGTCTTGAACCTTTAAGAGCCTAGTGCCTCAAGTGTTGCACCTCAAATAGTTCACACAACACCAAGAACCCTTCGAATAACTAGATAATAAGGATACTTAGGTTCACACTCATGAAATCAGTTTGCCCTCTTTGTGTACCCACACTAGTGCTTAGCACTCAACCCCATTTCATGAACCATAGCTCTCTTTATATAGTGTGGAGGATTAGGGTTACATTCATGTAAACCCTAATACCCATGACCTTTATTTTCCATAGGATCCATGGGTTAAACACTCCATGGACTATCCATGAAAGCTTAGTCCAACCTAAATGAACTTGGTCCTCCACATATATAAAAGAGTCCATATTTAATTAGCTCCTTTTTTATCAGTAGATTAATTCTAAATTAATTCTTGATCAATACTAACTAAATAATATGATTTCATATTAATATATTTGAAGTTATAATATATTCATATAAATCATAAGTATCCTTTTTCTCGTTTTTTCTATCCAATTGTTCTGATGTCATGCAACCCAAATGGACCATGCCAAATCGGGTGAAGTACATATCAATTATAGTTATGGACGTAGACACTACTCCAACAGTAACTGGTAAGGATCACCATATTAATATCTTTAGGAATACATCTATTATATGCTTCTTACACCCCTATTCTCGCTTAGATATCATGGTTGGATTTCATCTACCGGGAGACCCGTACTTTCGCGATCAAGGGAATGGTGGCTGGCTCGAAGCTGAACCAGAAAAAGACCCCGAGGAGAGTTCTGAGGAAAAGAACGAAGTGGAAGTTCAAGAAGACTCCGACTCAGAACCCGAGGTCTATAATCCACCTCAAGTTGCCCGAAATCCTAACCCTAGACAGGATTTTCAAGGCCCGACGCCTCTATGGTAAGTAAACTTGGGAAGGTGGAGTCACGAGTAGGGACAACCACCTCCTTATAATGGGGACTGAAGCTTCTACAACTTGAACGAGGGAGGCTCAGCTGACAGAGTCCTCCCTATCTTAGTTCGTCATGCTGCTCGCAATGTGGTACAGGGAAGAGCGACCATCGACCAAGTTATGGAGATTAGAGCTAACTCAGGAGTCAATACGGTTCGCCTTCGCCACCTGGGCAACGACCAGGAGTTAACAAGGACTCGTACTGATGCACTACAGAGGGAACTGGCTGCCAGTCAATCGTAAGTTAGAGAACTTCGGCAGATCCAAGTGGCATTCGAAAGGCGTGTGTGGGAAACAAATCACTAATTGGCTGAATCCAGGGCATAATCTAGTACTAATCAGAACAACACCCCTCGGGAGTAGAGCATACTCTACTCACTCTTTTGGATATAACTTAATTCTAGGGGTATATACTAGTATTACTATTTCATGTTTATGATTAGATCTCGAACTTTTAGTTTCACTAGGTCTTTTTGCTGTCAAAGTTTTCTCTGTGTTGGTATGTTGTAAACGTACTTTAAGGTCAATTTTTCCCGAACTCTATACATCTAAAATACTAATAGAATTGACAGGTATCTAATTCTCTTGGAAGATCTCTATCCAATTTCATTCACTTTCTAATGGTAAACCTCTGTGCAAACACTTAGACAAATGCATGCTGAACTAGTGTAATTAGTTCAAATACATTTGATTTCTTTTATCATTATTGATGTCTTACTACATTTCCATCTCTTAAATCTTAAAAAGATGCCTCCAAGAAGAAATCCAAGACGTGTCAATGTGAATGCAACTCCGACACCACCTCCACCTCCACTGCCGCATCTACAGTTTGACGCTGCTATGTTTCAGGCAGCGGTCACGGCAGCCGTGGCAGCCGCCATGTCACACATACACACAACAGGTACCAGTGGATCTAGAAGTGGTGCTCATCCCTCCAATCATGGTGAAAGTCATGGACACCCTAGGGAGTGTTCCTATAAAGATTTCACCAACTGTAACCCAGGAACTTCAATGGGAGTGGAGGAATCATTGCTCTATCACAATGGTTCGAGAAGAGAGACTCGATTTTTGAGATCTGCTCCTGCCTCGAAGGGAGCAAAGTCAAATTTGCTTCCTGTACTTTCTCTAATAGGGCCCTCACATGGTGGAATGGCCATGTGAATTAACTTACACTCGTTGTGGCTAACTGATTGGGCCAGGAGAATCTAAAGACACTGCTGAAGGGAATACTGCCCGAGGGGCAAGGTACAGAAACTGGAAGAGGAACTATGGAGCCTTACCATGACATGCTCTGACATAGTGGCCTACACTGCTAGGTTTAGTGACCTGGTAGCTCTATGTACAGGAATAGTTCCCACAGAAAGCAAGAAGATTGAGAGGTACATTTGGGCACTGGTACCTCCATTCCAGGGAAATGTTTTGTCTTCAAACCCTACTACATTCGATAGCACCAAACGCTTGGCACAGAGACTCATCGACCATGGAGTCCGCCAACGCGTCGCAACACCTTTCCCAGAACCAGCCAAAGCTACTGACAATAAGAGAAAGTTTTGGGACGGAAAGAAGAGCAAATCAGCACAGAACTCCGCCAAGAAACAGCAGATTGTGGCTGCTCATGCCGCAACAACCCCTGATGTCCCTGCTCCAACAAAGCAGTACGCTGGAAGTCTACCGAAGTGCAATAAGTGCAATTTCCATCACAATGGACCTTGCCGGGAGATGCAGTGTGCTAACTACAATAGGAAAGGGCACACGGCCCGTTTCTATAAGGCTCCAACAAGACCAATCACCTAGGTCCCTGGTATTGGAGTAGGTCAAGCATGCTACGGGTGTGGTGAAGTTGGACACTACAAGAGAAACTGTCCAAAAGCAGGGAGGACTGGTGGAGTAGGGAGAGTACTCGCTATTGGTCATGATGAAGCCGTGGCAGACCCTATGGTGGTAACGGGTACATTTTTTCTCAATAACTCTTATGAATGCATACTATTTGATAGTGGAGCGGAGAGGAGTTTCGTGAATCAAAAATTTAAACACTTACTCAAACAACCATCACAAGCACTAAAAGAAACGTTCATCATAGAAATGGCTAACAAAAAGACTTAGAGCACTAATGATATATACATAGGATGCGCCCTCACTATAGATAGTTATTCATTCCTAATCGACCTCATGCCCGTCTCAATTAAAAGTTCCGACGTCATTATCAGCATGGATTGGTTGAGTCTCCATCATGCTGACATTCTGTGTTTTGAAAAAGTCGTTCGTCTTAATCTACCAAATCGTGAAACCCTAGTTATCTATGGCGACAAACCAGGCACGAACCTCCGAATCATCTCGAGTATTCAGGCCCAGAAGTACTTACGAAAGGAATATCATGCGTTCCTCGCTCACGTAGTTGATGTGAGCCAAACGGTGAAAGACATAAAGAGCATCCCAGAAGTCCGAGACTTTCCCGACATATTTCCTATAGATCTCCACGGATTACCACCACAACGTCAAGTCGAGTTCAGAATCGACTTAATTCTAGGAGCTACCCTGTAGCCAAATCACCCTACCGACTAGCACCAGCTGAGATGCAGGAACTATCCAGTCAACTGAATGAACTACTCAACAAGGGATTCATCAGATCAAGCTTCTCACCCTGGGGGGCACCGGTCTTGTTCGTGAAGAAGAAGGATGGATCGTTCCGTATGTGCATCGACTACCGCGAGCTAAACAAACTAATCATTAAGAATCGATACCCTCTAACACGAATAGACGACTTGTTCGACCAACCTCAAGGGGCAAGGTACTTTTCAAAGATTGACTTGAGCTCCGGGTATCACCAGTTACAAGTTTTAGAGGAAGATGTTCCCAAAACAGCCTTCCGAACTCGTTATGGTCACTACGAGTTTGTAGTGATGCCTTTCGGATTAACGAATACGCCTGCGGTGTTCATTGACTTAATGAATCGGGTGTGCCGTCCTTACTTAGATAAGTTCATGATAGTATTCATTGATGACATACTTATCTACTCACGCATTGAGGAGGAACATAGGCAACACTTATGAGAAGTTCTCGAAATGTGAATTTTGGATTTGTAGAGTCAAATTCTTGGTTCGTGGTCAGCGAAGAGGGAATGCACGTGGACCCTTCCAAAATCAGGGCCATCGAGAACTGGTCAGCACCAAGGCCGCCAACATAAATTCGTCAATTTCTAGGTCTCGTTGGGTACTATCGCAGGTTCATTCAGAACTTTTCAAAGATTGTGAAACCACTTACCACCTTGACCCATAAAGGTCTGACCTTTGACTGGAAAGAGAAACAAGAAAAGGCATTCCAAACACTGAAGAAAGCCTTATGCAGCACACCGATATTGTCCCTCCCAGAAGGGATAGAAAACTTTTTGGTATACTGCGATGCATCCAACCAAGGGTTTGGCCGTGTTCTTATGCAACGGGGAAATGCCATTGTCTATGCCTCAAGACAACTTAAGACACACGAAGTCAACTACACCACTCATGATCTTGAGTTAGGAGCAGTAGTATTTACTCTAAAGATTTGGAGACACTACCTGTATGGTATGAAAAGCACTATCTTCACAGACCATAAAAGCCTCCAACATATATTCGACCAGAAGGAGATCAACATGAGACAACAACGGTGGGTCAAGCTACTAAATGCCTACGAATGCGAAATTCGTTATCATCCAGGTAAAGCCAATGTAGTAGCTGATGCCCTTAGTCAGAAATAGTACTCAGGTCGTAGAGTCAAGTCATTGACTATGACAATCCATTCACATCTATCCACACAAATTAAGGAGGCTCAACAGGAAGCCTTGAAACCTGAAAATGTGGCAGGTGAAACCATAAGAGGGATGGATAAGAACATAGAAGTCAAGGATGACGGAGCCTTTCACCTCATGGATCGGATCTGGACACCGAAGCTCGGTGATTTCAGAGACGTTGTCATGAACGAAGTGCACAATACTTGATACACCGTTCATCCAGGTTCAGACAAGATGTATATGGACCTCAAAAAGTTATATTGGTGGCCTAACATGAATGAAGATATTGCTACCTTTGTGGGCAAGTGTCTTACTTGTGCCAAAGTTAAAGTAGAATACCAAAAGCCCTTAGGTTTTCTACAACAACCGAATATGCCTAAGTGGAAGTGGGAGCGAATTGCAATGGATTTCATAACCAAGTCCGTGGACTTCCTACCAACTAAGGAAACTAACAAGATGGAGAAACTGACCAGAACATACATTAGAGAGATTGTGTGATTGCATGGTATACCAATATCTATGATCTCCTATAGAGATAGTAGATTCACCTCGAGGTTCTGACAGTCACTACAAAAATCTCTGGGAACTAGGCTGGACATGAGTACAGCCTACCACTCACAAAATGATGGACAGAGCAAGAGAACAATAAAAACATTGGAAGACATGTTGAGAGCTTGTGTGATCGACTTTGGTAAAGCGTGGGATATCCATTTACCATTGGTCGAGTTCTCATACAACAACAGCTACCATACTAGTATCAAAGTTGCTCCATTCGAAGCCCTCTATGGCCGGATGTGCAGATCCCCTCTGTGCTGGGCTGAGGTGGGTGACACACAACTAGCTAAAGGACAAGTTCTTAACAGCACTCTCACTGGTCCGGAAATCGTCCGGGAAATGACAGAAAAGATTGTACAAATCTGTGAACGACTAAAATCCTCTAGAGATCGACAGAAAAGCTACGCTGACAAAAGACGGAAACCCTTGGAATTTCAGGTTGGTGACCTTGTGCATGATACGCTTCGGAAAGCGTTGCAAACTAAATCCAAGGTACAACAGGCCTTTTGTGGTTCTCACTAGAATCGGCCCAGTAGCTTACAAACTCCGACTACCATAAGAACTTAGCAATGTACACCCTAGCTTCCACGTATTCAAATTAAATCTGACAAGACTCTTGTTATCCCACTCGATGAAATCGAGATCAATGAGATCCTCAACTTCGTGGAAGAACCAGTAGAAATCATGGATAGGGAAGTCAAACAAACCAAACAAAGCCATATCCCGATAGTGAAGGTTTGCTGGAATGCAAAACGGGGACCTGAATTCACTTGGGAGCGAGAGGATCAAATGAAACATAAGTATCCGCATCTTTTCCTTTAGTCCATGTGTATATGTTAGAGAACCAATATTTACTACTTGCTAGTTCAAAGAAACAATACATGAATCAATACACACATACTATTACTTTTCATTACAAGGTACATTATTCATTTACAAGAACAAGAAACATATACATACTATAAGAAAACAAGTTAACTAGAATGTGATCTACTACTTCATGGTACTTAGCAACATTGATGCTAAGTCATGTTTTATAACTAGAGTCTCCTGGAGGGAGAGCGTGAGTTTGTGTATAGATCTATATGGGACTGACAATCCCACACCTTGCTGTTAGCTACAGTTGGTACCGACAAGTCTACGGGTGACAAATGTCATTTCTTTTTCGACGCCTGAAGAACGTCGTGTTTTATACTAGTCAATTAAGTTTTGTTATAACCTTATTCACATTAAATATTAACTAAACAATTTGGCTTACAAGTTCAAACATAAACCTTTACACTATTTCAAGAGAACGAAACATACCAATAGTAGGGTCTTGGGTAAAAGACTACTTTTCATTTTTAGTAGAAAATATAGGATTTTCTAGTAAGTATACTAACATTTTCATGAAACAAATACAAATATTTGACACTAAGTACTTATGAACTCACCAACTTAAATGTTGATACTCTCTTTCAAAATAACTTGTATTCTCAGGGAACCAGTAGGCAGGTACACTAGCTCAGATTTTGAGAAGACGGAGCGTGTTGAAGACTCGTCTTTTATTTTTGCTATACTTTTTTGGTGTCGTACAACTATACAAAGAACACACATGTATTAACTATATTATGAATGCAATGGATGTTGTTGCTTGTTTTACTATTGTGCATTGTTATGATACTATACACGACGTGCTCCACCCCCGAATGTTTCCGCCATCTCGGTTTGGAGGTGTGACAAGTGTGAGTTTGAAAATGAATAATGGAGAGGGGTTAGGGGGGTTGTGGTCGATGAGAGGGGAGGGGAGGGATCATTGGGTTGACTTCTTGGTTTTGTGATGTGACTGTTACTTAGATGCATGGGATGTAATGCATGGTTATCCACCATGCAATATGGAGGTGGAAAGGCATTTACCCAATGCATTCCTTTCTTTTTTTTTTTCTTTTTCTTTTTTTGAATAACCGATTGGTTATGGGGGAGGGAAAAGAAGAAATTTAGGCTTGAAGGTAATTTAAGAATATATTGGGCCCAATAAGGATTTTCGATCCATTAGGGTCCATATATGCGTTTTCGGCCCAATGAGGTTAAATAAAAAGGTTCTCGGCCCAATATGCTTAAAATAATTTTTCATGGCCCAATAAGGCCCAATAAGGGTCTTATGACCCAATATGGTATTAAATAAAGATTTTTGGCCCAATTATGGCCCAAAAGTGGGTTTTCGGCCCAAAGGAGCCAAGTTAAGGGGCTTATTGGCCCATTCGGCCCAATAAGAGAGTTTTGGCCCTTTAAGGGGTTTGGACCGAGAAAACTTGGGGTAAGGCCCAAGGTTGAGTGAATATACTCATTGGTTTATATTTTGAGTTTACACAAGGGAGTTTTAACTAGAAACACAAATTCTTGAATGTATAAATTTGTATTGAATTGAAATTAACTTTTATTACACATAGTGTTACATAGTTACACAAAGGAACTATCTTGCACATGGATAGGAAACCTAACCGTAGAATGCTAGTTGTGACACTAGAGCATGGCTCTAAAACATGATTGGGAACAAATTATGATTCGTCTTATGATCGAACCATTTCTGACAATCTTCAATTCCTCTTTTTATTCATCCAATTGCACTAAGATGTTCTTATAGGATTTATTGTGATACAACTCCACAATTACTAAGATGATCATAAAACATGATACTAAAGCATTCTCCTTACTTTTCTAGATTGGAAAGTCTTTTATCTTTCTGCCTAATAG
Organism: Lactuca virosa; assembly: GCF_052849685.1. Lineage (NCBI taxonomy): Eukaryota > Viridiplantae > Streptophyta > Magnoliopsida > Asterales > Asteraceae > Lactuca > Lactuca virosa. The sequence goes on from NC_136430.1 coordinate 294,943,013, forward strand.
ATTTTTCTATTCCTTTTGCTACTCACTGAATCTTTTCAAAGTATCAAAATTTTGTTTAATCTTATAAACACAATCATATTTAATGAAACATCAATAAATCATGACATATAGAGTTATCGTCCCTTGTGCTGGATCTGAAGAGTCCATATCAACATGTACTAGATCCATTAGTTTTTCACTTGCTTACATAAACATGTGAACAATGAATTAAGTCATGATTTTCCAATGAACAAGATTCTTATATATTCTACAATTCTAATTGTACGACACCAAGTATCTATACAGTTGGTGATGAGACTTGTTTTCACTTGGTCAATTATGACAATACCACAAGTGATATCATAAGAATCAAATCCACAATTAATATTGCTATTATTAGAAACATAACCAATATTTTCATTAATGCCATTGCAGTGAAATACAAATAAGGCAACTTCATCAACAAAAATTTCTCTTTTATTGAAATAAATGAAAATTTGGAACTTTTTCCTTACAGTGAATGGAATGAAAAACTATGATTCTAACCATTTCTAAAGAGTAATAGCAATCTATTAAATTATCCTAACTCCCTAGTAGTAGATCCAAATTCTGATCATTGAACCATGTGACCAAAGTCCATTTCCCATGATTAGATTTAGCTCACTTCCCTTAAGTTTACTTCTTTCTTTTAAACCCTGCAATACCATCAAAATGTTATCATCACATTATGTATTAAGAGTCTCAGAATAGGAACTTATGGAGTAAGATAATGGATGTACCTGAAGTAGAGTCACATAACTTGACCTTAGTATCTTTAAGATCTTTTAGGTAGTTTGGGAACCTTTGCTTCCGATGTCCCTTCAATTGGTAGTAGAAACAAATGGAGTCATTGGGGTCAACATGTAGAATGATGTCAAAATGAGCCTTTCTCTTTACCATACATTCAACAGTTAGACCTTAGCCGATGTCTTTCGATTGGGAAGAGAAATCTTTTACTGATCACTAATGTTACCATTGTCAATGTCCATGAAATTCTTCGAATTAATCCCTATAAGCATTTGTGCTTTAGTTGCATTCTTAAGCATTTCTGCTTCTGCAACCATCAACATATAGTTTAGATGAATTAGGGTCACATCAAGTTTCCTCATATGAAAGTTCTTAACGAACTGACCATATGACTCAAAAAGAGAAAAAAGAACCAAATCATTTGCTTGCACCTTTGGGAATACGACACCCATCCTTTCCAACTTATCAATGTATGACTTCATTTTTTGAACATACTTACATATAGAATTTCCATCTTCATGCTTACATGCCAAAAGGGCTTGCGTTGTTTCATATCTTTCAACTCATGACGTTCGGAGAGTTAAAGAAGGACGGTGACCAATTCCACCATTAGCCAAAGAAGGGAATACATTTTCACCTTGATCATAATGTGGAAGAACATCTCTAGATGATTGAAGAAAAACATTTCCCAAAGAACGAGTGTGACAACCGTCAAAATTCGAGTCGGTTCTAGATTTGACTAAACTTAGTTGCATATATAGGCACGACACATACTAGACTTAGTAACTAGAAGCTAAGATATAACCTACTACAAACTTGGAAACAAGTAGGATCGAAGGATAGTGTACTTAGATTTCACATTGGTATGTGAATTCTACAACTACTTAACTGTAGAGACTATCCATATTCGGGTCACTCTTTGACTTGAACACCTTTTCATGAATCACATACACACATCATGCACTTGACTTAAAAGTAGAAATTAGGTCAAAGTCTCATAGAAACTTAAGTCAAAGTTGAAGACTAGGACTAGTATACTCGATTCCTGAATTTCACTTGAATCTCGAAACCACTACATAGAATGCCAATAAATCGATAAAAATAAACTCCAAAAATTATTTTTAACTAGAAAAGAGTTATGAAACTCTAACATAAATTGAAATCTCAAATAATTCAATTTATTTTGATATCCAAATAGTTATTAAATCTCAAGACCCTAAAAACCCTAAAAACTCAAATTTATAAACTCTAACACCTAAAAATCCATAAAATTTGGTATGGAATTTATAATATCAATTTAAAATAACTCAAATTAGTAAAATATAACCAAGGAGAAATAAAATTTAAGTCATTAGTATTTAACCTTATTTTCTAAGCCGAAAATCAAGGTGTTGCGAATGAAAATTAGGATAAGGTGCATATTTTATAAAAACTTGATATTTTTATAAAATAAAGTTATATTTTTTAAAATTTAAAAGAGGGAGACCCTCTCTCCATTCAAAAGTCAGATTCCTCTCTCTCTCTCTCTCTCTCTCTCTCTCCTCTCTCTCCTCTTCCCAACACACTCAATCAATTCCCCTCCACACTCTATTTCTCCATACTTCACTTTCTCTCTCACACTCCCTCACTTTATTTTCTCTCTATTCTCTCTTCCTCTCTCCATCAACCATGAAATTCTCCAGAAAATGGGTCATAGAACACACCTTGTGATGGGTTTGAGCCAAAAGAACATCTTATGTACTCATGCAAACCCTAATGATTGGATCTAGGTTTCTCTATTGTACATGCAATTCATCCAAGACTTTTTAACCCTAGATCTAGTGTATATAATCAAAATTATCATAACAAAACAGATCTAGATGTTTACCTTGTTGTTGATTGAAGATCTTGAAGCCTTGAGAACTTTAGCACCTCAAGTGTTGTGCCTCTAATGAATCACAAACACCAATAGCAATTGGAGGAAGCAAGAGAGAGAGGAGAAAGCAGAATTTTGGCTATAGGACTTCTAGGGTTCAAAGGGCCGAAATTCCCATGCCAAGGGGTCCTTTATATATGTGTAGGAATTAGGGTTTCAGTGATTATCCTTATCTGATTACTTAGCCACCAAGCAGCCCATAAGATAATTCTAGAATCCCTATCATTGACGAATTCTTAAGGCTTTATCCCTAGAATTCGTCCACCCTATCTATTAGGGTTTCCTTGCCCAACATTGTAACTATCTCATAATTGCAGTTCGGCCCCTTAAGTTTAATTAACTTCTTTTTATCACAAAACTAATTCTTAATTAATTATTGACCAATGTTAATTAAACAAATATGATTTCTCTTTTAATATATTAGTCTTATAATATATTAATAAACCATAATCACCACTTTCAATATTATTCCTCCAGTCAAGTTGCTTTGCTGAAGGCAACCTAAAAGGACCATGCACAACCGGGTCAAGTACATACCAAATATAGTTATGGACTTAGACACTAATCAAACAGTCTCCCACTTGGATAAGTCTAATAACTATAAATGCAAATGAAACTTCTGGATCCGATTAGAAATCACAGTTCTCAAAACTCTTGATCTTATCAATGACCTGTCCTTTAGATAAGGGATCGCATAATCCTCTGTTCTAGATATCGTGTGGACATTTACATGGAACATAGTCATACTTATTGTCCAGCAGTTAGTTTCTCGATCTCTGATTCGTCTGACATAGAACTTAATTGAACACATCAATTCAGTCCTGACCGGGCCCGACATATAAGTCAAACCAAATCATCGAGGGGCCCTGATATCGCTTTTACCCTCTTAGGATAAAAGGAACAGTCAAACTTCGACTTATATGCATTTACTATCCACTAATCAAATCATACACACCAATGCGTTTTATAACATCAAATTATTGATGTGTTTATGCATTATCAATGCACAACCAATTAGCAAACAACAAACCATATATCTAGGTCTTAAGACCATATGATATTATCGTCTTGCGATCACTCGTGATAAATTCCATGAAGTGATTCCAGCAAGCGCGAGTCTAATCCAGTGCTCAAATAAAACTCATAAGAACTCATGAACGTTGCAACAACCTTTGCTATGTCTAATACACTTTAGACAATCTACACACCAATTCATGACAATCTTCTTTCATACCTACTCCCAAAGTATGAGAGACTGTGGAACATTCGAACAATCTTACTATTCAGGAAGTCAAAACGTGCAAAATGAAACAGTAGCTAAATAATTAACATAAGACAGTTCTTTACTTATAAATAATACTCTTTTATTTCATCATCAAATGTCAATTACATTTATCTATTACACGTTTCTAATCTATCTAATCTAAACTAATATCGTCCTTCAGCCCGATGCTCCTAGCGTGCTGCAAGTGCTTAACCCTACTCAGTCCCTTCGTAAGGGGATCTGTTGGGTTATCCTCTGACGATTCCCTCTTCACTACGAGGAGTCCTTCTTCCACCCGATGTCGAATAAAGTGATATTTTCTGTCGATATGTCGAGATCTGCCATGATCCCTTGGTTCCATAGTCAAGGTAACCGCTCCTTCATTATCACAGAAAATTTCCATGGGCTCCTTTATGGTTGGCACAACTCCAAGGTCTCCAATGAAATTTTTCAACCATATTTCCTCCTTTGACGCTTCGCTCGCCGCTATATACTCTGATTCACACGTTCAATCAGCTACGGTCTCCTGCTTGGAACTTTTCCAAGTCACTGCTCCTCCATTTAGGGTAAAGATCCAGCCCGACTGCGAACGGTAGTTGTCCATGTCGGTCTGAAAACTGGCATCACTATACCCTCGCACCCTTAAGTTATCACTCCCACCGAGGACTAGAAACCATTCCTTGGTCCTCCGAAGGTACTTAAGAATATTCTTGACTGCGGTCCAATGTGCTTTGCCAGGGTTCCCTTGATATCTGTTGACCATGCTCAAAGTGAAGGCCACATCAGGGCGCGTACAAGTGTAACACCCGTCAAAATTAGGTCAATAACAATCACATGTGATTATGCCAATCATGTAATGTGATTTTGTTAAACTAATAATGTGATAAACTTACTATGTAATTCATGTTAAATTATGAACTTTCATACATAATTTATGATACAACTCAAAGTATATGTCCATACGATTCCAAAAATGTAGAGAACGTCTAAATCTGACTTCGCGTGAAGAAGTTATGATAAACCGAACACTATAAATCTCTATAATAATATGAATTTAAAATAGACTTAGAATTAGCTATTGGAGTCTAAAATAGAGTTGTATTACTTGTAAATACCTATGCGTGGATATAAAGAACGTCAAAAACAGAGTTCGTATGTGAAAGTTACGACCTTCCGAAGATTCAGCTGTCAGAAACCCTAATTTAACTGAACTCACGACGTGAGGAGTCAAATTGGCACATTTCGGATCTAGAAGGTGTGTGATGAGGCTACGAAGTGATAAGATCCAAACTCACGACGTGAGAATAGAAACTCACGACGTGAGGAGTCATATGGCCACCTTCGGAAGCTAGAAGACGGATGGCAAGTCTACGAAGAGATAAGTTCCAAACTTACGACGTGAACAAGGAGTTTCTCATGTCGTGAGGGCCAAAAATCTTACTATAAATAGCAAGTTCGACCCCAGCCATTCTTACACCTGAACTTCTTTCCTTTCTCTCCTTTGCTGAAGCCCTCTTTCATCCCGAGCCCCGACGACCTCGTAAGCTGACCGTTTCTGCTTAGATTACATAAAATCACGCTATTAAGGTGATTTTCATGGCCCCACTTTCTAATATTTTAGGGGAAAACGCATGCTTAATATTATATATACGTTATTATTATGTCTATATGATAGTATATTAGTATCAACATAGATAGTTATAATAACCGGAATATAGTTATTTGGTATTTGAAAGTATACAACTATCATAAAGTTGTTAGCATGTTATTATTATAGTAGTATACTTATGTAGATCTTGAGTTATACTTAGGATTCTATATATATGTTGTGTGCGATATAGTTCCGAAGTTATATTCGGAAGTTCTATATGTTAATTTATAAAGTATGTTGTTACTGTTAGTTTTATGACAAGATAAAACTTTGTATGTTATATGTTGTTGTTGTTATTGGTTTTATGTCAAGATAAAACATGGTTTTACTTCAAGTTATAGCTGTTATACTACCTAAATGTTTTGAAGTTAGGAATAATGTTTAAAAGCATAGTCTAGTAACTTAGGGTTTTAGACATGAAAATGCTTTTGTTGTTAGAGCTATACGAAGCCGTCAAAGTCTACATGAGCTACCTCATTCATCAACTAAGATTGGGGATCTTTGTGGAAGTCCTCTGACCTGTAACCATTAATCCCGTGTGAGCAAGGAAGTCGTGTATGAATAAGATACGGGTTGACGACCCCACTCGTGGTTGTTAATTACAACCCAAGACAAGCGAGTGACGATCCGTTCCTTTTATTTGTTATTGTTCAGGCGTCGATGAAGCGCACGATATTGTTTCTCATGGTAAATCATGAGTGTATTGTTTCTCATGGTAAATCATGAGTGTGTTTTGTCAGAGGTTTTGTTGTCAAGCAGCGGTTACAGACTCATGGTAGCAACATGTTAGAAACATTATACTTCGTCGCTATACAAGTATTAATGTTAAGTATAAGTTTCCCGCTACTTATACCCCAGGTACTACTTGTATATTAAGTAGATAATTATACCTAACACATATACTCGTATAGAATTGAAATAAGATTTATACGTAGCAACTTTTGTTTGTATGGAATTACAAACACTTATATTCATAGTATATGAGGCTTATAGGTAAACTACTTTTTTGGTAAGTAAACTTTTATACCTAGGATATATATACTAAACATTGGAGAGTCAAAATGATACTTTCAAAACTATACTTTTGAACTTGGAAAATGTATTATTTTTAAATGGAGTCAAAACCTATGAACTCACCAACTTTATGTTGACGTATTTTTAAATGCATGTGTTTTCAGGAAGTTGATAACTATGATATGAGAAATGACGTTAGATTGCCCGGTGTTTCCACCGACGGCCGGGGTGTGACAACAAGTCATAGCATACATAATCGAGCCAACTGCTGAACCGTATGGTACTCGGCTCATTTCTGCTATCTCGACTTCGGTACTCGGGCTTTGAGTCTTACTCAACTTGGCATTACTTTGGATTGGTAACTACCCCTTCTTTGAATTCTCCATACTAAAACGTTTTAGTACCTTCTCCAAGTAAGTATTCTGACTAAGTCCTATTAGTCTCTTACTTCTGTCTCTCACTATCCTTATACCCAAAATATATGCAGCCTCTCTGAGGTCCTTCATAGCGAAGCACTTCCCAAGCCAGGATTTAACTTCCTTCAGGGTTTGGATGTCGTTTCCTATGAGTAGTATGTCATCGACATACAATACGAGGAACCTTACTATACTCCCACTGGCTTTGACATATACACATGATTCATCCTCACTTCGCAGAAAGTCAAACTCTTTGACTTTCTCGTCGAAACAAAGATTCCATCTGCGAGATGTTTGTTTTAGTCCATAAATGGACTTCTCAACCTTACACACTCTATTAGGGTGCTTTGCATCGACAAAACCCTCTGGCTGAGCCATGTAAACATCCTCAACCAACTTCCCGTTAAGGAAGGCGGTTTTGACATTCATCTGCCATATTTCATAGTCATGAAATGCAGCAATGGCTAGCATCACCCTGATAGACTTTATCTTCGCAACTGGTGAGAAGGTGTCATCATAATCAACTCCGGGAGATTGAGTGAAACCCTTCGCAACCAATCGCGCCTTATAGGTGTGTACATTCCCATCGATGTCGGTCTTCTTCTTGAAGATCCACTTGCACCCGACCGTCTTACGACCTGGCACATTTTTAACCAAATTCCAAACTTGGTTGTCATACATGTTGGATTAATGTCTAAGTCCATAACTATAATTGGTAAGACTTGACCCGACCCGGCATGGTCCATTTGGGTTGCATGGCATCATGCATTTGGATAGACTATAATGAGAGAAATAACACTTAAGGTTGGTTAATATATTATAATATCTAATATATTAATAAGGTTATTTAATTAGTATTGATCAAGAATTAATTTGGAATTAATTAAGTTATCAAAAGGAGACTAATTAAATATATGGGTTGATTGTGTAAATCATTCATTCTTATATATGTGGGCTTGTGATCCAAGATTCCTTATGTTGGACTAAGTCCATGGGGTGACCCATGGATACTCCATGGAGGTTAAAATCCATGGAGCATAAGGAATGGGTAAAGTTATGAGTTACATGGTGTAACCCTAATAGCCACCATATAAAAGAATCACATGGCTCAAGAAATCGTGCACTAATGTGTGAGTGTGAGGGCTAGACGATTTCAAGGAGTGTTCAAGTTTCTCTCAAGTTATTCCAAGTGTATTTGGTGTTGTGTGAACCATTTGAGGTGTCACACTAGGGGCACTAGGCACTCAAGCTTCATGAAGACATTCTACATCAAAGAGGTATGTATTCTATCTTGTTATATTTATTATTTTGTATGCAAGATTAGGATAATACCTTGGATGTTCATAATTGTATGTATAATAGAGAAAACATAGATCCAAGGTATTTAGGGTTGCATGTACACTTAGGAGTGTTAGAATGCTCATAACCCAACAGTGGTATCAGAGTCTAGGCTTGTTTTCTTGTTATACTTGCAAAAGTAGCTGAAAAATCGAGTTGGATGCATATATTCGATTGTTTTGGCTGGAATTGGACTAGGAACATTACCCTAAGATGTTTTTGGACTTATAAACTTGTTTTTGATGTGGTAATGTTCATGCTAATCCAATTTCTAAGATAATTGTCATAATTTCAAGATTTGTATTAGTTTGTATGTTCATGCTAATTTCTTGAAGATTGATGATTTGAATTATCTTGTTCTTATGAGGTTCTTAGATTAATAGAAAAGTTGTGTGAAATAGTTGTGTTCAATCCATTTTAATCTAAAAGTTGATTCCAAAGTGTGTTTTTGTAACTTGTCCTCAAGTTATATGAAAAGTCACATTTAAGAATCATAAAACTCATAAAAGTTGGCAAAGGTTACAAAATGAAAAGTCTCTTCATTAAATTAAAAAAAAAGTGTAACCTTAATTAGTTCCATAAGTTACAATAAAAAAAGTTATTTTTTTTTATTAATTAGTTTAAAGTCTTCCATAACTTGTCCTCAAGTTGTGGAACTTGAAGAGTTTTTTTTTTTTTTTTTTTTTTTTTTTTTTTTTTTTTTTTTAATTAAAACTACTTTAAACTCATAAGTTATGGAATTAATTAGTTTTGAATAGTTTCAAAACTTGCCCTCAAGTTTTGGAATTTGGAAAATTTTCACTTATGAATACTTTAATTCCAAGTTAGCCCTTAGAATTTTAAAAGTTAAAATTCAACCCTTATACTTTATAATATTATAAGTTAATAATATTTATACATATGTATAAGAGTAAAGTCAGTCTTACCGTTAGTAGGCCTCATTCACGAAGCCGGTCTATAAGGGGGGTATAAGGTTACTGCCTATAAAATGGCAGTTTAATGGGTGTCCACTCTCACCCACCGCTTCCTTGACTGGTGGAGGGTCGTTAGCCGAACGGGTAGGACAAGGACTATAATTCTCCTTTCATTAAAAGTATTAATGATAAATACTAAGTAACTAAACTCTTATTAATACCCAATCTTAGTTACTTAGGAAAATGTGAATTTGGTGCTAACCCATGAAATTACACTTTGCACTTTGCTTAAGTCGTTAGTAGAGCGTGTGTGGTTAACCGGCACACTAACCTGGACTTAACAAGGTAGGCAAAGGGTAACTTAATATTTATCATAGTATCGGTGGAGCGTGTGTGGTTAACCGGCACACTGATTAAGGGGTAAATATTAAGGGTACCAAGTATATTTGCATGGTTATTCACACCTTGTTTTGTGATCCTCGGCATCCCAGTCACAAAACCTGAAGGGCACACTCGAGATTGAAACATGCCTTTGAACAGTTCAATGAATCTCAAAGATCTAGGACTTTCAAATCCAATTAAAACCTAATAAATTATTTAGTTTTTCATGGTGGAAATTGGTGAATCGTCATAGTTTGTTGGGTCCTAGCCTTAATATTTCATATTGGGTGTCATATTAAGGACTTTAAATCAACTATCTTGAATATCTCCCAAAACGATGTCTGGTCTAGACATTTATGATCTTCCCAAATCTCTTGAAACAAGCTTTCCTAAATGAAGATGATGTCCCATGGATATCATACTCCTTTCACCTCCTCCAATTATTCTCCCTAACCCAGAAGTTCCTAAAAAGTTTAAGGTCACTCAAGCCCTATTGGCAAGGCAAGGTCTAGGTATGATCACATCTTGGAGATGTAGTCACATATTGACAAGCCGGGAGAGTTGGGTGTCAAAGTCTTGAGAAAGTTGGTGGCTCAACTACTTTCTAAGTCACATAGTGAGTTCTTTTGGGAATCCTATGAAACAGACTAAGACAAGACCCTTAATGATCTTATCTATTTGCTAAGATCAACTTCCTAAAACGCTATAGACATTGACAATGATGACATTGGATATCCAGTAAAGCTCTCTCTTCCCAATGGAAAGGGATCGGCCATGGTCAACTCGGTTGACCCAATGGTAAAGAGAGAGGCGAAGTCTGAGATAGTCCCATTATCAAGGGTCCATAGGTAACTATTGCCAAAGGAAGGGACATTGGTTATGAAGCTGCCTAAGGATGTTAAAGTCAATAAGTTTGGCTCTAAATCAGGTAAAGTCCATTGTCTAACTCTATTAAGTAGATGTTGATTCTGATCGCGAAGATGGATTTCAATCGCATGGTTCGGTGATCAGAATTTTGGGCTATTACTTAAGAGTTATGATATTTATATTGCTTAGGAATAGATAACAACAAGGTTTTCATATGGATTGTAAGGATAAGTTTTTCCGCAAAGTTTTAAAATAAAAGAAAAAGGTTTTGATTTTATTTATTTTAAGTATCCTTACAATGGCATTTGTGAAAAGTTGTTGCTTATAAGATTCCATTGATACCAATATTGGAAAAATGGATTTGATTCTTTCGGTTGTGGTAGTGTCTAATATTACCAAATAAGGAAAGATTCTCATCACCCAAGGTTCAATTGGACCGAAACTTTGAATCATGCAAGTTGTATAGTATGATAAATGAGAACTTTCAGCTTGGAAAATTAAGACTAATTCCTTATGTGAATAAGGAAAGGACTAAGGGATCGAGTACACATTCTTGTGCACTGGTCAAGTCCACCACAAAAGATCAAGAAGACTATTCGTCATGATTTACTTAAGTTCAGTAAATATGGTTATACTTATAAGTTTAAGTATAAGTCTGTAGCATTGGAGAAGTTTCAATGTGAGACAGAACGAATAAGAAGAATCAAAGTATGGCAGAAAGATAAAAGTTTCTCAAATCTGAAAAGATGGGAGAGTACTTTAGTATCATGTTTATGATCATCTTAATGATTAAGATACCATATCACAATTGGTCCTCTAAAGTCATCTTAGTGCATTCTTATGACTAAGAAGAGGAGTCATGAATTGTTGAAATGGTTAAATCAAAAAGATGAGTCATACTTCGTTCCAAAACAATTCTTAGAGTCATACTCCAAGATTGTAACTTGAGTGACATATCTTAAAGAGAGTTTGTTAACACTAGTCAAATGTAAGAGTAAAAGGTTATCTACTCTTGTACATTTGAAATTGGTAAGTTGTGATGTTTTGGATAAAACAGAGACCAACTTAGGCCAATTGTGTAAAGTGTTAGTCTTTATAAAGAATCCGCACTATCTCTTGAATATTTGACAAGGGAGTCTTATATGTCAAGAGGACAGTGGGAGTCTTAAAGCTCTTGAAAGTTTCAAGACTTAATCAAGAATAAAACCTAAAGTCCTTCACTAGCACACGACTTGAGGTTTATAACCTATCGTGTTGAAATTTTTGTGCCTATTCAAGTTGGCTTTGCATAGGAGTTCTGAGAGTTCTCAATTGGTTGCACAACTACTTGGAAGCAATGGCAGGCACCTGAGCTGCCAAATGGCAAGAATTTAAGATTGCACAAGTTTAATCAATATGAGTTTGGATTTGTCACTAACCTTGTCTTGTGATTATGGTTTTGACAAATTCACATGGATAAGAACACATACACTATTAAATCTAAGTGTCATAAGGTTTCTCTCCGATTCATGAAAATGATGGTGAGGAAACACTTTCACTAAGTAGATTTTAGCTAGATAGCAATTGTGATATTTGCATTCTCAAAGTCGTTAGTGGAGCGTGTGTGGTTTACCGGCACACTAACATGGACTTGTGAGAAGTGGCAAAGGTCTAAACAATTGAGACTATGATTACGACATCCCTTTTCATAGTTCTAAAATTGTTTAGACACACATGTGAGCTATCTAAGAGAGGTGTATGATTTTGATAAAGTTTTATCAAAACAATCTAGTATCAGAAATCTGAACTTTGGTAAGAAAGTCAGCTGATTTCTGAGTACATGTCAAAGCTAGTGGGAGCATAAGTGTTATGATAATAATCATCATGTTAGTGGGAGCATGATAATTATGACAAAGGTTGCAAGTTAGCAATGTTAATTATAGAAAACAAAAGTTTCAATTTGTGAGGTTGCAGGGGTTGAAAAAGTTGTTTTGCTATAATTAAGGGAGAGGAAATTATACTTCATTTCAATTCTAAAAATCTTAGATTGAGATTTTAATCGTTTTTAATCAAGGATATATATATGAATTTCATGTTAGAATGGCTCAACATAAGGAAATTCTATATATGGGTCCATTATTTGCGTTCTAAAATTTGATTATGATTACGACATCCCTTTTCATAATCTGAATTTTGAGAACTTGGCAAATTGAAATGGAAATATTATAGCAAAAGACTGGTTTAGTCTTTATGTGAGACATCATGAATCATGTCCCATATGCTTCGGATATAGGATCGATTACATGTGTTATAATCATCCTTTCTAAAATTTTCCAAATTCCTGGGGCATTATGAAGGGAAAAGGTCTAGAATTGGATATGACTAAAATGATTAAGCAATTGTCGAGGAAAATCTAAGGTTTACCAAAGATTGGTTGCTCCAGGACAGTTGGAAGTATAATGTTAATTCAGGAAGGACCATATTGACATAATCTGTAAGGAGGCAACTCTTGTTCAGAAGTGATAGTCAAAATGGAATATGGAAATGTTTCAAAGTTAGAAATTATTCAATCTGTGTAAGGTTAGGAAACTTAATGAAAGAAGGATGTTTCCAAGGAGCTGATCTCCTTTGGAATGCTCTGTAATGATTGTTGTCAAGTCTTTCTGACTTTGTGCATAATCATTAAGAGGATCAATGCATATAAGTTTAGAATCTAACAGATTTCAGTAAATGGCATGAATTTGGAATTCTTGCATTTGCAGTAAGGATTTGGGACTGTGAAAAGAGGATCATTGGAGTGATGTTCAATTGATCTATTTTACAAAGTAAAGATCATAGACAAACATAGTATGCATACTTGGTGTATGGCATGACTAGTGTTTAGAAAACATAGTGTACATGCTTGGAGCATGGGACAACTATTATTTTAAATTCAAGTATAAAGTTGATAAAACCGAAACAATGAATAATGAGTAATCAGTATGGTGATAAATAAAAGTGTTTATTTATATTCATACGGTTTGATACCATATTTGATTCATTTATTCTTGTGTTTCACTTTGCATGTTTTGACTTCCAGAATAACTAAGTCGCTCTTCCTGAATGATTAAGTTATTCAAACCATCCACAGTCGGTCATATGTTGGAAGTAGATATGAATCAAGACTGTTATGGGTTGGTTTGTAGAGGTCCAAGTTGGTGGACAAAGTGGTGCTACAACACTCATGAGTGCTCATAAGTTCTGAGTATTGGATTCAACCCGCGCTCATTTGAATCACTTCATGGATTTTATCACGAGTGATCATGAGACGATAATATCTTATATTCTTCAAACCTAGAGATATGAGTTGTTACTATGAGTTGGTTATACATTGATTTCACGAAAACGCATTGGTAACTCGATGTTATAAAACGTGCCTTTGTGTATGATTCAACAAGTAGTAGAACAAGCCATATGAGTCGAAGTTTATCAATTCCTTTTACCTTCGGGATAAAAGCGATATTTGTGGCCCCTCGATGATTTAAAGATGATACATGTGAGTGCTTGGCCAAGCCAGGACTGATTTAATTTGTTCAATCAGTCAGTCATCATGAATCGGAAATCGGGAAACAACAAATGGAAAAAGAGAATGATTGATAATCCATGTCTCAGTCCATATGATATCTAGAATGGAGGAATATATGATCCCTTATCAAATGGACAAGTCATTGACAAAGGTCAGAGTTCATCGACAAGGTCAGAGTTCGATAGAAGCTTTTGAGAGCTACGATTGCTGATCGGTTCCTGAAGTCATACGCAATATTAGTTTTAGACTTATCCAAGTGGGAGACTGTTGGATTAATGTCTAAGTCCATAACTATAATTGGTAAGACTTGACCCGACCCGTCATGGTCCATTTGGGTTGCATGGCATCATGCATTTGGATAGACTATAATGAGAGAAATAACACTTAAGGTTGGTTAATATATTATAAGTTCTAATATATTAATAAGGTTATTTAATTAGTATTGATCAAGAATTAATTTGGAATTAATTAAGTGATCAAAAGGAGACTAATTAAATATATGGGTTGATTGTGTAAATCATTCATTCTTATATATGTGGGCTTGTGATCCAAGATTCCTTATGTTGGACTAAGTCCATGGGGTGACCCATGGATACTCCATGGAGGTTAAAGTCCATGGAGCATAAGGAATGGGTAAAGTTATGAGTTACATGGTCTAACCCTAATAGCCACCATATAAAAGAATCCCATGGCTCAAGAAATCGTGCACTAATGTGTGAGTGTGAGGGCTAGACGATTTCAAGGAGTGTTCAAGTTTCTCTCAAGTTATTCCAAGTGTATTTGGTGTTGTGTGAACCATTTGAGGTGTCACACTTGGGGCACTAGGCACTCAAGCTTCATGAAGACATTCTACATCAAAGAGGTATGTATTTTATCTTGTTATATTTATTATTTTGTATGCTAGATTAGGATAATACCTTGGATGTTCATAATTGTATGTATAATAGAGAAAACATAGATCCAAGGTATTTAGGGTTGCATGTACACTTAGGAGTGTTAGAATGCTCATAACCCAACAATACATGGACTGAATCTCGCTATCCATAGCCTCTTTCCATTTCGCAGACTCCGTGCCTGCCATGGCTTCCTTATAGCTGTTAGGTTCGTCCAGATTCACTAATGTACTATCACTAATGAACGTATCCCCTTCTGTAGTAATATGAAAATGATAACACTGGGGTTGAACTCTAACTCTTTCAGAACGTCTAAGAGGTAAGGACTCGTCAATCGGTTCAACCAGAGTTTCCTCCTCGGGTTGAGCGCCAGTGTTAGAGGTTCCTTCATCACTCGACTCTTGAAGCTCTTCAAGATCGATTTGCCTCCCACTGTCCCCTTGGCTTATGAGTTCTCTCTCTCGGAAAACCCATCTCCTCGCAACGAAGACAACATTGTCACTCGGTCTATAGAAGAGATATCCAAAAGGACTTATGCGGGTAGCTGATGAATATACACCGCTCACTACGAGGTTCGAGCTTGTCGTGAGTCTCTCGTCTTACGAAAGCCTCGCAACCCCAAACCTTGATGTATGTCAACGAGGGAGCTTTCCCTGTCCACATCTCGTGAGGTGTTTTGGCAACCTTCTTCGTAGGGACTAAGTTACAGATATGGGTCGCAGTCTCTAAGGCATACCCCCAGAATGAGATAGGTAGCGAAGCACGACTCAACATGGAACGAACCATGTCTAGAAATGTTCGATTACGCCTCTCAGCCATACCATTCAATTGTGGTGTCCTAGGTGGCGTCAATTTCGAAACGATTTTGCATTCCTTGAGGTAGTCATGGAATTCAAGACTTAGGTACTCTCCACCTCAATCGGATCAAAGCATCTTGATTTTCCTGCCCAACTGATTCTCCACCTCTTGCTTGAACTCTTTGAACTTTTCAAAGGTTTCTGACTTGTGCCTGATTAAGTAGATATAGCCATATCTGCTATAATCATCGGTAAAAGTCACGTAGAAGCGGCACGCATCCCTTCTGGTGGATCTAAAAGGCCCACATACATCTGTATGTATGAGATCCAATAAACCCTCACCCCTCGCACAAGTGCCAGTGAAGGGTGACTTGGTCATCTTTCCAAGTAAACAAGACTCGCACACGTCATTGTCCATAAGGTCGAATGACTCCAACACTCCATCCTTTTGGAGTTGGGCTATGCGTTTCTTGTTGACATGTCCAAGACGATAATGCCACAAGCATGCTTTGTCCAAATCATTGGAAGAATTAATATACAATACATCATTTCCTAAATTCTCTACAACCATCACAGTTTCATATATTCCATTACAAGGAAATGCTTCAAAATAGAAAACACCATTAAGATAAGCATTAATAGAACCCTTTTCATTATCAAATGAATATCTAAATCCTTGTCTATACAAACCATGAAATGAAATGATGTTTCTTTCTATATCTGGCGAATAGCAACAATTATTTAAATCTAATCCTAATCCACTACTAAGCATTAAAGACTAAACTCCGATCTTGGTGACAGGCGACGATCTTCTGTTCCCCATGATCAAATTTATCTTCCCATGCTCCACATCCCTATTTCTTCTTAGTCCCTGCAAATCAGAACATATGTAAAAACCAAATCCTGTACCAAGAACCCAAGAAATAGCATGCGATGAATCATTAGATTTAATAGTGTAAATACCTGCGAAGGACGGCTTGATCTTTCCATCCTTGATATCTTGAAGATATTCTGGGCAGCTTCATTTCCAATGCCCTATCTCGTGGTAGTGGTGGCACTCTGCCTCCTTAGGGTTAGACTTGGGTTTAGCAAAACCAACTTTGGTTCCACTAGAAGAGGTACCATATTGGGACTTTACCTTGTGGTGGCTCTTTGAGGGAGCCTTCCTCTTCTTACCCTTCCCTTGCCCTATTTCCAAGACAGGGGCAGCAGCGGGAGTTGGAGTTGATGCAACAGACTTATCCTTGAGATTGCTCTCAGCAGTCCTTAACAAGCCTTGAAGCTTGCTCAAAGAGACCTCCTCCTTGTTCATGTGGTAGGTCATGCGGAACTGGCTATAGCAGGGAGGCAAGGAATGAAGGATGATGTTAATTGCCAGCTCTTCATCAAAGTTAACATTTAGCTTTAGTGGGCGATCGACATATCTTTGCATCTTTTCCAGATGAGCAGTAAGGGACTCTCCATTACCCATTTGGTAGTGATCATCGAAGTGATGATCTCGTACCTTTCTTGCCTAGCGCTTTGGTGGTACCGGTCCAGCAAATCCTGATGCATTTCATAGGGGTACATGTCCTCATAGGACTTCTGGAGTTCTGCAGTCATTGTCGCTAGCATGATGCAATGGACTTTCGTGGCATCACGCTCATGGGCCTCAAAGGCCGCGATCTCTTCAGCAGAGGCAGTGTTGATGTCAATCTCCTTTAGCATCTCATCGAGGACATACTCTTTCTACTCGTAACGAGTGACCATTCAAACGTTGCAGATCCAGTCATTGAAATTGGACCCGTCAAAGATCACTCTCCCACACAAGTTTATGAGGGAGAAAGAGCCAGAGGAAGTTGAACCACAAGTGTTGTTGTTGACGTTTGACATTTGAAAAGGAAAAATAACAAAGTTTGATTAGAAATGAACCCCCAATTAAACATCCAAATGAAAAATTAGGGCTAGGATCCAACAACATTATTTACAAATTAGAAGAGGGATGCCGTAATCTAACAAGTAAATAATTTGAAGGTAAGTGAATGACGATTCACTAATTTCCGCCATGAAAAACAAATTAAAGCTAAGTTTTAAATGTATTGAAAACTCCTAGATCTTTTGAGATTCATTGAACTTTTCAATGGCATGTTTAAATCTCAATATGCCCCTCTAGTTTGTGACTGGGATGCCGAGGATCACAAAGCGGGTGTGAATAACCATGCAAATGTACATGGTGACCTCATTGTTACAGTCACCTATTCGATGTGACGGCTAACCACACACGCTCCATCAAACTATGACAAACAATGAGACACCCTTTGCCACCTTTTCTTAGAACCCAATTAGTGTGTCGGTTAACCACACACGCTCCACTAACGTCTTAGCAAGGGTACAAAGTGTAATTTCATGGAATTGCATCAATTCACTTTTGCCTAAAATAACTAAGAATGAGAATTTTTGAAAAAACATTTAGTTACTTTTATAATTTCATTATACTTATTAATGAGGAAGGGGTTGCCCTATCCTCCTCGTTCGGCTAACGACCCTCCACCAATGAAGGAAGCGGTGGGTGAGAGTGGACACCCATTAAACGGCCATTTTATAGGCCATAACCTTATACCCCCCTTATAGATCGGCTTCGTGAATGAGGCCTACTAACGGTAAGATTAGCATTTAAGTTATACATATATATACTAATCTTATAATATCATAATGTATAAGGTTGAATTTTAAACTTGTAAAATTCTAGGGTTTCAAATTTAAATAGTTCAAATTAAACTTTTAATCAAAATTTAAATTTCAAAACTTGAGGGAAAGGTTTGAACTTTTCAAAACACAAAGGATCAAATAGCAAATAATTTAAATTAAACATTTAATTTAATGATTATCTAAATTTGACCTGATCAATTTTACTTGCAAGATAATTCAACAATTAATTCAAAAAATCAAATATTTTCAAATAAGGAATCTATTATTCAAACAATTGGTAATTATCTTTTGATTTGGTAAGGATAATCATAAAACAGTAATAAAATTCGGATTTTATTAGTCGAAAACGATTTAGGTAATTATCCTTAAGCAAAATAACAAGAAATCCCAAAAATCTCTCTGTCTGACAGCTAAACTCGTCGAGTTCTCATTGGAACTCGTCGAGTTCATCCAACTTGTCGAGTTCTCAATGGAACTCATCGAGTTCATCTGACAAAAAGCCCAAAACACGATTCTAAATCAAGAATGAACATACAAGGCATGGATACAATAGAAACAAAACCTGGCTCTGACACCACTGATGGGTTTGAGCCAAAAGAACATCATATGTGCTCATGCAAACCCTAATGCTTGGATCTAGTTTTCTCTATTGTACATGCAATTCATCCAAGACTTTCTAACCCTAGATCTAGTGTATATAATCGAAATTATCATAACAAAACAGATCTAGATGTTTACCTTGTTGTTGATTGAAGATCTTGAAGCCTTGAGAACTTTAGCACCTCAAGTGTTGTGCCTCTAATGAATCACAAACACCAATAGCAATTGGTGGAAGCAAGAGAGAGAGAGAGAGAGAAGAAAGGAGAATTTCGGCTATAGGACTTCTAGGGTTCAAGTGGCCTAAATTCTCATGCCAATGGGTCCTTTATATAAGTGTAGGAATTAGGGTTTCAGTGATTATCCTTATCTGGTTACATAGCCACCAAGCAGCCCAGAAGATAATTCTAGAATCCCTATCTATTAGGGTTTCCTTGCCCAACTTTGTAACTATCTCATAATTACAGTTCAACCCCTTAAGTTTAATTAACTTCTTTTGATCACAAAACTAATTCTTAATTAATTATTGACCAATGTTAATTAAACAAATATGATTTCTCCTTTAGTATATTAGTCTTATAATATATTAATAAACCATAATCACCACTTTCAATATTATTCCTCCAGTCAAGTTGCTTTGGTGAAGGCAACCCAAAAGGACCATGCACAACCGGGTCAATTTACTTTAACTGTTTAATAATTATTTTTTTTCAGTAGATGAAAACCACCTTTGGTATTTTTTTTCTAGATTATTTACACTGTAAATGATGTCTAAATTTTTTTTGGTAATTTACTTTAACTGTTTAATAATTATTCTCCAATTAAGGATTATTTAAGTAGATAAAACAAAGAAAAATAGCAAGACTAATTGAAAAATATCTTTTATATTTTTCAAAGCTTCTATATATATAATAGCAGTGTTACAAAATGTTTGGGCAATTTTGGAAACTGTTTTCTATTCATTTCAATTTTTATTAGAATAAATGCACAAAAATAAAAAAAAATTAGGTTAAACAGTTTAGAAATCCATTTTTGTATTTTTCCTAGCTTAATTTTGTCTAATGGCAGTAACATAAAAAGTTTGGAAATGTTTATCATCTGGAATCTATTTGTCACTAATTTATATTGTTATGAAGGGATAAAAATTTGGAAAAATAGTTAATCAAATCAAAACTTCAAGGGAAATTTTCTGGAAGACCTCTACTGTGTTTAGAATGAGAAAAGCAAAGTTTGAGAATTTTTGGAAACTGTTTGATAATATTTTGGATTTTTAGGAACTTAAAACACCTTTAAATGTATTAAAATACCCTCAATTAATATTACAAAAATCTGGAAAATAATATCCAAAATTATCTTAATCACATGAGTTATAAAATTTCACCATTTCAAAAAATGTTTGTTACTTATCAATATTAAATTTTGACACAATATTGGCATAATTCTATTGTAGTGGCAAATATACTAGTATTAGCTTTCTATTAGAGACTCATTAGTGTGTAACATCGTGTAGGAATCGATAGTGGTACAAGTGGAACGTAGTTCAAGGCATCATTTGCATCATCTTAAAACATTATGAGTATTGAAGTCTCCCCCTATTTTTGATTTTTAAATGTTTTGGGGTGGAAAAGTATGTCCTAAACTATTTATGTTCGTTGTATTTATTTTGACTCGTATGAAACTTGGTTTCTATACTCTGTATGTATATGTATGTTACTTTAATTCATGAGGACTGTATCGCGGTTAAGTCCCTGGAATCTCTCGACACAACTCATTAACTCTTTTGAGCCTATGGTTATTATGGATAACGCTATCAGGAGGTAGACAACTCCTCACTTGCGCGATTCGTTTGAGTGCATTTTACCATTTTATTCTCTATGTTTGCGATACACATAGTAGTCAATAGGGCACGATTCGGTCATTAGGCATGGGTTGTCAACTCATGGCTAGAATCTTTATGCACATACGAAACTTGTATTCTCATGTTAGCAATGACACTTGGATACTTATTTTAGCAATGAAACTTGTATACTAATTTTAGTAACGAAACTTTTATGCTTATTATAGCAACGAACTTTGTTTCTCATTATAGCAACAAACTTTTATTACTGAAAACTTATATACTTGTTTTAGCAATGATATTGTTTGCTCCTTGTAACAACGAATATTATTTCGATTCTTGAAAACTCATTTTAGCAATATACTTTTATTTATGGAAACTTTTATCAAAACTTTTATTTCGATTCTTGAAACCAATATTATTTTTAATCTGTGAGTACTCACCAACTATTTTTATAGTTGACGCTAATTTTACATGCTTTTTCAGGAATAATCTAGTAAGAGGCACGTAGAGACACAACACTTGTAGGAGCATTTGCATGTGTTGAGTTTTAAATACATTGTAATTTCTTTTAAAAAGTTGTTCAATCTCATTGTAAATTTGTAATGATTTTTAATACTATGGTTGGTGTTGTCTTTAAACTTTTGCTATGAGACCCTTTGTACTGCTACGCCCCGTGTTTCCGCTTTAGCGGGGTGTGACAGAAATGGTATTAGAGCCGAAGGTTATAGAGAATACCGGTTTTCCTTTGGAGAACCACAACTATACCCAAAATAAATTTCAAAAATTTTTTAAAATATAGAACATACTACTGGTATAAGTAATTCGAGTACGCATTATTGGACTTTAATTAAGTATAGCTTGTCCAACTATGCTTAATTAAGGAAAATTAATGCGAGGCTGGTAACGGTTATAGTAGAATAATGTTCAAAACAATTTTCAACTTAAACTTTTGAAAAACAAATTTTTTCGGTGTGCGTACGGGCATTGCATACTATAGGCATTCATCTAGATACACTTAGAAACTAAGTGAACTTTTATAACAATGCCTTTATTTAGAAATACTCTTATCCCTTATCAAGTGCTAGGTTAACCACTTAGGTTATATCACTAGCCACTCTAGGAGCAATGCACTTAGTACTGAAAATGGGTATCCCTTGGTAGCTATTGACTTTAGATGTAAGGTTAGCAGCTAGATATGCACTAGTAATAATCTTAAGTCGAAACCTATATCAATTATTCCTCAATACCTTTTCATCGTCTTCTTACTAGAGTTACAACTAGGAAAAAGCGTTTCGATACCGACACGAATGATAATTGGAGCATCGCGTAAGGAGGTATATGAGTCGCCACTAAGTAATCACATGGATACCATTGGCGGGCATTCCGGATTCGACTCACGAGGAGACACGGAGGTTTAACCCATACGTGAGACCTTATTACTAAGCTACGATTTAGCTCTACGTTGTTTCCACATTGAGCTTAAAATTTAACATAGGATCCCCCTTTGACCTCTATAAAAGGTTGTAAACTGCATCGACACCATAAAACATTTTTCAAACAATTCTTCTTGTCCTTTATCTTGGGGAAAAAGACATCGGTACTCGCCTTATACTCGCCTTGTACTCGCCTTAGTATTTAGGTGCGATCAGCTACACTAACATACTTATTCCTTACTTCTTAATCTTCCATCGAAAACTTATTTCGCTTCATCGGTTTTATTTATCATCGAAAAAAATATTTTATAACCACTTCATTCAACTTAGTAGACATTTCCTAACAATGTAAGCCATATTCTCGCTAAAAATCTTTTGACAACCTGCTTTAACTTAACACTTTTCTTCAAAACTCAATTTAACCAATATTGGTTTTAACATTGCTATTTCAATTTCATTTCAAATTCATTTCAATGGATAGATGTGCTTTTAAGGGAATATAAACCATTTAAAACCTTGCTTACCATTTTGGCACGTTTTTGAAAAACTTAGAAACATTTTCTTTTATAAAAAGTTTTTAAACTCTATGCTATAAAACTTAAACATATGACGTTAAAGTTCATATTATGTGTAAAAGCTTCATTGGATCTTCAAACCACTTTTGTTTTAAGTCTTTTGACTACTTTATCATTTAGGCATTGTACTTTACTTAAATTTGTTTTCTTGTAACCTAACATGGTATTTTTACAACTTTCTAATCCAAATGTGTTTACAAGACATCACAGATGCCTACATTTCGAAACACACCTTGTTTGTTTATTTTATTTCAAATTAGTTTTATAATATGTGTTTATAAAGCTTACAACATTGCAAAACTTAGTGTTCACTTTTAAACTTCTAGCGACGTACTTTTGACAATGCACAATTATTCATCTAAATATGTTAAGTCTTTACCTTATCCGTTTTAACCATTGTTGGACCCTAGTCAAAAAGGTCAAAACTGTCAGATTTTCAATTACAAGTTTTAGTGCTTCTTTTGTTTTCACAAATGGAGTTTAACTTAATGGATAACTCATGATTTTTAGCAAACACTTTAAAACTTTCACATCTCTATTTAATCATCAACATGCATCAAATATTGAAGTTTGAAATATATCTCAACCTCGTTTTAAATCTACATATATGTATTGTTCTTAGAATTTTAACAATAGCAATCATTGCTGCTATCTTCATTTTCTTTCCCCCACACCTGATTTCTTGCTCTCCTTATGATTTTAGATCTCCCACACCCATAATAGTAACATAATACATTGTCTAACTTTGTTTATGTCTATTTTGCTTCTCTTGGTATCATGTTTGTACACATAAAGACTAGAAGTCTACCCTTTCGTTTTGAGCAATTAATACGTGACTAGTCATGAGGCATACCTTTGATTTAGTCAACTTTGATATATTCAATTACGCCTTTTTTCATATACATCTTGTTTTTATTTTGAAATCTAGTATAAACAAGTGATCCTTATTTACATTTTCTCTTTCGTTCTAAATTCGGCAACTTGATTTAAAATGCAAGTTTCATTGTATTTTTCCTTATAATTAATACACAAGATGAATACCCTTATGCTTATAATTTTTCTATATCCGGAAAATATATGTGAAGGATATGTTTCCTTATGTTTCTCATTTTCTTTAAATACATCAAAAGTTTTGAATTTTACGATTATCTATTCTCTAAATGATTGTTTTTGTAGAAACACTAAACTATGAATGCACTATTTTCAAAGATTGACATTTTTACACCTTTCTTAAAATAGTATTTTACTTTGCAATTTTTAGTGAGTTCCTAAACTCTCAAACTTGTTTTCATAAGTATTCTGACTCCTCGTAAACTTGAATTTGTCCTGACTTAGACGATTGGACAATTTCTCAAAAATTTAATACAAATATTTCTATACAAATTTCTCTAATGATGACTTAAACCTTTAACCTTAATTAATCTTTATATTATTTTACTACTTCGTTGGATCGCCACACATGTATCTTCATTATCTTGGAATTATTACACATTTTGATAATAGTGAGATTAATTATCATTTCTAAACACACATTTTGATAACAGTGAGATTTTTATTACTTCTAAACACTTAAAATGCTATCTACACAATGTGATTTAATTTATCATAAACTTTCATCGCCTCCATTTGCAACAATGACTCTCTACATATATTTATTCTTCAAATAAGGTTTTATTATTGTAAGAGTAACCGTAGTAGTAATTATAGCCTCGGAGATCCTCAATCATTTCGTAATTTATTTTGTCGACGACACTTAAATAGCCTTTACATTTAAGATGTACCAAAACTTCGTTGCCTACCCTTAGTACGTATTTTTAGGAACTTACCCTCGATCGCTTCCCTTTCATTTGTCATACCCCTTCTTATTTTGGAATATATCTTTTCCAGATGTAATAGCCAACCCGAAAGTGAAAAAATTGTTCCTAATCTCTTCATTATTAGGCGGCGAATTTACACTTAGTGCTAATTTAGAATGCAACTTAAGGATCAATGCGGATTTAACGCTCAGTGCAGTTGGTGCTTCAGCAAAACTTATACCGCTCTCTTAATTCAGATAATATCTAACTAGATGATCTTGTTCGACTAGGTCGCCGTGGTTGGATCATGATTCCATGAACCAAATTTTCCATAATCTAGACGAAAGAACTCGAATTAAGGAAACACTAATTTGACTATAGCTAAAGAATTGGGTTCTTCCTTTGAGGAAATAAACCCAAAATAATCAAAGAACACTTCAATTCACCACCTCTCCAACTATACAATTGTATTCGACTGAGTTCTAATAGAATACGTCACGAATTGAATTTCGGGACGAAATTCTTTCAACCGGGGGAGACTGTGACAACCGTCAAAATTCAAGTCGGTTCTAGATTTGACTAAACTTAGTTGCACATATACGCACGACACATACTAGACTTAGTAACTAGAAGCTAAGTTATAACCTACTAGAAACTTGGAAACAAGTAGGATCGAAGGATAGTGTACTTAGATTTCACATTGGTATGTGAATTCTACAACTACTTAACTGTAGAGACTATCCATATTCGGGTCACTCTTTGACTCGAACACCTTTTCATGAATCACATACACACATCATACACTTGACTTAAAAGTAGAAATTAGGTAAAAGTCTCATAGAAACTTAAGTGAAAGTTGAAGATTAGGACTAGTATACTCGATTCCTCAATTTCGCTTGAATCTCGAAACCACTACATAGAATGCCAATAAATCGATAAAAATAAACTCCAAACATTATTTTTAACTAGAAAAGAGTTATGAAACTCTAACATAAATTGAAATCTCAAATAATTCAATTTATTTTGATATCCAAATATTTATTAAATCTCAAGACCCTAAAAACCCTAAAAACTCAAAATTATAAACTCTAACACCTAAAAATCCATAAAATTTGGTATGGACTTTATAATATCAATTTAGAATAACTAAAATTAGTATAATATGACCAAGGAGAAATAAAATTTAAGTAATTAGTATTTAACCTTATTTTCTAAGCCGAAAATCAAGGTTTTGTGAATGAAAATTAGGATAAGGTGCATATTTTATGAAAACTTGATATTTTTATAAAATAAAGTTATATTTTATAAAATTTAAAAGAGGGAGATCCTCTCTCCATTCAAAAGTCGGATCCGTCTCTCTCCTCTTCCCAACACACTGAATCAATTCCCCTCCACACTCCATTTCTCCATACTTCACTTTCTCTCTCACACTCCCTCACTTCATTTTCTCTCTATTCTCTCTTCCTCTCTCCATCAACCACGAAATTCTCCAGAAAATGGGTCATAGAACACACCTTGAACTCTAAATCTTAATCATCTTGAGGTGTTCTTGAAGGTAAAATCGATTTCTACTTCACCATTCCTTCAAGTTTTACTTGTTTTTCATGGATTTTCTCCATCTTCTACTCCATTCTATTGTAAAATCATGAACAATTTCACCTACCCATAGTTTTGATGATGATGGTGGTAGGATTTCATCCAAAAACAACATGCATGTTGTAGATGGCGAAGTCCCATGACCTAAACCTAAGTGAAAATCAAGGAAATGCACTTTTCTACATGTTTTGCTGGAAAAACACCACATGCATCCAAAGTTTTCTTTCAAAAATGAATTTTGAACATTTCAAACTCATTAATGGTCTTTAAACGAACATGCATGTGATGATCTTCAAGCTTAGATGCTAGATGATCAAAGTTTGTTGTTAAAAGCTTTTAAATATGTTCATAAAGGATTTATTCTCAAATAAATACCTAAAATTCATTTCTGATCAAATCCGATTTTTTGAAGAATTCCACTAATAAAATAAGATGATCTGTAAATTTTCAGAAAATAATTCATTTTTCTCGAATTATTATAATTATTGCAATAAAATAGGGCAATAAATCATATATAATACTTTCTGAGGTCTATAAATCCTAGATAAATTCGTAGATGACCCATATGGTAAATAATGACCTCTCATTAAGGTTCATTGATTTTTGGTACTATTTATTGTGGTTTTGAATTTTCTTTTTATTTAGCCCCAGTAAATCATAAAGCCACTTTAGTGAATGTGAAAAGGGTATCTAATAATTTTTGCAGCTCCTACCCTATGGTTAAGACTCAGAAAAATATGTTCAGAAGTTTTCATAATGCATTCCTATTTTTCCCCGATTTTTGTATTTATAATGGACTAAAAACATTAAAAATAGTTCTACTCATCCAAAATTCATGAAAAATTACCAGAAGACCTTGTAATATATTAGAACTCTAAATAAAAACTTGGATGATTTTTTCTATTCAGTATGCTATTCTTCTTCTACTTTCTAAGATTCAATACACTTAAATCCACAAAATCGGATTCCAGTAAATAAAAACCACCTTTGGTATTTTTTTCCAGATTATTAACACTATAAATGAAGTCTAAAAAATTTTAGGTAATTTACTTTAACTGTTTAATAATTATTCTCCAGTTAATGATTATTTAAGAGGATAAAACATAGAAAAATAGCAAGAATAATTGAAAAATATCTTTTATATTTTTCAAAGCTTCTATATATAATAACAGTTTTACAAAAACTTGGGCAATTTTGGAAACTGTTTTCTGTTTATTTTAATTTTTATTAGAATAAATGCACAAAAATCAAAAAATTGGGTTAAGCCGTTTAGAAATCCATTTTTATAATTTCCCAGCTTAATTACGTCTAATGGCATTATTTTAAAAAGTTTGGGAATTTTTATCATCTGGATTCTATTTGTCACGAATTTATATTGTTATGAAGGCATAAAATTTTGGAAAAATAGTTAATCACATCAAAAATTCAAGGGAAAATTTCTGGAAGACCTCTACTGTGTTTAGAATGAAAAAGCAAAGTTTGAGAATTTTTGGAAACTGTTTGATAATATTTTGGGTTTTTAGGAGCTTAAAACACCTTTAAATGTATTGAAATACCCTTAATTAATATTACAAAAATCTGGAAAATAATATCCAAAATTATCTTAATCACATGAGTTATAAAATTTCATCATTTCAGAAAATGTTTGTAACTTATCAATATTAAATTTTGACACAATATTGGCATAATTCTATTGTAGTGGCAAGTATACTAGTATTAGGTTTCTATTAGAGACTCATTAGTGTGTAACATCGTGTAGGAATCGATAGTGGTACAAGTGGAACGTAGTTCAACGCATCATTTGCATCATCTTAAAGCATTGTGAGTATTCACGACTCCTCCTATTTTTGGTTTTTAAATGTTTTGGGGTGGAAAAGCATGTCCTAAACTATTTATGTTCGTTGTATTTATTTTGACTCGTATGAAACTTGGTTGCTATATTTTTATGTATGTGTATGTTACTTTAATTCATGAGGACTGTATTGCGGTTAACTCCCTGGAATCTCTCGACACAACTCATTAACTCTTTTAAGCCTATGGTTATTATGGATAACGCTATCAGGTGGTAGACAACTCCTCATTCGCACGATTCGCTTGGGTGCATTTTACCATTTTATTCTCTATGTTTGTGATACACATAGTAGTCGATAGGGCACGATTCGGTCATTAGGCTTGGGTTGTGAACTCATGAATGGAATCTTTATGCACGTACGAAACTTGTATTCTTATTTTAGCAATGAAACTTGTATATTTGTTTTAGCAACGAAACTTTTATGCTTATTAAAGCAACGAACTTTGTTTCTCATTATAGCAACGAACTTTTATTACTAAAAATTTATATACTTGTTTTAGCAATGAAATTGTTTGCTCCTTGTAACAACGAATATTATTTCGATTCTTGAAAACTCATTTTAGCAATATACTTTTATTTATGGAAAGTTTTATCAAAACTTTTATTTCGATTCTTGATACCAATATTATTTTTAATCTATGAGTACTCACCAACTATTTTTATAGTTGACGCTCGTTTTACATGCTTTTTCAGGAATCATCTAGTAAGAGGCACGTAGAGACACAACACTTGTAGGAGCATTTGCATGTGTTGAGTTTTAAATACATTGTAATTTCTTTTAAAAAGTTGTTCAAACTCATTCTAAATTTGTAATGATTTTTAATACTATGGTTGGTGTTGTCTTTAAACTTTTGCTATGAGACCCTTTGTACTTCCACGCCCCGTGTTTCCGCTTTAGCAGGGTGTGACAACGAGGAAGACCATCACTATCTTGATTTGACATCTAATATTAGGAGAATAGAGAATTCAGGTTAGTTGATTTGAATACTTAATTATTAACTCAAAATCAAATTGAGGATAGGATCCATATTTTCGATTCGAACTTTGAAAAGGGATGTGGTAATCAAATTTGAATCTATTTTAGGTTAACATTTCACCAATTTCAATCACATGAAACTCCTAGATATTTTGAGATTCATTGAATCTTATCAAATGTCATGTTTAATCTTGATTATGCTTTTACCAATTATGACGGGGATGCTGAGGGTTACAATTAAGATGTGAAAAACCATGCAAATTCGCCCAAACACCCTCGATTAATTTATAATCTCCCATTGATGTGTCGTTTAACCACACACGCTCCATCAACATTTATAAACACGAGTTGTTTCATTATTTCATGTTTATAGTCCAAAATTAGTCTGTCGGTTAACCACACACGCTCCACTAATGACTCATAAAGAAATGATGTGCATTTTTAAGGATTAAAATACACTTCACATTTTTTCTAATGTAACTAAATTTGGGATTGATATAAAAGGTTCGAGTACTTTAATAGCATTAAACTTTAAGAGGTTATGTCCTATCAAATCCGTTCGACTAACGACCCTCGATCATACAAGGGAGCGGTGGCTGAGAGTGGACACCCAATGACGGTCATTTTATAGGTCATTTCCTTATACCCCCTAGAGTATGGCTTCGTGAATGAGACATACTATTGATTTGACTGACTTTTCTTATTCATATAATATGTTAAACTTTTATTCATATATAGCATAAGGTAAATGTTAAAAATTTTCAAAATACTAGGGTTTAAAATTAATCTTCGAATTAAACTTTTAATAATTAATTAATTTTAAACGATTAATGATTTACCAATTATCTTATAATTTAAAACATTAGGTATTTAAATTACTAAGGCACATTACTAGAGCCCGGTACGCTTGCGGAGATATCTTGTCGGTTAAAAAAAAGGTATTTAAATAATTATGTTCAATTAAATAAAGAATAAAATAATTCAAATTTAAATAATTATGGATTAAATAATTATCTTCAAATAACAATTAATAAATAATTCAAATTTGATCCTTATCCCAATAACCCTTCAAGTTTTCGAAAATAAGGCATAAGGGTTACTAGGTTTTTAATTATCCAAAGTTCAAGGTATTTAAAATTTTTATTAAGGAAACTAGAAACCCAAATGGATCATACCAATTTTCGAAGTTAAGGGTGGAGGCTAGGGTTTCAAGAACCCTAGCCATAATCGAAAATTTAAGCCTTTAGGGTTTAATTTCCACAAACCCTAATTTTGATCAATTCACTATTATGCACAATCAAATAGAAAACTAAGGCTCCGATACCACTGATGAGTTTCTAGGTTATAAAACAAAAATTCATGTGGTGGAAAAACACTTAAACCCCTAAGTTCACATGCAATCTAGAAAGGATCTATGTTTTCTCTATTGATATCAGTAACCTATGAACATTAAGAAACCCTATAGAGAGGCTATGAAAATCGAAATTAACATAAATATTAGGGTTACATACCTTTTGATTATTATAGCAAATAATCAAATCAAATCCTCTTGTCGTTCCTTGGAAACCAAGCACCAAAAGGATGATGCCTCTAATGGATCACACCCTAAACTAGAAACCTTATAATAAAGAGGAGAAAGGATATATGAATGGAATTTCATTCTTACGCCTTAAGGTAATGTGGTGAAAAAAAATTGTAAGCCAATGGGTCCTATTTATAGTTTAGGTAACTTGCAGAAAAAAGCAAGAATTGAATTAATTTAGTAACAGATTTAATCCTACTTTAAATCCTTTCCTTTTATGCAACCAGGAGGCATCTAGAAACCCTAGGAAACCCTCCAAAACCCTCTGTACCATGAAGGGTTCTAGAATTGCTTCTTTTGTTCAACTATTGAACAATTACAATTCACCCATTGCAGCTTTAAATAATTCTAATTAATCCTGAACTAATTCCCGATTCATCATGATTAATAATTAATCAATTGTAATTGATTTCTTATTAATTTATGAACCATATAAATTCATAAATCAATTATTTAACAACTGATCTCATATTAATTTATTAATTGCCTAATTAATCAACAAATCAATTGTCTATTTCCAATTAATATATTCCCACATAATATATATAAAAGATATACCTCTCTCTCCTAATATAATTTCTAGCTATTTCTAGTCATGAGGGCAACCCAAAAAGGACTTTGCTTCTAATTACAGGAATATACCAATTTAGTTACTGGCTTAGACACCTTAATCCAACATGTATAACATAGCATATTGAATATGCGATGTGATTGCATTTTCAAAAGTTCTTTTTGTATGATTATGCATACATATTGAATGTGAATTAAATACTAAGTTTTTAATAGTATAAATGTAACAGATGTGTTCCAGATTTGTTAAGCTTACTTTTGTTAAGGACCGAAAATGGATTTTGGGAGAAAATCGGTGTCACGATTTGGTGCAAGGTTTCCCACGAAGTGACGGCGGTTTAATGAACAGCGTGTTTTATTTGGACCACCATGGCGTGACAGTTGTTCTGTCACAAGCCCATGATTCTTTTAGGGTTTGCTTCGTATTTAAACCCCTCATAAAGTTGGACTCCAACCTTTATTGTTTTGTATGGATAGATCTATCTTTTGTCCCATGTTCTTCATGTTTGAGCAGTTTTCGAAGGATGAGACTCATAAAGTTGGCAACTTTATGACTCTCCTGAGTCCCAAGAGCATCATATGTTATAGATCTAGATTTTGGCTAGAGTTCTTTTCATTACATATGTTTTTGGGCATTTTCAGCTTATTATGACCTAAAATGGATTGTAGACATGTTTTGGGTATGTATGTCTATAAAGCTTTCAACTTTATCATGGTTATGGTACCATAAACCCTTTTGGCTTTATTTAGACTTAAGGTTGGAGCTCTTGATCTCTTTGGGTGTCTTAATCAATAAAGTTGGAAACTTTATCCATTTAGACCCTAGAATGGACTAGATCTGAGCTTTGGAGCTCTTGGAATCAAAGAAAGCAACTTAATCCATTAAGTTAATGGAAACCCAATGCCCATGGCGTGGCCATAGGTCATCACGACATGACGACTTGGATTTTCTCGTCTGTTCGATCAAAGGAGGGACAAGAAGCGGCACATTGACATTGAGCATTGACTTTTGGCACATGTTGAATTTAATCGAATTTCTATTTTTAGAGTGTAGACTTAGGGTTTGCCTTGCATGGTTTGTTAGGAAGTGCTTAACACCCATCCTTTAGCAGTGAGGACTATAACTGAGGTCGGTGCAACATTATGTTGGGCTTTAGTCGGCCTTGTGATTCAGGTGAGTCTTCTCACAAGTGTTTGGCAGGTCGAAAGCACCAATGCCGACTGTAACACCCGCAAATTTGGGTTAGGCATTTAATATAGTATATAACTTTCGCATTAATAAAAATTAGAAAAATCAATCAAATCGTCCGTAAATCATAAAAATAAGTGCGCCAAAACATATATATATATATATATATATATACATATATATATATATATATATATATATATATATATATATATATATATATATATATATATATATTAGAAAGTACACATCATCCCGATCCCGACAATATAAATTTCGTAGATATCCAAGTTCATATGAAGGGGATATGAATTTTATACGATATAAAATCAACTACGTAATTAAAAAATTATTAATGTTAAAAGGTACAGAGAGAATAGTTGACCTTTTGTAAAGTAACCGAAATGAAAGTCGTAGTACTCTTTATGATACAAATTTTTGTAAAAGGAACACCAAAATCGGAGTTCGTACGCGAGAGTTATGATTTGTGCAAAAACAATGAAATCATATAAAAATAAGGGCTAAAAATAAAGTTAGAATTAGCCGATGGAACCTAAAGGAGAGTTGTAGTACTCGTTGAGGGCTAAATGTGGGAAAAAACGTCAAAAACAGAGTCTGTATGTAGAAGTTATGGAATTTACAAAATTTGTGTTTTGAACCATGCGCGCTTCTAGAAGGTGAAAATGTGGACCACAGAGAGCTTGACATGTGGCAGGTCGTGCACCCAAAAATCGGATAAAAATAGGAGGCCAAGCCTCATTCTTTCTCCCACAACTTCCCAAACACACACACACACATACACACACGCATGCACACACACCCTCTCTCTCTCTCTCTCTCTCTCTCGATTCTTTCGGTTCTAGACCATTTTCTATTAGTTTTAGTCCTCGGTGAAGTCCTGCGATCCATGAAGTAGTATTAGCCAGCGAGTAGAAGCTCTGTCAGTGCAATTTCCTAACTGTTGTTAAAGAAATCTTTGTAAGTTAAGCTACACTCGTGTCGCTTTCACTGTAACTTATATTTATAGTTATAGTCGTTATTATGATCCGATAAATAAGATTTATCGGTAATTCCAGTTATAATACTGATCGATCCACTTACGTGAGAGATGTCTAGAATGGTCACGTTTGCTTGGTTGTTGAATTTCTAAAAAGCTCCTATGCTGAAATGATCCTGCCTCCCAACTGTCCTACATGGCTGATCCTTACTTGATAGATCTTGATGTATACATTGGGATTAGTGAGGAATCAAGACTCTAAATATTATAGTTTCTAGGATTATGAAACTAGAATAAGATTTAGTTTTATACATTTAGGTCATTGAAAGTGCTAAGGTGAGGTTCTGCCTAAATTCTGAGACATCCACTTTTATCATGTGAGTGCATAATTAATTTCATCTTACACATAAATATTAAGTATTTAGATAATTAAATGATATACGTGCTTATGTGCAAAAATGATTATTTGTTAGATGAAATAATAAAGGATGATTTTTATATGATTTACTATATATGTATTTTCATTTCTATAATATGATTGGGTATTCGAGGACTGTGCGAAATAACAAATGACTGGTTGTGATAGGGCTGTTTGAGATAGTGGTTATGATAGGTTAGTGAACGTCGTGCCAAATGATAAGCTGTGTCTTCCGTGTTTACCCTAATTAGTTTTGTACTTCCGTGCCTATCCAAGGTTCTTTTGTATTGTCGTGCTTATCCCAAGTACTTTTGTACTGTCGTGCTTAACCAAAGCACTATTATACTGTCATGCCTGTCATGACTATCCAAAGTACAAGTATATTGTCGTGTTGTCGTGTTTACCCAAAGTATGATCACACTACCGTGCCTAATCATCTAGGAATTTTAGTTGGCTGCTGATAAAGATCCTTTAAGAAATATTCATTGAGATCATCATATTAGGATTATTAAGTGAGAATAACGGGTGTAGGGAAATTGGGATATTTGAATGCTGAAGAATATATAATTATAATATTGTGGGTTGAAAACCCTATGTATCTCACCAGGTTTCCCAACCAGAGCGACTTAGTTTATTTGACATACAAGTTATTAAATAAAGATACTCGGATAATGATGTATGAGAGGTTCAACGAAATTAGAATATTGAGACATTGTAAGTATCCGTTTACGCTTATGTTTCTGCATTGACGATGACATCCCGAGTTTTATAAATAAAACTCGTTTATCTGAAAATGCTTTCATAATATTACTATCATGTTTTTGGGAAAATTCCTCATAATTAATATTTTTAAAAGAATATTATGATTTAGTAAGCATAAACAAATCGGTTTTTTCTGACCGTAAAAATGGGGATTTGACAGTTGGTATCAGATCATTAGTTTAAGCGAATAGGAGTAAGGATTTATTTCTAGACGTAAACTTAGAATGGTAAGAGATTATCGTGAGATGTGTCACTACTATATTTTAGTTAGTACACCTAAATTCACACAAGCACTAGCTTACTTTAGGATAAGAGGCCTAATTTTCTTTTATGTGTTAAATGATCTATAGAATAACATGCCTTGGGTTGCCAATCAAGATTACTTTGAGGTTTGTTGCCAACCTAGAATTAAGAAATTTTATGTTTTTTAGGTTTCTGAGCATTTAATTACGGTATCAAAACTAGCATATAACTTTTCAGAGTGAGAAGGAGAATTATATGTCTAAACTTTCTTTATCTGTATTCTCGTGTCAGTACGATAAACGCCGCTTTGGTATCTAGAACGTCATGGTGAGAACTCGTAGTGGATTAGGAAACGGTAACAGGAATCAGCACGTAGAGTCCCCCTGTAGTTGAACGTGCACCTCGAGCAGTACAAGTAGCTAAACCTATCACAATTTTAATGCTTATGGTTCTGTTAGTAGAATAAACAGAAGAAATGAGACAACTCATTCAAGAAATTAGAATAGAACCTACTGTTCCTGTCACATGGCCTGAGCTCAATAAGGATCAATCTGAGGAAGGAAATTACAGTAGGACAATGATTCGTTTGGAACCCCAAGTGGTTAGAAGGAGTAACCCTAAGCTGGGGATTAAAGGAGAGGGATGCAAGGACAAGGACTTTATGGTTGCCAAAGCACCAAGTCTTTATGAAAGCCCAACACAGGTGGAAGTTATGGACTGGATCTCCGAGATGGAGATGGTATTTGAGAGTTGTGACTGCAACAATAGATAAAGGATTGTCCTTGCAGTCCGACAGCTAAAGATTGGAGTATTAAACAGGTGGAATTTGTTGGCTGATACCATGCCTATAGGAGAGGCCAGTAAGATGTCATAGGAAGAATTCCTTGTGTAGTTGAAGAGAGAATATTACTAACAAGACCTTATGGATATCAACAATGAATTCGAGAGTCTGAAGAAAGGTAAGATGAGTGTCAACGAGTATGCTACAACTCTTATGGAGAAGATGAAGCTAGTTCCTTACCTAGTTCCTACTGAACTTTCTAAGATCGACAAGTTTGTTAGTAGACTACCAGTGGATTTTGGTCCAACAGTGAAGCTAGCAACTACTCTGAAAACAACCATTTAGGCGGCTAGGAATGTAAAGACCCAGATAATGGAAAAGGGTTTAGAAAAAGTTGGGGCAGGAGAGAAGAGGAATCTTCAAAGAAAAGGAAATTTTCAAAGTTTGACCCCAACAAAATTTTTTTTGGGACTGTCAACGAAGGAGAATGCAAAAGAGAAGTGACCTGCTACAGGTGCAGATGACCTGGTCACTATTCTGATGAGTGTCGAAACAAAGGAAGGGTATGCTTTGAATGTAAGGAGGAAGGGCATGTCATGAAGGACTGACCAAGCAAGAAAGAAGCCGCAAGGCCAAATATTCCGCCAAAGATGAAAGCAAGAGCATAACATATGATCCTAGATGAAGCAACAATAGGTCGGGACTAGAGAGCGACGTATCTAGAGTTTGGGATAAGTAGTGTTAGGATGTGTGGCTTGATAGAAGACGCATGTAAAATAAATAAATTTGTAACTGTTTTTGAAGATAATGCAAATTTCCTAAATTATGTTCTGTACTTTCTATATGATTTCCTTTTTGTTATAACTTAGTGGACTACGAGACAATAGTTGGGTTGAGTATGAGTATGTGTGAAAGGTAGTGGTGGCCTATACTACCGGAAGCACAAGACTCATACTTAGATTAGGGAAAGTCATAAGGTTACTAAGACACTAGTAGTTGAGCTATTTTGTTCGTTTCCGTCACTAACTTTTTTTCAGTAATGACTACGAGGATAAATTCCAACCTTAGCGGCCATATCGAATCGCGTTTGACTAACCTACAAATTAAGTTTGACGTAGCATCTGACTTTAGATTGAAGGAAAAGATAATTGCAGCGATCAATCGCGTTCTCCATTAAGATTAAGCAGCCTGTAGCTAGGAATGCTACATGATAGAATGTGATTATATCACATTAGAACATGAAGGAAGGTATCCTTCATGTTAGAGTCTAAATCAAAGAGACATGTGTCTAACCCTTGCATCATAAGATGATAGGTGAGTAGAACATAACCCATCGGTATGTTATAGTAGTCGAAGTAAATACCTTAATTTAGGAGGAACAGTAGGTGCAACAACATCAACAGTCAAGACGTCTAAGAGTTAAAAACTTGGTAGAAAAGACATGAGAGTTACATTATCACCAAGGATGGAAAGGTAACATGCGGAGTCATTATACAAGCCCTGTTTTGTTGATGATTCCGGAACGTAATCATCCTAAGAGGGAGATAATTGTAACGCCTGTATATTCGGGCTAGACATTTAAGATATAATTTAAGTTTCGTATTAAGAAAAATAAACCAAATCGTCTGAAAATCATAAAAATAAGTGCGCCAAAAGATATAGACATTATTATATATTTAGAAAGTACACGTCGTCCTGATCCCGAAAATATAAATTTTGTAGAAATCCGAGTTCATATGAAGGGGATATGAATTTTATAAGATATAAAAATTAACCGCGTAATTAAAAATTATTAACATCAAAAGATATGGAGAAAATGGTTGAATTTTGGGTAAAGCCACCAAATTGAAAGTTATAGTATTCTTTAAGATAGGAATTTTGTTAAAAGGAACATAGAAATCAGAGTCCGTACTAGAGAGTTATGATTTTTTCAAAATCATTAAATCATATAAAAATAAGGGATAAAAATAAAGTCAAAATTAACCAATGGAACCTAAAGGAAAGTTGTAGTACTCGTTGAGAGCTACGCGTAGAAAAAAACCGTCAAAAGCAGAGTCTATATGAAAAAGTTATGGAATTTATAAAATTTTCATTCTGTGAGACGCACAGTGTGCGTCGGGTGCGCGACACGCACTTCTAGAAGGCGAAAACACGGACCACGAAGAGCGTAACACGTGGCACAAAGTGGCTGGGGAGACATCACCTTAAAATGCAAGACGTACACCTATTTTGCACGCTGTGCACCCCACAATCAGCTATAAATAGGAGGCCAAGCCTCATTCATTCTCCCACAATATCCGAAACACACTCTCTCGATTTCTTTCGGTTCTATCCCATTTTCTCCTAGTTTTAGTCATCGGCGAAGCGCTGCGGCCCTTGAAGTAGTAGTAGCTAGTGAGTAGAAGCTCTTCCAGTGCAATTTCCAAACTGTTGTCCAAGAAATCTTTGTAAGTTAAGGTACACTTGTATTGCTTTCACTGTAACTTATATTTAAAGTTATAGTCGTTATTATGAACCTATAAATAAGATTTATCAGTAATTACAATTATAATACTGATCGATCTACTTACGGGAAATGTGTCTAGAATGGTCACGTTGGCTTGGTTGTTGGATTTCTAAAAAGCTATTATGCTAAAATAATCATGCCTCCCAACTGTCCTACATGGCTGATCCATACTTGATAGATCTTGATGTAGACATTAGGATTAGTGAGGAATCAATACTATAATTCTTACAGTCGTCGGGATTATGAAGCTAGACTAATACTTTGTGTTATACATTTAGGTGATTGAAAGTGCTAAAGCGAGGTTCTGCCCAAATTCCGAGGCATCCACTGTTATCAGGTGAGTGCATACTTACATTCATCTTACACATAGATATGAAGTATTTAGATAATTAACTGATATACTATGTGAAAAAATAATTATGTGTTAGATGAAATAATAAAAGATGATTTTTATATGATTTAATATATATCTATTCACATTTCGATAATATGATTGGGTAGTGGAGGGCTGTGCGAAATAATAAATCAAAGATTGTGATAGGGTTGTGTGAGACAATGGTTATGATAGGTTAGTGAAAGTCGTGCAAAATAATAAGCCGTGTCTTCCATGTTTATCATATTTACTTTTGTATTGTCGTGCTTATCCAAGGTTCTTTTGTATTGTCGTGATTATCCAAGGTTCTTTTGTATTGTCGTGCTTATCCCAATTAATTTTGTATTGTCATGCTTAACCAAAGCACTATTGTACTTTCAGGTGTGCCATGACTATCCAAAGTACTAATGTACTACCTTGTTCCCGTGCTTACCCAAAGTATTATCATACTACCGTGCCTAATCATCTAGAAATTTTAGTTGTCTGCTGATAAAGATCCTTTAAGAAAGATCCATTGAGATCATCACATTAGGATTAGTAATTGAGAATCACTTGAGTAGGGTAATTGGGATGTTTGAATGCTGAAAAATATATAATTTTAATATTGTGGATTGAAAACCCTATGTATCTCACCAGGTTTCCCAACATGACCCACTCAGTCTATTTGAATTACAAGTTATTAAATAAAGGTACTCGGATAATGATGTATGATATCCAAAGTACTAATGTACTACCTTGTTCCCGTGCTTACCCAAAGTATTATCATACTATCGTGCCTAAT
This sequence comes from Lactuca virosa, assembly GCF_052849685.1. Taxonomy (NCBI): domain Eukaryota; kingdom Viridiplantae; phylum Streptophyta; class Magnoliopsida; order Asterales; family Asteraceae; genus Lactuca; species Lactuca virosa. The sequence continues at coordinate 294,982,327 of NC_136430.1, forward strand.
TATCTAGAAATTTTAGTTGTCTGCTGATAAAGATCCTTTAAGAAAGATCCATCGAGATCATCACATTAAGATTAGTAAGTGAGAATCACTGGAGTAGGGTAATTGGGATATTTGAATGCTGAAAAATATATAATTATAATATTGTGTGTTGAAAACCCTATGTATCTCACCAGGTTTCCCAACATGACCCACATAGTCTATTTGAATTACAAGTTATTAAATAAAAGTAGCCGGATAATGATGTATGAGTGATTCTAGGAAATCAGAATATCGATACATTGTAAGTCTCCGATTATGCTTATGTTTCTGTATTGACGATGACATCCCGAGTTTTATAAATAAAACACGTGTTGAATCTATATGCCCAAGAATCATTATGGAGTGATATTGCTAATAATATATGATCCTATAGGTTCACACCTTTATCAAGTTGGCACATTTTGTATATTTATTATTAATGTGATTATTAATAATATCGATTCTTGTATTTTAATTAGGGAATAATAATTCTTTTTGATGAAAATAATAATTACAAGAGAGTATAACTAGTCATTATTTCATATGCTATGAATTAATAAGTCATGCACAACATTTTAGACTAGTTGGATTCTTTTGTCTTTACCTAAAGACAAAGTTTATATTTTATAAACTTAGAGTTTATAAAAATTGAAGAATCCATCCTCTTTTGAGATGTATGGCCCAAAATATTAAAATAAGATGGAGGTTGCTTTCTCAACCTCCATTCTTCTCCCCCGTGCTTCTAAAGGCTACCATTACTTTAGAGTATTTTAATGGTTAGGCCTTACCTAGAATGGAGTATATAAAGAGTTCCTTATGCATGAGAAACTAACACTTCTTCTTCTTCCTTTCTTCACCTAAAAACCATAAGTAAGAAAGAGTTTCATCTCTTTGAATTTTGGTGCTTTACTTTGGTGATTAAAGCCTTCTTGATTTGTCTCATTTAGTGCTTATTTGAGTTATGCACTTAAAGGCTTCAGACACTCAAGAATACAAGAAGGAACTAGCATTCCAAGTTACTTAATCTTGATGGTGGATACTTGTAGAGAATATCATATTCTTTGATATTTCCATCTTCATCAACACCCGAAAACCAATTGGGTTCAAAGGATTCAAAGGTTGTCATACTAAAAACACTTTGGCTATTTTTATTTCATTCTAACCTCTGCAAATGGATCCTTGATGGTTTGGTTTTGTTAGAAACTAAAATAATCTTGTTATTTTAAAAGTCTTCCGTTGCCGGTTTTTTTGAAAAACAAACTTATATTTTGTATCAAAACCCATCAGTGGTATCAGAGCCATCTTTTATATGATAGAATGATTTTTTATGTTGATAGTCTTTGGTTTTTGGAAAATAAGCATAGATTTCAGTTGTTTAAGAAAAGTCAATATTTGTATTCTTTGGCAACTTCTTGGTTAAAATTGTTTATTTTTATATATAACCATTTTTCATGCATTTTGGTTATATAAAAGTTGCCTTAGAAAAAAAAAATTTGTTTGTTATAATATTTGATATGTTGTTGTGTATAAACAAGCCATTTGGACCTTTGTGTTGTGTTTGGTTGATATTTATTTGTTCATAAGATGTAATAGATAAATAGGTATATTTTCATTTGTTGATTTGTTGTAATAAATTTCTTAGACTAGTTGTATTTCGTTTTAAATGTAACAAAATGAAGAAATGACCTCCTTGAAGATGATTTAACCATTTAGGACCGTAATCCCAACCATAAGCTTCGACTTTTAGTTTTGGGCTTAATTTTAGTTTTAATGGTTTAGGTGTTGCAACTTTTACAACATGAACACAAAAATGATTACTAGACATAGCTTGGTTTAAACACTTTAAAATGCATGCATGTGATGCTTATTTTTATGTTATTGTATGTTATGTTTCATGTATAAAAATGAGTTTTACACGTCAAAATTATTTTAACATAACATAATATCACTTGGAGTTTGAGTAAAAAATATTTTAAAGATAATTTAGTTGTTATTGAATTGAGTATACGAAATGAACTCAGAGTTTAGATTGAATCAAAAACACAAAGAGTAAATAAGATCTGGATGGCTCGATTATACTTCTGAAGGTTATAGAGAATGAATAGAGTGTGAACAATAGAAGGCTCAAAATTTTCTCTAACTCTACAACCTATCACTATTTATAGGAATTCAGAAGTAACAAAAAATACATAAAGGCTAAACAGTTAAGCTTCAACATACAAATATGCCTTTTATGAAATACATACAACATAAGCTGAAATACAGACTTCGATACTAAGACAGACTTAACACCCTTCGACACCTCACAACATACTTCGACCCCAAAATTCTCCCCATTTATGATCAGTTTCGAATCCTAAGTCATTAGCATCTTGGTAGCCTAGTGAAGAACTCTTCTAACCTCCATGTAGCAAACAAATAGATCTTCGAACTTCAACTTTGTCTCCTTCAGTATTTTTCTTGTAGTGATTTATACGAACAAGAAGAGTTTGTGTATCTTTCAACATCCTCAACTCTAAATATAAACTTTGTATTCTTGTTCTTTTTATTGTTCCCCACCAAAACAATTCCTAATGGATTAAGATAAATTTCTCCATCATAAAAATTCTTCAAGCTTCCCACACCTTTCAACAAGATTGTGGCACAGTGATTTGTTTTCCCGTTGCCAACACCAACTCCAGATCCGTTAAAGCAAGACAATCATAATAATTGTCAATGAAAATTTTTATATGAGCAAACCCAAGCAAGAAATCTTCTTTGCTAGTCACCTGAAGTTTCGAAGCATCAACCCCACTTAGAATTTTGCCACATAGAGAAGATCATTAAGATTCATCAAGGGAAAATCAGCTACAGAGAAATCACAAGCCATATTATTGGCACAAACTACGTGATAACGAAAGTTCTGCAATAACCCTTCAAATAATAGATCTCTGGTTATACCTGACACCTTGACAATCTTTCCAAGAACTGCATGAAACCTCATTTTTCAACTTCTTGAACTCATCTTTGTCTTCAAACTTGTCTATCAACTGATACTGGGCTGAAATGAATGTCATATGGTTGATAGGAAAATCCAGTTGGTTGAGGTTCAAATATTCTATCTCATAACTCTTCTTTGGGACTTTTAGAAAATCATGCATGTTACCAAGAGAAACAATATGTTCGATTTTATTCGTAACAATACGGTTTTGTTGGGTCACGCTTTTCAAGACCAGGTGGGTCTCCTTGCCTTTGTCTTAGAATGCTCTGAATTTGTCTTTGTCTTTCCATTTCCTTTTCCAAAGCAAGCTTCTTTTATTCTTCTGTTGGTTCAGTGTGAACACCCTTCCAATTTCCTTCTATTTCTTCCTTTGATAGTGGAGGCTTCGAATTTGATCCACCAACAGATGAACCAATAATAACACCTTTTGTTAAAGGCTTTGAAGTCATGGTGGTTGAAGTTGTAGACATTGAAGTTGGAAGTGAAGTAGGAATTTGAGTACTCATAACCTTCCCCACAACCTTTCCTTGAGACTAATCTTTTGACGAACCAGTATCAACTCCTTTCGAAATACCAACACCACCCTTTTCTCCCCCTTTCACCCCTGTTTAACTGGTGGGGCATCAGTTGGCGTGATATTGACAAACTTCATTAGAGGGGCAAAGTCATCTTTGAGATTGGATTCCAAAGAAGAAAACATTTGTGACAATGTTTCTTGTGACACTGAAGATGAAGGAGAAACTGTAAAGTTCGAATGTAACATCCCCAAAATCAAGGATAAAATTTTCATTTTTATTATAATCAAAACATAGATCTAACTTGATCCAAACATTTAAAAACATTCTAAGTAACATAATTATCAGAGTTGAATCCCAAAATCACGTATTGCGAAAAACACGGGTGTATACGCTGCGATTAAGCCGGGCCCTTTGCTTCCGAACTAGAAGTACCTAAAAACCAAATCAGAAACTGTAAGCACGGAGGTTAGTGAGTTCCCCAAATACCACATATAACGCATGAAATGTCAGGCATATATGGGTGCCCGACCTACCCCTTCGGTCTATCTCAACCGGATATTGTCGAGCATATCAAGGGGCTCGACCTACCATTGTCAGGTATATCTAGGTGCCCGACCTACCCTTGTTAGGCATATATGGGTGCCTGATCTACGCTTGTAAGGCATATCTGGGTTCCCGACCTACCCTCCTGTTTATTTCAACCGGTTACGAGGTCTATTTCTCCCCTACCACTACCACATAATATCACACATAAATCACATAATCATCAAGAAATACAAAAGTGATGGTAATTATCACACAGCCAACCATCATATCATGCAATAAATAAGGGGTTGGCCTTGGTGCCTTCGACTCGTAACTTTCACGAAGGGAGATTCACCTCGAATGCAGAAGTTCTCTGAAAGAAATCCCTAGCTGCTGCTCTGACGTCTTCTCGGTATATCAATACTAAAATAACACCCAATTAGCAATTGGGTTACCAATCCAAGATCCATAATCCGTACTTGGGGAAAAATGACCATTTTACCACTGACCAAAACTGATGCCCAAGCCGAAAACCAAAAAGGCCCAAAACTACCAAATTCATAAAAGCTCACTAATGAAAATTGGGCCCAACCCCCATATGGGCCTTATCCAAAAGCCTAACAATTCCTTGTTAATAGCAAATTCCAGAAAGCCAAAAGACACCACGAGGCTCAATCCCATTGGGCCCATAAAGGCCCAAATCCATTTGGCCTACAAGGCCTAACAAAAAAATCCCTAGCCCAAGAAGGTGTCGAACTCCAAGAACAATTCCTTAGTCCAGAAGTCTAACTTTCAAGGCCCCAGACCCAAATCCAAGGCCCAAAGATGACAAACAAGCCCAAAATGGCACTGGGCCATTTATGTTGGGCGTACACTCTAGTACGCTGAGGGTACTCCCGAAGTCTATAGTATGCAGGTCGTACCTTTTATTTTTCCAAAACTCATTTCATGACTTAATCCGTTAATTGCTTCCATAAAAACCTAATAATACCTTCCAACTAAGTTCTTAATGTATAAAGTTGGCACCTTTATACATTTACGTGACTTAATGGGACCCAATAACTATTTTAATCCATTAAAATCCAACAAGAACATGCATGGACCATATCTAAGTATCAAGCAAGCATTTTTACGAACTTATAACCTCAGAACTGCTAAGAGTGGCAACTCCAAGCTCCTGGAGTGGTGTCCAACCACTAGATCTTTCTCATGAGGTCAAAATGGGACCAAAACCCACATAATCTTATATCTCAACTTCTAATGGGCAAGCTAAGAAGTTTTTATCTTCAAAGATATGAAAATGCATTAAAGAGTCGAGATCTACAAGCCTTCCCTTGAACCATCACCTTGCACCAAGCTTGCTCTTCTTGAATAACCGCCAAAACCCACCAAAGATGCACAAAAAGAGCTCACAATACACTTGGATGAGGCAATGGTTCGAGATTTGGGTTGGAGGGTAATGGAGGATGAAAGAGGGGCTAACACTTGGGACTTAAGGTGTTTAACTAGTAGGCCAACCTTAAAAATTTAGGGATTTCGGATCCTGCACGTACGCTGGGCGTACAACTCCAAACCCGCGTTTTACTTTTCCAATATTATGTTGGGCGTACCACAGCTTACGCTGGGCGTACTTACGCACATGCAACCTATGCATGCATGGGACCGAAATGCGAGCTTTTTCCACCAAGGGCCAAATCTGCCAATAACTTCAAAATACCATAACTCCCTCATCCTAGTTCCGTTTCCAACGAACCTTATATCCACGAAAAGGTGGAGAGAAGTCCTACGCTCCTAATAAAACCCCAAACCTTAAAACCTCCCTAACAAAACGTAATATCCATAAAAGATAGAGATATCCAACTACGATTATACCCTTGGCCTCAAAAGACACAATCAAACATTTGGATCACTTATACTATGACACCTACATCCGAATTGGGCCAAATCCTTCCTTTGCCAAGGCCCTAAGCCTCATGAAAAATAATGATTTAGCTGTAGCCACGAGCAACAAAGCAAACCTGAAACTGACTGTTACAACTCTCCCTACCTTAAATTAGATTTCGTCCTCGAAATCGCCCCTTGCTAACACCCATATCAAAACAAACAACATGAGGAACGCAACCGAAGATGTTGCGCATAGGTCGACCTTCCCAAGACAACCAAAACCCAAAATAAGACTTCCACTCTGAAGAAAACAAACCTTAGCTCCCGGAAAACCACTTCTACCTTTCCGAGATCTAAAATATTTAATGGTCTGACTCCCCGACAGACCGCCTACGCTGAAATATTACCATGCCAAAACCTCATCGAATAACTGACCAAATATAATGCTTCCGTCCCTGATTCTCTTGATACAACCTACAAAAACAAGGCCACTGACCATAACCAGCTATAGAACACTTATACATGACAGAAAGCTCAGATAATCCTTCGAGTAAAAGATTCATCCCTACAATAGTTAGACTCAAACGAGAGTTGCACAACAGGTTCAAATCAATTACTCTAAGATTATTTAATCCAACTTCAAGTGACTTAGCACTTTCAATCAACAAGCTACTCCACACAAATGAATCCTCAAATCGTCACTTCGACCCGATGCATCACGCTGCCTCCCATCTGGTTTCCAACGTAACAGCGACCTCCCTGGTCCCAACTTATCCGCCAACTATCTGGAATACCGGATTCCTGCCCGGTTGCTGAGCAAAGGAACACCCTCACAGTCACCCCACATGACTTCTGACAGAAAACTTCGACCGATAATTATTATGTAAACCATCATGATACTAACCCGATTCTAAACTGTGCGCTATAGGACTATCTGTAGTCTTATCTCATACCGAGTCTCTCGCGACCTAACAAATCTTGATTCCAAACATGTTGTGGCCGTCCCATTGCCTTACGAACAGACCCTCATTGGCCTAAACTATCTGAAGAAATCCTCGAGCAAGTCACAGATTGCCACAATCTTACCGCTGAACAGGGACCGGTGAATGTCATGGGCCACCTCGCAGTCTTACAACACTTACACACTAACTGTTAACTAGTGAATGCTACGACCTCCCGCAGTCTCACAACACTTCCACCTAATAGCTTAACGCTAATCTTTCTATTCGAACATATCTAGAGTCGAGCATGCACTCGATCTAACACCCAAATTGAACTCGAGTCATGACTGGAACCCCAACCTGGGTTCCCTTCCCAAAGCCTGCTAACTATCACCAAGAAGACGGGAAGCCAATGTTGGGAGTTCCCTGGACTCCCAACTCACACAATCACCAATCTAGACAGCCACTTGGGCCACCTTCCTCCCCGATGGGGATGCAAAACTCATCCTAGTTTCACACCTGCTTCTGTTCCTGAATACCTGAACGATTCTCCCCCACTTTGATTCGACTAAGCCTTCACATCACATGAGAATTGAAGGATTCCCAATCGTTCTTACCCTCTAAAAATCAAACTGTTGACAACCTACACTTACCAATGCTAGCGATCCATTACCAGACAAACCCTATGATCGCCCAACCTCTGAAATCTTGAAGAGTACTCTTGAAATTTAGTCAATTTTGATACCTAAATTCACCTTCCATGATACTGTACCAACTCCTTGAATTCCCATGCTGGCTACTAGAAGCCATAACCCTTAACCTGGCTGACGCATCCTCACTCCAACTTTCATGCTTGTAGAACTAATGAACTCTAATTGAACACAACCCATGCGGAAATACAATTCCCCCTGAAACATCCAATGACCAAATAACTCATGCGACCGACACCAGTATCTTTCTGCTACTGCTCCTCTCCTAGAAACGGTAGTGCTTGAACCCAGAAGGTCTTTCTTAGGCAACCGCCGATCATACCAGAACAAATTATGAAACCACTATACCCCAACGATACAGGAGAACTAACCTGAACAAGCTAACCAAAGACCTTCCACACAATACCCATGAGAAGATCTCGACTGCAACCCAAAATACAATTGATCACTTGGAACTCACTATACAAGATACAACCCCTTACTAACCCACTAACGATTCATGGCATGCAAATAGCATATAACATTCCTTGAAGATATAACCCACACATAAGCATAGAAATAACACAAATATTCATTTACCCAAACCGATGCAAGATTCCAAAATAATACAAATACTAATAAAACCATGAAGAAAGGAACAAATAACATACCCGCAATGTCGCCTGCTGGATCCTGGTCTCCCATGTTTGACACTGCAATTCCTGGCTCCTCTGCATTGAGGCTCCTACCCTACCCTCTCGTCCATCGGTGATCCTTAAAGTTGTCGGAGCAGGCCTACTCAGTGCTCCTCCCCTCAACATCGGACAGTCGACCTTCTTGTGGTGCACCTATTCGCAAAGAAAACATAATGGGCTTACCCCCTGAGGACAATCCTTGCTAACATAACCAAAACTGCCACTCTTGTAGCAACCCAAACCTCTGGAACGACAAATCCCATCGTGCAGTTTCCCACACGTGCTGCACAAACTCCGGCCCTGCTGGCCTCTCAAACGCTGATCAGAAGTATTAGGTCTCTTCCTGGGATCCTCCACTATATGCACCTGATCTTATCCCCTCTTCCCGAGGTGCTCCAAATCGATCTCCCGCTCTCAGGCTCTGGAGTACATATCATTCAGGGTCTGGCACACTGATACGATCACCAGCTCACTCGCCAACGGCTGAACTGAAATAGCTGGAGCAACCTCTACCCTAAACCAGGTCACAAACTCCTCCCAAGACTTAGTATCGAATTAAGAAAGTGCAATAGATCGTGCAATAAATTACCAACAACCCCTTTCCTCCCGATACAAGAGATCCAAGGCGAATCGAACCTTGGCTCCTATGGGGTAGGGACTAGTGCGGAAAACACTTTCCATCTCCTCAATCCAACGTGAACTCAAAACTCTGGTAGTCCTTCCACTAGTTGGCTCACCACCTGAGCCAGGACCAAACCCTGAACCTTCCCCATGCGTGCTTATCACCATTATGAAAAGCAACCATACCCACGATCAGAACATAACCATGAATCCTCACCCCACAAGCTTCCTAGATTCTACAAGACTCTCCTTGATTCGAGTATGGATCATGTGCCTTCAGTAGTAAGGGTCCAATACTACCATCCACAAATATCCATACTTCCCCATAGAATCCTCCCGCATCCTCTAAGTCACCCACTCAAACTGATGCACCAAAAACTCACTAAACCACATCACTAAACCCACTGAAGCATATCATAGACTCTCCTAGGTTCTCGACCTCAACCAGCCCTCAACTGCTGAAAGACTCCCACCAATGTGAACTAGCTCCCTTATGAATATAGTCACATGCAATAGAGTTCAAATAATCCTCCGAGTAAAAGACTCAACCCTAGAACGGTTGGAATCAAACAAGAGTTGTGCAATAGGGTCAATTCCTTCACTCTCAGATTATTTAACATGTGGCACATGTGACTTAGCACATTCACTTAGCAGTCAATTCACATGACTAAGAGTCCCACAAAGAACAAAGCAAGTAGCATTCACACAATGGAAAATCTAACCAACATACATAAATCAAGCCATTCTATCCTCTTATCAGGAATCTATACTAGTATGTAATTCTAAAGCTCATATAATACTGAGCAGATCCTTAGCCCTAATCTAGCATGTAATTGTCACACCCCCAAACCAGAACGGCGGAAATGTTCGGGGGCGGAGGACGTCATGTTCAGTATCATAACAATGCACAATAGTAAAACAAGCAACAACATCATCCATTGCATTAATAATATAATTTAATACAAGTGTGTTCTGAATGTATTTGTAAGACTCAAAAATATGACACAACAGTATATTGCTATGTCATGAAGTAGTGGATCACATTAATGTTATTTTGTTCTTGTATTAGTATGTATGTTCATTTCTATTCTAGTTATAGTATGTTCCTTCTTGTTCTAGTTATAGTATGTTTGAACTGACTCATGTAAGTTTCACTATTCTAGAAGTAGTAAGTAATAATCCTCTAAACTATACCTATTATAGTTTACTAGTAAGATTGTTTAACTGTTACAGATGTATAGAAAAGACTCAATTACTCACCAAGCAACTAAGTTAAGTATAATCCTTAAAAATGAGTTTAATATCCATATATGTATTTAATAAGTATAACTATGATTTAACCAACATTCGGACTAGTGATCCTACCTCGAGCCCACAACCAAACAAGGAACAGGAGTCAGAGTATCTAGAAATAGTCCTAAGTCTGTTAAAGCATACTTATACGTAAATAAATAGAGGAATATGATTTGATATAAAAGAAGTTTATAAAATCTTTAAAAGTGTTTTCAACGAGTTTGAGTATAAGAAATCATTTTGAATGTAGTTTTCACATTTAAATGATTAACACAATTTCATTGTGTTATACTTGTATTCCCTGATGGGTTTTGAGCATTCTAACACTTCCTAAGTGTACATGCAACCCTAATAACCTTGGATCTATGTTTGTCTAATTATCATGCAAATTTGAATTCCAAGGTTATATTCCTATCTAGCATACATGGGGAACAAATTTTAACTTGCATGAAAGATAGAATAACGTACCTTGTTGTTGCTTATGATCCTTGAAACCTTGTGAGCCTAGCACCCCAAGTGTGATGCCTCAAATGCTTCACACAACACCAAATGCTTTTGGAATGACTTTAGAGAGAATACACACTTCTAAAATCGGCCTAGCCCTCTTGTTTCTTATGTGTCGCCAATTTTGGTGGAGAATGGGTTTCTTATATAGTGTTGACACATCTAGGGTTACACCATGTAAACCCTAATGTGTCATGACTCTTCATTTCCATGACCCATGGGTTTGTAACTCCCATGGAGCATCCATGGAGCATCCTATGGGTGGAACCCAACTTGATAATCCATGGAGCCTCTTAGCCCACTATATAAGATATGGAAGATTTACATAATCTACCCATATATTTAATTAGTTATCTTTTGATCACTTAATTAATTCTAAATTAATTCTTGATCAAACTAATTAAATAATATTATTAATATATTAGAACTTATAATATATTAATAAACCATAAGTGTTATTTCTCTCATTTTAGTTTATCCAATTGCATGGTGCCATGCAACCCAAACGGACCATGCCGGGTCGGGTCAAGTACATACCAGAAATAGTTATGGACTTAGACACCTTATCCAACAGTCTCCCACTTGGATAAGTCTAATAACTATAACTGCAATACTTCAGGAACCGATCGGCAATCGTAGCTCTTTCAAGGTCTCTCGGAACTGAGAAGATGATGATACGCCATTTAAGATAAGTGATCATATAATCCTCTGTTCTAGATATCAGCCGGACAAATACATGGAACAGTGTCTAACTTTGTGTCCAGCAGTTTGTTTCCCGATTTCCGATTTGTTTGACATAGAACTCAATTGAACACATCAACTTAGTTATGACAGGGCCCGGTACATAGGTCAAAACAAAATCATCGAGGGGCCCAGATATCAGCTTCTAATCCAAGAAGGAACATATAAACTTCGACTCATATGTTTGTTCTACCACTCATTAAATTATACACAAAAGCACGTTTTATAACATCGAGTTACCAATGCGTTAACGTACAATCAATGCATAACCAACTCATAAGTAACAAATCATATCTCTAGGTTTGAAGACTTGTATGATATTAGCGTCTCACGATCACTCGAGATAAATTCCATGAAGTGATTCCAGTGAGCGTGGGTTGTGTCCAATGTTCAGAACTTATGAGCACTCATGAGTGTTGTAGCCATGTCCAACAACTTAGACCCCTACAACCAATCATGACAGTCTTGATTCATACCTACTTCCGACATATGACCGACTGTGGAGGTTCGAATAATATGATATACCAAACATAATTATTCTGGAAGTCAAAACATGCAAAAGAAATATAGTAAACGATCGACAAGAGATAGCAACACTTTACTCATAAATAAAACACCTTTTATTCATCATCTAATGTTAATTACACTTTACAAATTTCAAGGTTATCTAACTACTAAATCTAACATCATCCTTCAGCCCTATGCTCCGAGCATGCTGGAGATGCTTAACCCGAGTCAGTCCCTTCGTGAGGGGATCTGCTGGATTCTCATCCGATGATACCCTCTTTGCCACGAGGAGTCCTTCTATTCGATGTCTGATGAAATGGTATTTTCTATCGATGTGTCTGGAGCTCCCGTGATCCCTTGGTTCCTTGGCTAAGGCAACTGCACTTTCACTATCACAGAAAATTTCCATTAGCTCTTTAATAGTTGGTACAACTCCAAGGTCTCCAATGAAGTTCTTCAGCCATATCGCCTCCTTTGCTGCCTCACTAGCTGCTATATACTCTGATTCGCAAGTTGAATCAGCCACTGTCTCTTGCTTGGAACTCTTCCAAGAAATTGCTCCTCCATTTAAGGTAAAGACCCAGCCTGACTGAGAGCGGAAATTATCCCTATCAGTCTGAAAGCTAGCATCACTATACCCTACAACTCTCAAGTCTTCACTCCCACCGAGGGTAAGGACCCAGTCCTTAGTCCTCCGTAGGTACTTGAGGATATTCTTTACCGCAGTCCAGTGTGCCTTGCCAGGGTTCCCCTGATACCTGCTAACCATGCTCAAAGAAAAGGCTACATCAGGTCGAGTACACGTCATAGCATACATGATCGATCCTACTACAGCCGAAGCAGTCCAGTATTCGACTCATTTCTACTATCTCAGCCTCAGTACTAGGGCTTTGTGTCTTACTCAATCTGGCATTACTCTGGATGGGTAACTCTCCTTTCTTGGAGTCCTGCATCTTCAACACCTTATCCAAGTAAGTACTCTGACTAAGTCCAATTAGTCTTTTACTTCGGTCTCTCAAGATCCTTATCCCTAGAATATAGGCAGGTTCTCCTAGGTCCTTCATAGAGAAACACTTCCCAAGCCAGGACTTAACTTCCTGCAGAGTTGGGATGTCATTTCCTATGAGTAGTATGTCATCGACATACAATACCAAAAAGCTAACTATACTCCCACTAGCCTTGACATATACACAAGATTCATCTTCACTCCTAGAAAAGCCAAATTCCTTGACTTTCTCATCAAAGCAAAGATTCCATCTGCGAGGTGCTTGCTTTAACCCATAAATGGATTTCTCAAGCTTACACACTCTATTAGGGTACTCTGTGTTGACAAAACCCTCTGGCTGACTCATGTAAACATCCTTAGCCAACTCTCCATTAAGGAAAGCGGTTTTGACATCCATTTTCCATATTTCATAGTCATGAAATGCGGCTATGGCTAACAGAACCCTAATAGACTTAATCTTGGCCACTGGAGAAAAGGTCTCATCATAATCAACTCCCGGAGTTTGTGAGAAACCCTTTGCAACCAGTCGTGCCTTATAAGTGTGTACATTTCCATCCATGTCGGTCTTCTTCTTGAAGATCCATTTGCACCCTACAGTCTTACGACCTGGTACATTCTCAACCAAGTTCCAAACTTGATTGTCATACATGGACTGTATCTCGCTGTCCATTGCCTCTTTCTACTTGGCTGACTCAGGGCCTGCCATGGCTTCCGCGTAACTGTTAGGTTCATCCAGACCTATCAGTGTCTCATCACTGATAAGTGGATCACCTTCCGCAGTAATATGGAATCCATAGTAATGCTCAGGTGCATTCCTAACCCTTGTGGAACGCCTCAGAGGTACAGACTTGTTAATTGGCTCAACAAAAGTTTCCTCCTCAAGTTGAGTGCTAGGGTTTGAAGTTCCTTCACCACTTGACTCTTGAATTTCTTCAAGGTCAACTTGCCTCCCACTGTCTCCTTGGCTTATGAACTCTCTCTCTCGAAAGAAAGCCCTCCTAGCTACAAAGACCACATTCTCACTAGGTCTGTAGAAGAGGTAACCAAAGGATTTCTGTGGGTAGCCGATGAAAATACACCTCTCACTTCGAGGTTCGAGCTTATCATGAGTCTCGCGTCTCACGAAAGCCTCGCAACCCTAAATCTTAATGTGGTCTAGTTTGGGTACTTTACCAGTCCACATCTCATGAGGAGTTTTGGCAACTTTCTTTGTGGGAACTAGATTAAGGATATGGGCGGCAGTCTCTAAGGCATACCCCCAAAATGAGATTGGTAGCTAAGCTCGACTCATCATGGAACGAACCATATCCAACAAGGTTCGATTACGCCTCTCAGCTACACCATTCAACTGCGGTGTCCTGGGAGGTGTCAATTGTGAGACAATCCCACATTCCCTAAGATAGTCGAGGAACTCTGAACTAAGATACTCACCACCTCGATCGGATCGAAGCATCTTAATGTTCCTCCCCAATTGATTCTCGACTTCCTGTTTAAACTCTTTAAACCTCTCAAAAGTCTCTGACTTATGCTTGATTAAGTAGACATATCCATATCTATTGTAATCATCAGTAAAAGTCAAATAATAACGATTAGCATCCCTTGTGGCATGTTTGAAGGGCCCACACACATCCGTGTGTATAAGATCCAACAAACCTTCACCCCTCTCACAAGAACCTGTGAAGGGTGACTTTGTTATTTTTTCCAAGTAAGCATGATTCGCAATTATCATCTGACTTTAGGTCAAATGACTCCAATACTCCATCCTTTTGGAGTTGGCCTATGCGTTTCTTGCTTATATGTCCAAGACGACAATGCCATAATGATGCTTTATCCAAGTTATTATCATTAACATAATCAATACACAATACATTATTTCCTAAGTTATCAACCACAGATACAGTTTCATACACACCATCACAAGGTAATGCTTTAAAATAAAGAACATTATTAAAGAAAGCATTAATCGAACCAACTTCATTATCAAATGAAAAGGTGAAACCTTGTTTATACAATGCATGAAAGGAAATAATATTTCTTGCCATTTCTGGCGAATAACAACATTTATTCAAATCTAAACTAAACCCACTACTTAGCGATAAAGTATAAACTCCAATCTTGGTGACAGGTAAAGCTTTCCTATTCCCCATGATTAAGTTTATTCTTCCATGCTCCACATTCTCATTTTTTCCTAGTCCCTGCAAATCAGAACAGATATGAATACCACAACCGGTATCAAGGACCCAAGAGTTAGAATGGGGTGAGTTATTAGATAAGATAGTGTAAATACCTGCATGGTTGGGTTTAACTTTCCCATCCTTCACATCTTGCTGGTACTTTGGGCAGTTCCGCTTCCAATGTGACTTTTCATGGCAATAGAAGCATTCAGCCTCTTTAGGGTCAGAAGAAGGAGTGACAAAACCTTTCTTGGTTCCACTTGAAGAAGAGCCATCAAGGGTCCTAGCCTTGGTACCCTTCGAAGAGCTCTTCTTCTTCTTCCCTCTACCTTTCCCGATTGCCAAAACCGGGGCGCAGTTTGGAGTAGGAGTGTTAACAAACGACTTACCCTTAAGACCTGTTTCTGCGGTCTTGAGGAGTCCCTGAAGTTTGCTGAGTGTGACCTCTTCCTTATTCATGTGATATGTCATGCGGAATTGATCATAGCACGATGGTAAGGAGTGCAAATTGATATCTATTGCAAGCTCCTCAGGGAAGTTCACATTAAGCTTCAGCAACCGATCCACATACCTTTGCATTTTCTGCATGTGGCTCGTGGCGGATTCCCCGTCCTTCATCATGGTTGTTATGATAGAGCATATGATTTCATACCTCTCTTGTCGTGCACTTTGATGGTATCTTTCCATCAGATCTTGGTGCATTTCAAAAGGGTAGAAGTCCTCATAGGACTTTTGGAGTTCCGCTGTCATGGTGGCCAACATGATGCATGCCACTTTTGTAGCATCCCTTTCATGTGCCCGGAAGTCAGCGATCTCCTGGGGAGTTGCAGTGGTCTCATCAATCTCCTTAAGCTCCTTGTCAAGGACATATTCTTTGTCCTCGTAGCGGGTAATCATCCTGATGTTTCTGGTCCATTCATTGAAGTTGGATCCATCAAAAGTGACTTTCCCACACAAGTTCATAAGGGTAAAGGAGTCATTAGGATTAGAGCCAGAAGCAGCATTGTTTGAAGACATCTGAAAGAAGAGGACAAGATTAGTTTAGATATTAAGAGAGTCCTTAATAAAACACCCAAATGTAATATTAAGGCTAGGATCCAATCACAATATATTATAACTTAGAAGAGGTATGCCGTAATCCAAGCTATAACATATTTGAAAGGTAGGTGAATGACGATTCACCAATTTCCACCATGAAAAACGAAATATAAATATTAGGTTTTTAATTGGTTCTTAGAAATTCCTAGATTCTTTTGAGATTCAATGAACTTTTCAAAGGCATGTTTCAATCTCGAGTGTGCCCTCCAAGTTTTGTGACTGGGATACCGAGGATCACAAAACGAGGTGTGAAGTAACCATGCAAATCACTTGGTACCCTCAAGGTTTATCACTCAATCGATGTGCCGGTAAACCACACACGCTCCACCGATGCTATGGTAAACCTTAATTCACCCTTTACCTACCTTGTTAAGTCCAAGTTAGTGTGCCGGTTAACCACACACGCTCCACCAGCGACTTAAACAAAGTGTAAAGTGTAATTTCATGGATTAGCACCTTATTCACATTTTTCTAAAGTAACTAAGATTGGGAATTTAATAAAAGCATTTATTTACTTTATAATATTCATCATACTTTTAATGAGAATTTATAAGTCCTTGTCTTACCAGTTCGGCTAACGACCCTCCACCGATCAAGGAAGCGGTGGGTGAGAGTGGACACCCATTAAGTTGCCATTTTATAGGCAACAACCTTATACCCCCCTTATAGACCGGCTTCGTGAATGAGGCGTACTAGCGGTAAGACGACTTGACGTTATACATATATATATATATATATATATATATATATATATATATATATATATATATATATATATATATATATATATATATATATATATATATATTAGTAACTTATAATATTATAAAGTATAAGGGTTGAATTTTAACTTTTAAAATTCTAAGGGTTGGAACTAAAGTTTTAATCAAGACTTTACATGTTCCAAAACTTGAGGGCAAGTTTTGTAAACTTCCAAAACTTTTCATTTCTTATAACTTATGAATTAATTGAGTAATAAAAATGAAGACTCTTCATTTTTATAACTCTTGTGTTCTTTTAATGGCTTTAATAAAAGTGAGACTTTTGGTTTTCCATAACTTGAGGACAAGTTATGGACTCCATTAAAACACATTATGATCATGAATTAAACTACCATGAAGGTTACAAACAATTCCTATGATCATCTAATCTTCATAAGTTCAAGAACATGAATATGAACACTTTCAAGAATCAAAAATTACACTTAAAAAAACTTGTAATTTTAATAATTGCCATTGTAAATGGATTAGCATAAACATTACACCATCTAAAACAAGCTTTAAAACATCAAAACAGTTTAGGGTAATGTTTCTAGTCCATTTCCAGCAACAAATGTGCAAACTTTCATACGAGCAGAAAACAGAAAAACGATTTTTTTCCAAGCTGTTTGCACACAAAAAAAAAACAACAAACAAACCTAGGCTCTGATACCACTGATGGGTTTTGAGCATTCTAACACTTCCTAAGTGTACATGCAACCCTAATAACCTTGGATCTATGTTTGTCTAATTATCATGCAAAGTTGAATTCCAAGGTTATATTCCTATCTAGCATACATGGGGAACAAATTTTAACTTGCATGAAAGATAGAATAACTTTCCTTGTTGTTGCTTATGATCCTTGAAACCTTGTGAGCCTAGCACCCCAAGTGTGATGCCTCAAATGCTTCACACAACAGCAAATGCTTTTGGAATGACTTTAGAGAGAATACACACTTCTAAAATCGGCCTAGCCCTCTTGTTTCTTATGTGTCGCCAATTTTGGTGGAGAATGGGTTTCTTATATAGTGTTGACACATCTAGGGTTACACCATGTAAACCCTAATGTGTCATGACTCTTCATTTCCATGACCCATGGGTTTGTAACTCCCATGGAGCATCCATGGAGCATCCTATGGGTGGAACCCAACTTGATAATCCATGGAGCCTCTTAGCCCACTATATAAGATATGGAAGATTTACATAATCTACCCATATATTTAATTAGTTATCTTTTGATCACTTAATTAATTCTAAATTAATTCTTGATCAAACTAATTAAATAATATTATTAATATATTAGAACTTATAATATATTAATAAACCATAAGTGTTATTTCTCTCATTTTAGTTTATCCAATTGCATGGTGCCATGCAACCCAAATGGACCATGCCGGGTCGGGTCAAGTACATACCAGAAATAGTTATGGACTTAGACACCTTATCCAACATTCCCCCCCCCCTAAAATCATTTAAAAGCATTTAAAAGTGTAGTTATAGGGGTATGAACTCACCTGAAGTGAGTGATTCGAATGTAAGATCGATATAGGATGCTAAGTATGCCAAGTGAAGTCTCGACCACAAACGGATCCTATTAAGCATATAATGACACATATATGTATACAATTAGTGTATATAACAACTAATAATGTAAGGGAAACCACCTTAGGGTCTAGGAAACACTCTCAATGGAGTGTTAGAATCACATATGATTGATTGAAAGTAGTTCACAGCCACACACGAAGTGTTCACGGCCATACAAGGGTTCATGGCCATAGAACATATGATCTGTTCACGGCCCAAGCATGATCTTATGAAGGCTTTACGGCCAAGGAAGGAGGGTTCACGGTCCTATCATGCATCTATGAAGGGTTCACGGCCGTGAACTCTTGAAGATCTTCTGTAACATCCCCTAATTTCTCGGCCAGAAAAGACCGATTTAATTTATACTTTTTAAAATAAAATCAGAGAAATCTTTTCAAAAGATGTTGCGGAATTGGTCCCCAAAAAACATATGATAAAAGTTTATCAAAACCCTTCATTAAGAAGGTATATATTTTTCATATATATCAAAACCTCGGGATGTCATGTTCCGATATTGATCAAAAGCATAAACAAGACATTATAAGCCTTACTACAGTTATTTACAACTACTGGCCTATAATCCAAAAATCTCAAGTCATCCTCCGACTAAGCTCGGGGTCCACTACCTGTAATCATAAAAAAAAAACTGAGTGTGTCAGGCTTGGGAGCCTGGTGAGCATATAGGGTTTTCAACCCACAGTAATAATAAACTTATTAAGTTCACCAATCAACAATAACCCTGATTACCCGTTCCCGTTATCCTCACTTTACGTCCCTAAACACTTTTCACAAGGGACTTAGCCTAAAGAATATCATCGGGATGGACACTACTGCTAAGGGGTTTCCTCAGCCATACATGTCCTAAACGTAACCATGAGGGGGATGGAGTACAGCGAATAAACACCCAAGTTCATTAACACCTACATGTTGCGGACCAGCTAATGTTTCCCACTGGACTGTCTAGAAAGTCCGTGGTCGTCATCCAAACTCCGCTAGATGACTGAATCACAAATCACAACGAGGCCTCTCATCACTTTTATTTTATCACACATCACTATCTACCCATGTTCTAACCAACATATTTGTAGATAAAAATACTTATACAGTTTAAAGCTTGTATAAAACATCAACTCAACAGTCACCTCAAATAAACAATAAATATATTTACACATAGCACGTATTATAAGGTAAATACTTCATATCTATGTGTAAAATGAAAGTGACTATACACTCACTTGTTTTGATGATAATCGGGCAGCGATTCGTTTCCTAAAACGTTCGTTTCTAATAAAATCGGGAGTTTTATTGAGAAACCGGGCTCTGCAAAAGTCGGCCTTCGAAACCGAAAAGATAAATTTTCCGGGCTTTACGGGCTCTTCGTGGCGTATTCCGGGGCTTATAATCGATACCGGGGCTTCGGGGGATGTTAATATGAAGAAAATATGAAGAAAGAGGTGAAAAGTGGTGAAATCCCAAAAGTATCCGAGAAGGCTCGCAGGAGGCTTCTATTTATAGGAGTCCGAAGTCTTGATCCGACGGCTAAGAAAGAACCACACGTCGCAGATCCGAAGCTCGCAGGGGGGCGGGGGGATGGCTCGCACGAGGCTGCACATGCGAAGGCCTTGGTGACAGTTGCTGATTGGACCGCAGACTCGCAGTCCATGTGCGAGGCTCGGAGTAAGGCGTGCGAGGTTCGGATTGGGCCTCCCTTCGGTCGAATCAAAATCTGACACGTGGCTTCGTATGACTCACCATTTCGGACACGTGGCACATGCGAGGCGAGGGTGACGTGGCAACTCGTGACTATGCGAATTTTCTCGGTTTTTGTGCAAAAACTTCTAAAATCCATAAATTTCGCATACGAGCTCCGTTTTTGACGTTCTTTATATGCACGAGTAGGTAAAATTACGCTCTACAACTTTCGTTTAGACTTCGTCGGCTAATTTTGACTTTAATTTTTATATTATTATTTTTAACAGACCGGGACAGGAAATCCGTTAAAAATTCATAACTTCTTCATCCGACGTCCGTTTTCGTCAGACTTTCTACCGTTGTGCTACTAATGACGAGACCTTCGATTCTCATTTAGGTCATGTCGGTTAAAAATCACTCGATCTAAAATTCGAGTTTTTATCTGTTTACTGCTAAGCTGAAACTTCGAAAAATCATAACTTCCTCATACGAAGTCAGATTTGGGCGTTCTTTTTATACCTACTCTCGGTTTCACGAACACTACAAGTTTCGTTTAGATCACTAAGGCCAAAAAGTAGTTTATCGAAAACTCACTTTTTACGACATTCGGCCCCGTGCCGGTTTGTCGCGAAACTTCGACAGGTCATAACTTCTTCGTTATAACTCGGATTTCGGCATTCTTTATATATCCGTAATCCTTGTCACGGCCACTACAAGTTTCTTAATAGATATGGGCTTTATCTAAAATTTAATTTTTGACGCTCATTTTTATTCTTAATTAATTAAGCCCTAATAATTAAGCATAAAACACATAATTCACATAATATTCACATAATTCCTTTTCATTTATTCAAAATGAGTTACAAAGGTTAACCGAGACTATAATGTTAATATAAATGCCTAGCCTAGAAACATGGGCATTACAATTCTCTCCCCCTTAGGATGATTCCGTCCCCGGAATCACACATCAGCAAACAAATGCGGGTAGCGACTCATCATGTCACTCTCCGTTTCCCAAGTGAGATTTGGCCCATTCGTATGTTTCCAACACACAAGCACTAAATCGACCATCTTGCGTCTCAGCTTCTTAGTCTTACGATCAACGATTGCCTCAGGTTCTTCGATCAACCTCTTGTTTTCATCCAACCTTAACTCAGAAATCGGAATTATGTCGGGCACATCTCCCGTAAACTTTCTCAAATAACACACATGAAATGTGTTATGAATACTCTCCAGTTCTTCCGGTAATTCTAGCTTGTAAGCTTGATTCCAGATCCTCTGAAGAACTTTAAATGGTCCAATAAACCTTGGACTTAACTTTCCTCTCTTACCAAATCTTATAAGTCCCTTCCACGGCGAGACTTTAAGTAAAACCGAATCTCCAACATCGAAGGATATCGGTTGTCTTTTCTTGTCAGCATAACTCTTTTGTCGATCTTGAGCAGCTAACATCCTTTCCCTTATCACTTTCAACTTTTCAGCAGTTTGATTTCCCTTATCACTTTCAACTTTTCAGCAGTTTGATGGACTATCTCAGGTCCCATAAACTGCTTTTCCCCAGCTTCCAGCTAGCATGATGGCGTTCGACACTTCTCCCCATACAAAGCGTGATAAGGTGCCATCTTAATGCTCGAGTGTAAACTATTATTATAGGAAAATTCTACTAGAGGTAAGTGTTCATCCCAGTTACCTTGGAATTCTAGGGTACATGCTCTCAGCATATCCTCCAATGTTTGAATCGTTCGTTCGCTTTGACCATCAGTTTGCGGATGGTAAGCTGTACTCAAACACAACTTGGTACCCAATTCCTCTTGTAGACTTCTCCAAAACCTTGAGGTAAAACGGCTATCACGATCGGATACAATCGTTAACGGAACACCGTGTAGCCTCACAATTTCCTTCACGTAAGAATTCGCAAGTTTATCCATAGACCATTTCTCGTTAGCGGCTATGAAATGAGCACTCTTAGTGAAGCGATCAACGACCACCCAAATCATGTCGTGACCGTTCCTTGTTCTGGGCAGTTTAGTCACAAAATCCATAGTGATATCTTCCCATTTACCCATGGGTACAGGTAAAGGTTCTAAACTCCCATATGGTTTCTGATGTTGTGCCTTAACCCTAGCACAAGTTACACACTCGGCCACATGCTTAGCAACATCGACCTTCATCGTCGGCCACCAGTAATAGGGTTTTAGGTCCCTATACATTTTCGTACTGCCGGGATAAATTGAGTACATGGTTTTGTGAGCTTCTTCCATCAGAAGACCTCTTACTCCTCCCGTCTTAGGTACCCAAATCCTATCTTTGAATACCTTCAATCCTTGACCGTTTGTATCAAACACCAACGTTTTGCCCAAACGTTCCTCCTTCCAGTCAATTTTCTCTAAAGCTTCCTCCTGAGCTTTCTTTATACTTTCCACAATTGTCGAGACAACTTTAATTCTCAACGCTCTTGGCCTTCTCTTTTCAAGATTTACCTTCCGACTGAGAGCATCAGCAACAACATTTGCTTTACCAGGGTGGTAAAGTATCTCACAGTCGTAGTCCTTGAGTAGTTCCAGCCAGCGCCGCTGTCTCATGTTTAATTCCTTCTGATTAAAGAGATATTGAAGACTCTTATGATCAGTGAAAAGTTTACACTTAGTACCATAAAGATAATGCCTCCATATCTTTAAGGCGAATACTACCGCTGCCAACTCTAGATCATGAGTGGGGTAGTTCTTTTCATGTTCTTTCAACTGCCTTGATGCATACGCTATCATTTTATCCCTTTGGGTCAGAACACATCCTAACCCAACTCCAGAGGCATCACTATAGACTGCGAAGTCCTCAACTCCTTCAGGTAACGAAAGAATTGGTGCTTCACACAGTCTCTTCTTTAACTTTTCAAAGGCCTCCTTATGCTTTTCATTCCAAGCATAAGTAGCTCCTTTGTGGGTCAAAGCTGTTAATGGAGTAGCGATCGAAGAAAAGCCTTGGATAAATCTTCGATAATATCCAGCTAATCCTAAAAAGCTTCTAATCTCCGTAGGACTTTTTGGTTGTTCCCACTTCATCACAGCTTCAATCTTTGCTGGGTCAACCATTATTCCTTCTTGGTTAACCACATGACCTAAAAATTGGACTTCTTGAATCCAAAATTCACATTTGGAGAACTTTGCATACAGCTTCTCCTTTTTCAAAACCTCTAGCACTTCACGCAGATGCTTGTCTTGCTCCTGCTTGCTTTTCGAATAGATCAGGATATCGTCTATGAATACTATCACGGATTTATCAAGGTATGGTTTACAAACCCTGTTCATCAAATCCATGAAAGCTGCTGGGGCATTGGTTAATCCGAACGACATAACCAAAAATTCATAGTGTCCATATCTTGTTCTGAACGCAGTCTTTTCGATATCCTGCTCCCTCACCTTCAGTTGATGGTATCCTGACCTAAGATCGATCTTCGAGAAGTATCTCGAACCTTGCAACTGGTCGAACAGGTCATCGATCCTCGGCAACGGATACTTGTTCTTTATTGTCGCTTTATTCAGCTCTCGGTAATCGATGCACATTCTCATACTCCCGTCTTGCTTCTTTACAAACAACACAGGGGCTCCCCAGGGTGATGAACTAGGTCGAATGAAACCTTTGTCCAATAACTCCTGAAGTTGTGTCATAAGTTCTTTCATTTCGGTTGGCGCTAATCGATACGGTGCTTTGGCTATCGGCGTCGTTCCTGGTAACAGGTCGATACGAAACTCAACTTGTCGATCAGGGGGCAATCCGGGAAGATCTTCGGGAAAGACTTCCGGATAATCACACACCACCGCAATATCCTGCACCTCCTTCTTTTCCTTCTTAGCATCGCTCACGAACGCTAAATATGATGTACACCCCTTGGCCAAACACTTTCTGGCTTTCATTAGGGAAATGATTCCAGAGTTTACTCTGCGTTTGTCTCCGTACACCATAAACGACTCTTTCCCTGGCGGGTTTATTTTTACTATTTTCTTCCTACACAATATTTCGGCGTCATTGGCGCTAAGCCAATCCATTCCTAAAACTATGTCGAATCCATTTAACTCGATAGGCAATAATTCCACGTGGAACTTATTCCCATCCAAGTCAATAAGGATATTTTTCATACGATAGCTAACAGGTACAAACTTGCCACTAGCAATCTCGACTAATAAGGCATTAACTAGTCTATTTACAGGCAAAGCTAGTTTTTCTACAAAATTCATGTGATATAAAGGAGTAATTGGCTCCAGAATCAAACAAAATTTGGGCAGGCAATTCGTTTACGAGAAAGGTACCTGCAGCGACGTCGACTTCTTCTTTTGCAGCTTCAAGGGTCCTCTGAAAGGCTCTCGCCTTCGGCTTTGGTGGTAGATTGGGCTTTGCTGCATCCTTCCTCTTTGGACAGTCTTTAAAAACATGCCCTGCTTCATGGCACTCAAAACATACCCTCTTGTCGGATGGACACACGTTGGCATAATGGCCAGTCTTTCCACATTTGTAGCAAGTCACCTCCTCGCTACATTTCCCAGAGTGCTTTTTCTTGCACTTCTCACACCATTTCACTTCACCTCCTCCTCCTCCAAACTGCTTAGACTTAGAAAATTTGCTTCTCTTGTTGGAACCTGAAGTTCCTTCAAATTTTCTCTTTTCACCAACTTCTGCCCTCTCCAGACCTTTCTCCCTGATCTGAACCTCCACATTCTTAGCAGCCCAGATGGCGGCTTTCAAAGTGGTTGCTTGCTTAACCATCGGACCAAAGTCCGCTGGTAATCCGAGGGCAAACTTGTTGACCTTAGAGAGTTCAGTTGGAACTAGGTAAGGAACAAGCTTCATCTTTTCAGTAAAACTAGCAGCGTATTCAGTAACGCTCATTTTTCCCTTCTTTAAATTCTGGAACTCATTATTAATTTCCAGAAGGTCCTGCTCAGAACAGTATTGCAGTTTCAGTTGTAGCACAAAGTCTTCCCAATACATCTTACTAGCTTCTCCCTTGGGCATCGAATCAGCTAGTAATTTCCACCAGCTTAACACACCAGATTTTAACAGAGGAATTGCAAGTGCGGTCTTTTGTTTGTTGCTGCACTCACAGCTTTCAAACATTGTCTCCATTTCGGAGATCTAGTTCATGACTTCCATCGGTGTCGGACTCCCAGATAGACATGGTGGTTTAGATGCCATGAAATCTTTATATTTGCACTCCCGTCCATCAGCTCCTCCATCTTGGTTGTCTTGTCTAACTATCGGTGGGTTGGCTTGACCAAGAGTCCCACTATTGTTCCCTCCTACTGATTGCCCTTCATTCAATATGGGCTGTTTAACAGGCATCGTAGTTTCTTCCCTATTCTGTTGTAGTAATCGCCTCGTCTCCTCCATTTGGCGATCCAGCATCGTCTGTATCATTGCTTGTACCCCAGCCATCGTCATTGGCTCAGGTGCAGCTCCTACAACAGGTACTTGCTCAACTACTTGAGGTTGAGGCTGTTGATCCCTGTTTCCATTTGCAACTCCACTACGAGTTCTTGCCATTACAATCTATATACCGAATAAGGCGAATTTAGGTCTTTATCCTTGTTAGACATTTCAATTCCCTTATCACTCCGAAACGTTTACATGTTAGTTCTAATCTCGTAATCATACGCTTAGAATCCTACACACATAAGGTTTCCAGATCCGGTCGGCAATAGACCATAGATCCAAACAATTAATGGCACACATGGCAAACACATAACATTTAGCACATAAGGGCATTTTAGGCATCTTTCCTAAAATAAACTAGTTCTCGTGTCAATTTAGGTGTACTACCTAAAATATAATAGACACACTCAACTCACAATCATCGCTTAGCATTCTAAGTTTAAGTCTAGAAATCGTAGGATATTTCTTTGTTCGCTTAAACTAATGCACTGATACCAAACATCCCCTAATTTCTCGGCCAGAAAAGACCGATTTAATTTATGTTTTTTAAAATAAAATCAGAGAAATCTTTTCAAAAGATGTTGCGGAATTGGTCCCCAAACAACATATGATAAAATTTTATCAAAACCCTTCATTAAGAAGGTATATATTTTTCATATATATCAAAACCTCGGGATGTCATGTTCCGATACAGATCAAAAGCATAAACAAGACATTATAAGCCTTACTATAGTTATTTACAACTACTGGCCTATCATCCAAAAATCTCATGTCATCCTCCGACTAAGCTCAGGGTCCACTACCTGTAATCATAAAAAAAAACTAAGTGGGTCATGCTTGGGAGCCGGGTGAGCATATAGGGTTTTCAACCCACAGTAATAATAAACTTATTAAGTTCACCAATCAACAATAACCCTGATTACCCGTTCCCGTTATCCTTACTTTACGTCCCTAAACACTTTTCACAAGGGACTTAGCCTAAAGAATATCATCGGGATGGACACTACTGCTAAGGGGTTTCCTCAGCCATACATGTCCTAAAGGCAACCATGAGGGGGATTGAGTACAGCGAATAAACACCCAAGTTCATTAACACCTACAGGTTGCGGACCTGCTAATGTTTCCCACTGGACGTCTAGAAAGTCCGTGGTCGTCATCCAAACTCCGCTAGATGACTGAATCACAAATCACAACGAGGCCTCTCATCACTTTTATTTTATCACACATCACTATCTACTCATGTTCTACCCAACATATGTGTAGATAAAAATACTTATACAGTTTAAAACTTGTATAAAACATCAACTCAACAGTCACCTCAAATAAACAATTAATATATTTACACATAACACGTATTATAAGGTAAATACTTCATATCTATGTGTAAAATGAAAGTGACTATACACTCACTTGTTTTGATGATAATCGGGCAGCAATTCGTTTCCTAAAACGTTCGTTTCTAATAAAACCGAGAGTTTTATTGCGAAACCGGGCTCTGCAAAAGTCGGCCTTCGAAACCGAAAAGATAAATTTTCCGGGCTTTACGGGCTCTTCGTGGCGTATTCCGGGGCTTATAATCGATACCGGGGCTTCGGGGGATGTTAATATGAAGAAAATATGAAGAAAGGGGTGAAAAGTGGTGAAATCCCAAAAGTATCCGAGAAGGCTCGCAGGAGGCTTCTATTTATAGGAGTCCGAAGTCTTGATCCGACGGCTAAGAAAGAACCACACGTCGCAGATCCGAAGCTCGCAGGGGGGCGGGGGGATGGCTCGCACGAGGCTGCACATGCGAAGGCCTCGGTGACAGTTGCTGATTGGACCGCAGACTCGCAGTCCATGTGCGAGGCTCGGAGTAAGGCGTGCGAGGTTCGGATTGGGCCTCCCTTCGGTCGAATCAAAATCCGACACGTGGCTTCGCATGACTCACCATTTCGGACACGTGGCACATGCGAGGCGAGGGTGACGTGGCAACTCGTGACTATGCGAATTTTCTCGGTTTTTGTGCAAAAACTTCTAAAATCCATAACTTTCGCATACGAGCTCCGTTTTTGACGTTTTTTATATGCACGCGTAGGTAAAATTACGCTCTACAACTTTCGCTTAGACTTCGTAGGCTAATTTTGACTTTAATTTTTATATTAATATTTTTAACAGACCGGGATAGGAAATCCGTTAAAAATTCATAACTTCGTCATCCGACGTCCGTTTTCGTCAGACTTTTTACCGTTGTGCTACTAACGACGAGACCTTCGATTCTCGTTTAGGTCATGTCGGTTAAAAATCATTCGATCTAAAATTCGAGTTTTTAGCTGTCTACTGCTAAGGTGAAACTTCGAAAAATTATAACTTCCTCATACGAAGTCAGATTTTGGCGTTCTTTTTATACCTACTCTCGGTTTCACGAACACTACAAGTTTCGTTTAGATCACTAAGGCCAAAAAGTAGTTTATCGAAAACTCACTTTTTACGACATTCGGCCCCGTGCCGGTTTGTCGCGAAACTTCGACAGGTCATAACTTCTTCGTTATAACTCGGATTTCGGCATTCTTTATATATCCGTAATCCTTGTCACGGCCACTACAAGTTTCTTAATAGATATCGGCTTTATCTAAAATTTAATTTTTGACGTTCATTTTTATTCTTAATTAATTAAGCCCTAATAATTAAGCATAAAACACATAATTCACATAATATTCACATAATTCCTTTTCATTTCTTCAAAATGAGTTACAAAGGTTAACCTAGACTATAATGTTAATATAAATGCCTAGCCTAGAAACACAGGCATTACATCTTCTATTTCGGAGCTTGTTTCATGTGTGGAATCAAGTGTTTCTAGGTATGAACAAGTAAGGGATGAGATATTTACTTTTTGGAAGCCTTTGGGGTGTTCACGGTTTGAAGAAAGTTGAGAGAGAATGGGATGGGTTCACGGCTAGAGTTGAATAAGTGAAGAAAATGAGCCATTTCATATATATATGGAGGATGTTCACGGCCAAGAATGAGTTCACGGCCGTGAACTCCTTTTTGATGATGTTTCCGGCTCGATTGCAACTCTAAGAACTCAAGCTAGCACTTCCTAACACACAATCATTAAGTGTACTAGGCTTAGAAACTCTCAAATAGACCCTTAACAAGGCAAACGATAACAGAAACAAGTATGACTTTTGATTGCATTGATTGACTTTACAAGATAGAAATTTCGGGTTGTCATAGTAATTCTCATAATCATAGTAATTCTCATAATCATAGTATATATCATAATAAACATGTATTGATATTCTGGGAACCACTTACTCGAGCTCGGCCGATTGCACACATCACACCCCTTTCTTCATTAGAAATTCATTTTTAGTTAACTGTTTATTTTATAAAAAATTTCACCAAACCATCAGTTTGAGTTCAGGCATACCCGAGAGTATGCCCGAATCCCTCAAACCAAGGCTCTGATACCAACTTGTAACATCCCGAAAATCAAGGATAAAATTTTCATTTTTATTATAGTCAAAACATAGATGTATTTGGATCCAAACATTTCTAAGTAACACAATTATCAGAGTTGAATCCAAAAATCACGTATTACAGAAAAAATCGGTGTATGTGTTGCGATCAAGCCGAGCCCTTCGCTTCCAAACTAGAAGTACCTGAAACCAAACCAGAAACTGTAAGAATGAAGCTTAGTGAGTTCCCCAAATACCACATATAACACAAACATATTGTTAGATATATCTGGACGCCCGACCTACCCCTTTAGTCTATATCAACAGGATACTGTCGAGCGTATGTAGGTGCTCGACCTACCCTTATCAGGCATATCTGGGTGCCCGACCTACCCTTGACATGCATATCTGGGTGCCCGACCTACCCTCCAGTTTATTTTAACCGTTTACGGGGTCTATTTCGCCCCTACCACTAATATATAATATCACACATAAATCACATAATCATCAAGCAATACAGAAGTGATGGTAATTGTCACACAGTCAACCATCATATTGTGACAACCCGAAATTTTCATTTGTATAAACTCCGCAGTCAAGCACATCAAATAATGGTCAAATTCATCTCAGTACATTTTTGGCCGGTTTTAAGTCAGTTTGGATATTTTATTTTAATTTTTCGTCAAACGAACAAATAAATGGAAGTACTCGTTAGGAGTGTTGTGAAACAAATAAACGATTAACACCTTGACTAGGTGTTTACGGCCAAACAAGGGAGTTTGGGCCGTAAACTCCCTTTGACCATGGACTCATGCATATAGCATGAGTTTACCCTTCATTCTTCATTTTTCACTTCCTAACTCAAGAACACCAAGATTCTCTCTCAAGTATCATATCACATTTCTTCCAATCCTCCAAAAATGTAAGTATTTCCTTCCTTGATTCGTTCATATAACACTTTATCTAGTGTTTATACTCGATTTCATCCATGGAAATCTCCTCTTTTCTTAGATCTTCAAGTGTTCTTCAAAACACCAAGAACACAGACTAGTGTTCTTGGCCCTTAAACACTCCTACATGCCTCCTATAAGTAAGTACACTCCTCCTAACTAGTTGTTTGCCTAGAATACATGTTAAACCCTTGAAGAACATCAAAATCCCCAAGAACATATGTGTTTACGGTTCAAGGAGATCTCCTTAGACCGTAAACACCTTCAAGTGGGGTTTAGGTGCCCCTAACACCTTCTATGGCTTGTATAAAGGACTAGAACCTTGCATGCATGAGCTAGAAACACCAAAACACGGAATGGTTGGGTAACCATGAGTTTACGGCCGTAAACTCATGGGTTTACGACCGTAAACACATGTGTTTACGACCGTAAACTCTCAAGGAGTGGTCTAAGGACCGTAAACTCCAAAGAAGGGCCATTTCGAGCCCTAGTCACTTCCTAAGCCTTGGATTCAAGTCTAGCTTACTTCCTTGTGTGGTTTAGGACCTTAAAACACCCAATGACACCATTGCCATGAGTTTACGGCCGTAAACTCATGGGGGAAACGGTCCCAGATACGTAAACCCATATGGTGCTACCAGATGGGGAGTAAACTCTAATGTGAGGCCATACTCTCTTAAAATGCAACCCTTTAGTACTCCTAGCACTTGAAACAAAGTGTTTTCATGTATTTGAGTGTCTTTACTTGCTTAATTAGTTATTAAATGACTAATTAGATACATAAATGTATCATTGCATGCTCAATAGGATCCGCGTGTGTGTTCAAGTCCTCACTTGACACTTAGCATCCTATACCACCCGTTCATCCGAATCACCCACTTCAGGTGAGTTCGTACCCCTTAATTGTCACACCCCCAAACCAGAATGGCGGAAACATTCGGGGGTGGATGACTTCACGTAGTATCATAACAGTTGAATATTGTAAAGAAAGTAAACACACCCATCATAAATATAATAAAAACTTACATTGTTGCGTGTAATACATGTTTCAAAAGAATATTACAAATATGATGATTTAAAATGTTTTGATAATAGACGTCTTAGCGTTCCTTCTCCAAAAGGTGATGGTTACCTGTATTACTGATTCCCTGAGAAATACAAGTAGTTTTGAAAAAAAAGTGTCAACAATTTAAGTTGGTGAGTTCATAAGCGTTTTTGTACTGAAATTTGTATGTCCTTTAGTAAAAATAATTGAACGTGTTTTCCAGAAAATCCAATATTTTCTACATATAGTTTGAAAAAGTTCCAAGGACTAGAGTACAATAGTGTCTTTCGTGCTCAAATAATGAAAGCGTATTTATACTCAAATAATGTATTTACTGAATGCATTCAAAAGTCTCGTAAATCAAACTTATTTTAATACTTCCGTGTGAGTTTTATAACCATACTATTGACCCAGACTGCCTGTAACAACGTTCTTCAGGTGTTGTAGTGTTATGACGTTTGTTACCCCAGACCTGCCGGTCTAACTGTAGCTAACAGTTTAGGTGCGG
This sequence comes from Lactuca virosa, assembly GCF_052849685.1. Classification (NCBI taxonomy): domain Eukaryota; kingdom Viridiplantae; phylum Streptophyta; class Magnoliopsida; order Asterales; family Asteraceae; genus Lactuca; species Lactuca virosa. The sequence goes on from NC_136430.1 coordinate 295,013,922, forward strand.
GATTGTCAATCCCGTATAGATCTATACACAAGTATCATGCTCTCCCTCCAAGAGATTATGGTTTATAATACAGGACTTGAAATGCGTACTTGTCAGTACGTTGAAGCTGAATGTCTCACAACACTTAGTATTAATAGATTTACGAAAAGAAAAGTCTATATTTCATGTAGATGAATGTGTTTCATTTTCACGATGTTTATGTAAAAATGTAGTGAATAACCCGCAAACTATACCCATTATAGTTTTTCCGAAAGTGTGTTCCATTTGGTGATAAAAACTCGATGTAATACTAACTTTGCATGTAAAGTGTAATATTAGTATAAATGTTGTTTATCGTCCATAACAAAAACTTAGATAAAGTATTTGAAAACATTTCTAACAACGTGTATTTTAAGTATGAGTTTATCTCGTGTTTCACTTGTATTTCCCCCCCTAAAACATGAAAAATACGTGAAAATGTAGGGGTATGAACTCACCTGGAAAGTGTGATGTTTTGAAGAAAACGAGATTTTCTCGGGCGGCACTTCGACCGGAAAGTGGTGAGATTCTCGGGAATCTCGGGGCTTCGGACCTTCGTCGGGGCTGAGGTGTGGAACCGGGAAGTCGGGATCGTCTCGGGATGCTAAATGTGGAGTAAGAATGAGAGAGAAAGAGGAAATGGGCAAGGAAAGTCGGAGGCTTCGCATCCAATTTATAGGTGAGGACCACTGCCCTCGTACGCTGGGCGTACTCCGACGTACGCGGGGCGTACCTCGTACGCTGGGCGTACCCTTGTACGCGGGGCGTACGTCAACGATGATGTCACGGTCTCCGGTCTTCGGATGGGATGGCAGTAGAGTGGTAGGGGCGACGTGGCCGATCCGAGGCCCTCCATTCAGTACGCTGGGCGTACTCCGATGTACGTTGGGCGTACTCCTTCGGATAAGCTTCGTAATGCGTGCCATAAACTTCAAAAATGTGTAACTTTCGCATACGAGCTCTGTTTTCGAAATTCTTTATATCCACGCGAAGGTGAGAAAATACTCTACAACTTTCATTTAGACTTCGTCGGCAAATTTTGAATTTATTTTTAATTATATTTTATTTAATAGACCGGGACACGATAATTCCGTTAAAAATCCATAACTTCTTTATCCAGTGTCTGTTTTCGTCTGTCTTTTTACCATTGTACTACTATTGTAGAGACCTTGAACTCTCGTTTAGGTTGCGTCGGCTAAAAATCGCTCGATCTTTATTTCGAGTTTTTAGCTGTCTACCGCTGTTCCGAAATTTAGAAAAATCATAACTTCCTCATACGAAGTCAGATTTGGGCGTTCTTTTTATGTATGTTCACGGTTTAACGTAATCTATGACTTTCGTTTAGATACCTAAGGCTGATAAACATTTTATTGAAGTTTCACTTTTTACGTTTAGTAGTGTTTTGCCGGGTGTGTCGTGGATTTTCGATGGGTCATAACTCCTTCGTTATAACTCGGATTTGAGTGTTCTTTATGTTTTTGGAAACCTTGGCACGATATCTAACACTTTATGCATCCCAATTAAGATTTTAGAACACTTCGTTTTTTACGCTAATTTCGTTGGTTCCAAATAGTTCATTATATTTGACTTTTTGAATGTTACATTGATTTGAAAAAATATCGGGTTGTTACATTAATCAACCTTTTAAATGATTTTAAATGCTTTTATGGGGGGGAATACAAGTTGAATTGATAAGTTATTATATCAATCCATGTGATTAATAACTGTCAATCAAATAGATTTTTGCATGTTAAACTGTTTTATCCAGCTAAAGGTTTTCATATCTTGTTTTCAAATCTCTTTTAAAGTACCAAAACCTCTTTTTAAATTACCAAGCTTTTATCAAAGTCTTTTAAACTTATATTCTTAATAGATTCATGTCTATATATATATAGTTATATAAGTAGGGTTTGAAGGACTTAGGACTGATAGCCCGCTTTATTTCCTGTTCCTTGTTTGGTTGTGGTCTTAGAGCATCCGGTTATTGGTCCGAGTGTCGTTGAAGTCCTAGTTATATATTATGTATATCTGGTTAGATATTAAAACTCTTATTCCAGTTCAACACCTTTGGGTAGCAAAGGCACCTAGATAACCTCTCAAGTAAACTATAATAGGTATAGTTTAGAAACCAACTATAACTTTCATGAAGGAGAACCTAGTTATATCTATATTCTAAAATCTTGTACTTTTAGTAAAAAGAAAGGTATATAGAAATCAAAACACGAGATACATCCTCATGACGCGGATTTCACCGTTGTCGAGCGGTAACCAGAGTCTCCTGGAGGGAGAGCGGGCATTGTGTGTATAGATCTATATGGGATAGACCATCCCACATCCTGACTGCTAGCTACAGTCCCGGCCGACCAAGCCAAAGGGTGACAAATGTCACATTCATTCCGACCCCAGCAGGTCATCATGTTTACATCCGTCAATCAGTATGGTTACGAGTATCTTTACAATTACCTTATAATTCATGGCTTTAAGGTAATAAGTGTCATCACGTTACCTTCTAGATATAAAACCATCATAACCTATTTTCCTAGTTATACACTAGGCCACATTTTAAACCTTTAAACTAACCTACCTGGGATTAAAGGCTACTATAGACTCCCCGAGGCGTATTGTTCACTTTATACCGCCTGGAGTCTATATTTCATTCATTTAGACTCTTCGAGGCGTATTGTTCACTTTATACTGCCTGGAGTCTGTATTTCATTCATTTAGACTCTTCGAGGCGTATTGTTCACTTTATACCGCCTGGAGTCTGTATTTCATTCAATTAGACTCTTTGAGGCGTATTGTTCACTTTATACCGCCTGGAGTCTGTATTTCATTCATTTAGACTCTTCGAGGCGTATTGTTCACTTAATACAGCCTGGAGTCTGTATTTCATTCATTTAGACTCTCCGAGGTGTATTGTTCATTTAATACCACCTGGAGTCTGTATTTTATCACTTTATAAACAACAACGTCATTGCTGAAGTAAAGCATTATTTTCCCTATTACTTTTACTTGTGACCTTTTCGCATATTCATTAAAGTATAAACTATATTTTGATAATGATAGTAACTTTTGGGGGAAAATACTACTTAAACAATAAAACAGCCGGGTCCAGGTAGAAGACTGCGTTTAGTAGAGAAACTCATTCGTTTAAACATAAAACAATCGGGTCTTGGTAGAAGACTACTTTAATTAGGAAATATAGGATTTTCTGGAAGGAATTCTAATACTCTGTAAACTCAAATTACCATCATCTAATGAGATTATTTTGAAGAAAAACATGTATTTACATCAATGTCATTAAAATACTTATGAACTCACCAGCATTAAAATGCTGATACTCTCTTTCAAAATAACTTGTATTCTCAGGTCGTCAGTAGACAGGTACACTCCGGGAGCTTTTGTGAAGACAACCTTGTACCAAGCTGCAGCTTATGTTATTTCCTATATCTACTTTTGATGTTGTTGCTAAATGTAACCTACGTAAGAATTATTACTATTTATGCAATGGTTGTTGTACTTTGATTTCTATACTGCATATGTTGTGATACTTGACATGACGTCCTCCACCCCAGAACGTTTCCGCCGTTCCGGTTTTGGGGTGCAACACATATCATGCAATAAATAAGGGGCCAGCCTTGGTGCCTTCGACCCATAACTTTCACGAAGGGAGACTCACCTCGAATTCAGAATCTCACTGAAAGAAATTCCTAGCTGCTGCTTTACCGTCTTCCCGAGCTATCAATACTAAAATAACACCCAATTAGTAATTGGGTCCCAAACCAAGATCCATAATGCATACTTGGTGTAAAATAACCATTTTACCGCTGACGAAAACTGAGGCCCAAGCCCAAAACCAAAAGCCCAAAAACTAAAAAATTTATAAAAGCCCATTAATGGCCCACTTTCCCTAATTGGGCCAAACCCCCATATGGGCCTTATCCAAAAGCCCAACAATTCCATGTCAATAGAAAATTCTAGAAAGCCCAAAGACATCACGAGGCTCAAGCCCATTGGGCCCATAAAGGTCCAAATCCATTGGGCCCACAAGGCCCAACAAAGAAATCCCTAGCCCAACAAGGTGTCCAACTCCAAAAACAATTCTTTAGTCCACAAGTCTAACTTTCAAGGCCCAATACCCAAATTCAAGGCCCAAAGATGACAAACAAGCCCAAAATGGCACTGGGCCATTTATGGTGGGCATACACACTAGTACGCTGAGCGTAATCCCGAAGTCTACAGTACACGGTCCGTACTTACGTGTACGTGGGGCGTACCCACTATTTTTCCAAAACTCATTTCTTGACTTAATCCGTTAAGTCCTTCCATAAAAACCTCATAATACCTTCCAACTAAGTTCTTAGTGCATAAAGTCCGCACCTTTATGCATTTACATTACTCAATGGGACCCAATAACCATTTTAATCCATTAAAACCCAACAAGAACATGCATGGACCATATCTAAGTATCAATCAAGCATTTTTACGAACTTATAACCTCAAAACTGCTAAGAGTGGCAACTCCAAGCACCTGGAGTGATGTCCAACCACTAGATCTTGCTCATAAGGTCAAAATGGGACCAAAATCCCCATAATCATATATGTCAACTTCTAATGAGCAAGATAAGAACTTTTTACCTTCAAAGAGCTGAAATTGTAGCAAAGAGTCGAGATCTACAACCCTTCCCTTCAACCACCACCTTGCACCAAGCTTCCTCTTCTTGAATAACCACCAAAACCCACCAAAGATGCATAAAAACAGCTCACAACACTCTTGGATGAGACTAGCATCCGAGATCTGGGTTGGAGGCAAATGGAGGATAAAAGAGGGGCTAACACCTGGGACTTAAGGTGTTTAAATAGTGAGCCAACCGTAAATAATTAGGGTTTTGCGATCCTGCACGTACGCTGGGCGTACAACTCCAAACCCGCGTTTCACTTTTGCAATATTATGTTGGGGGTACCCCAGCTTACGTTGAGCGTACTCACGCGCATGCCACATTTGCATGCATGGGACTGAAATGCAAGCTTTTTCCACCAAGGGCCAAGTCCGCCAATAACTTCAAAATACCATAACTCCCTCATCCTAGGTCCATTTCCAATGAAACTTATATCCACGAAAAGGTAGCGATAAGTCCTATGGTCCTAACAACACCCCCAAACCTTAAAACCTCCAGAACAAAACCGAAAGTCCATAAAAGATAGAGATATCCAACTACGATTTTACCCTTGGCCTCTGATGACACAATCAATCACTTGGATCAATTATACTATGACACCCACATCCGAATTGGGCCAAATCCTTCCTTTCCCAAGGACCTAAGCCACATGACAACTGATGATTGGTCTGCATCCCTAAGGAACGAAGCAAACCTGAAACCAAGCCTTACATCGAAAGTAACCCCTTCAAATTTTCTAACAACTATTCCAGTTTTGCAAACCCCTTCGAATCAGACACTGACTTCGTATCAGCCATGAGGATGAGTGAATTGTAGATTTCCACAACATGCTTGACAACATCAATATTTATATCAACCTTCTTTTGAAGATTAGAATAATTCTGATCAACACTAGCAACCTCCTTCATCATCTCAGAACGAAGTTCCTCAACTTTAAAATTCACATCCTCCTGCACTTTCTTTACAACTTCAACAAATAAAATATGTCTTTCTTTTTCTACAACCCTCAAATCCTTTACCTCATGAACAAAAGAATCAGACTGAAGCTTCAACCCTTTTTCAATTTTCGTTTCAATCTGTTCCATCAATGCTTTCAAACAAAGTTCTTAAGCTTTAAGCGTGACATCAACTTCTATTCCAGATGCACTATTGCGACCCCCAACATCTGATTGAAATTGTAGTAAGGAATTTAACTTGCAATTGACATTATTGTACTGTTTACCAGACATAAGCATATCATCAGGAATATTTTCTTCTTCAGGATCAATTTGGATGTCAGCAAAAGAAACCATATAATCGTCATCATCTTGTCCAACTTCAAAAGTAGACTTAGGATCATCAATTGATTGTGAAGGAAACAATGAAGTGTTGGGTTGATTGAGGATGTGTTGATAAATAGGTGAAGTAATAGAAATTGGTAATTATGAGGAGTTGGTGTGTGAAATGGTGGTAACAAAGTAGAAGTAGCACTGAAAGTAGTTTCGAATGTAGAGGAAGTAACAATTGAAACAAAAACTGGTGAAGTAGAGACATTTGAATTTCCCTGAGCTTCATTGGTCGACACTCCATCACCCTTGTTGACATTTGCGTCCATATTAGATATGTTCGCAGTGATGTATAAAGTTCGTACCTCTTCCCAAATGGACTCAACAACCGAAACTTCGGGCGGTATGACCAAAGTCTGCTCAGTGATGGATAAAATAGAATGAACACACACATTAGTGGTTGTGTCTATATTAGATGTTTCCATATTGCCACCAGGACTTCCTATCGCCTCGACATGCGACTTAATAGGAGAGCTCCTCTGAGATGAATCAAATCCCATATCATCATAATGAAGTGGAGACTTAGACTTGTCACTATCTTCAAACTCAGTTTCAACAACGACCTCATCCAATATATCATCCACTTTCTTTCGCTTCTATGTGATTTTCTTCACCATATCCCGAGCCCTTCGTTTCTTTGATGCCGGAGAAACTAGAGCTGGGATTTCACGAATAGTAATCCCATTTCGATTTAATTGAGGTTTATGAATCCTCTTTTGGCTAGAAACAGAAACACCTTTGGGTGAAGAAATAGACTTCTCAGTATCCTCTTCGACAATAGGCCTATCAGGTGAATGACGAGGCCTATGTGCCATTTTCTTCAATCTCTTGAGAACACTAGATTTCGAAGGCACCACTTCCTTTGCAGGTTCTTTAGGATCAGGAACTTGAACAGGATCAGGCTTCAATGAACTAGCCTTAGTAACCTTCCTTGAAGTAGGAACAATATCAGGCTTCAATGGACTAGCCTTGGTAACCTTCTTTGAAATATTTCCATGTTTGGAAGCTATTCCCTTTGGCAATAGAATACATTTTTCAATAGAAGGGTTGATGGTTTAAAGATTAGCCTAGAGAACTAGGTTCTTTGAATCTACCTTACGAAGCATGGTATCCGGGATACGAGCAACTATAGGAAACACCTCCAAATCATCTTCGATTGTCTTGGGTTGTTGAAACAAAACAAAATCTGATGTGGGAACATCATTTGGAACCATAATACCCTCTTTTTCATACACATATTTCAAGATTAAACTCCAATACCTTGCACAAGATACAACATTGGCAACACTAATGTGGGCAATACTGTTACTAAAATCCTACCATAATTGAGTTGCATAATCCACTTGATGATTATAATACAACCCAACAACCATTGTATAGACCTGAAGGTTTGCTTTATCCAACCCAACACTTCAACCAGTCAAGCATCGAAGAAAAATGCCAAATAGAAAATTCCAGACACAGGGTAAGGATGATTTCTTGAAATCACTGATCTTGGTAAGTGGAGGTTGATGACCCATCTCATTGAACATATGAACAATTTGTTCATTCGTGACCTCATACAAAGGTTCAACATTGGGAATGTTCAAGATTTGAGCAAAGTGCTTCTTTGTCAGTTTGTATTTCTTCTCATTGGTGAGTTGAAAAGTAACAACCTTAGTCGTCTTGTTGAACCCAACAATTGATCTAGTCAATGAGAACCGGGTCATCGGGACAGAAAAGGAAGATGACATCACTGTAGACAACACCGAGTGATTTAGAGCAACAATTAGCATCTACAACTCTTCTGGGTACTTAGAGAAATCCGGCTGAATTCTGTAGTTAGTACTTTGGATCTTCAACAGAGGTTGAGATGTGGCATCATCGGTTGTTTGAGAAGGATCAACATTCACATTTGTGGCCGCCATTGTTAGCGTTTGAAGGTTTGAAAGGAAAATAAAGTATAGGGAAAGAGAATTGGGGAAAATCTTGAATCTGATCGCGTAAAGTGTGAATGAGATACCCCAAAATCCTTTACGTAAACCCAAAATTTGAATTTGAAGCAGTTATCCACTAAAAACATGCCATGTGTCTCCTTGAAAATTGGACCTGTAGCCATAAAAGTCTCCACGTCTGAAAAGTGATGAGCACTTTTTCCTTGAAAACCGTGAAGCAACCAAACTATCAAATCAAACAGTTATTTCGCATGTCCCAGGAGGATAAGAACCGTCAGTGAACCTTCAACATGGAGGTTGGGCTCTTTCGCTTTTGGGTTTAAAAACGAAGTCATATGCCAGACTTGTCAAAATCTTCAGCCTGAGTTGGTATTACTCAGAACCTCAAGTATTTCAGTGTGTGTAAAAGTGCATCAAAGAAGGTGATGAGAACAAATATATAATAAAATTTTGGTCTTGTGATGTCATTTAAAGAATTGACATAAAGACAGTAAGTTCCCATGCAAAGATCGCTTCACTCAACTTCAAGATAGAAATCGAACAGATTCTGTGGTTTCCCGTGAATTATAATCGAATACTCATAGATGACTATCGAAGGGATTATTTTAATAAGGCTTCGAAGGTTGGCTCAACTGTGGTCATGATCACAACTTAACATAAGCGTGTATTCAATGATCAAAATTACTTGTGTTTCGTTACTTGGATTATTTCAATTGGTAATCGCTACCTACCGAGTTTGATTAAGTTTATGGGAAAAATCTCACCTAACGATTTGCTTGTTTCGTTACTTGGATCCTAGACTTTAAAAAATTAATGTTTAAAGAAACAATAAAAGGTATTAATTTTTAAAGACTAAATATTAAAAATATTAAATGAAACTTTGTCAAATTCTATTAATAATTGTTAATACTCTTACGCCCTACAAAAACTCTATATTGTTGAGTTTCAAGAGATATTAACATTTGATGGTTATAATTTATATAACTGGTAGAATATCTTGAGGTTCCACCTTAAGGAAAATAGAAATTATATATACTGAAAGATCTTATTCCTTAATAACCTCTGAAAGCCAGTCAATCTGATCATGATACTTTGATGGAAGTACTATTGTGATGATGTTGATGTGTCTCACATCATACAAGAGTAATTAACCTTGACGTGTAGAAAGTCTTGGACAATTATGAAATATATCAGATGTCTCATCAAGTAAAGCATATATTCAATCAGAACATTAGAAAGTGCTTCAAGTCTATTCAAGTATTGAATAAAGGAAGTGAAAGAGATTTTGTACTTAAATAGACTTATAGTTCAGTTAAGGGATATGCAGCATAAACCCAAAAATCAAGAAAGGACCAAATAATTAGTGTTGTTTCTATTGAGGAAGAAACTAGACACTAAAAGAGGAATTGCTCCTCTAATCTCATCGATTTGAAGAAGTATGACTTGGAAAAGACTTCAGATACGTATATGATAGAACTATTTATTTTTCCATCATTCACTTGAGTATGTTAAAAAATATTGTCTCATGATGTTAATTATGAAGTAAATCTATAAGGATGGAATTTTTGAAGGAAAATGAGCTTGATTCATTTGATATATGTGGATCCTATTTATATGGGAAGATGATTCACAAGTGTCTTTACGTATTAGTAGTTAAATAATAAAAGGCTTGATAAAGAATTATACAAAAGTGATGTATGTAATCTTTCCAATCCATGAATAGATATGGTGATAAATACTTAATCAATTTTAGTAACGACTTTTATTTGTTATTGTTGAAACTTTTGATTTCCTCAAATTGTTTCATAGTGAAGATTGAAATACAACTTAATGAGATCATCATTAAAGTTTCGTTGTGATAAAGAAAATGAGTTTTGTGAACCAAATCTTCTTGGAACATCTTAGGAGTTGTGGAATCGATTCACAACTTATTCTAACAAAAACACTCACTCGTCATTATTATGGTTCTTGTGGCACAAGATCACGTTGTTGAATGTCGATGGTACAAGTTTTTGAAGAAGATAAAACATAGACCTTGTAGTCTGTTATATGATGTTTTAAAAGAACTATTTACTTTATAAAAATTTTGGAATTACGCTCACTGCAACAAATATATATTAAATATGTATATTTTCCAATCAAACAAGTGGATTAAATACTTTCATTAGACTAAGTACGTAATGGTTTGTCCTTATCTAAAAGGTATGGAGTCATAGAGCTTATGTTAGACAATAAGCCTAACCACTCTACCATCTACTAACTGTATTTATGTAGATTATCCTAAATGATTGTTTAATATGAAGTTTCTACTAATCCCACTAATTATCATTCCATAAGACAAGTGCCTAGAAATTACTTTTTCTAAGTGGGAGCAATTTGGAACTCTAAGAGCTAAAGATCCATAAACTAAATGCATCATAGTTTGGAACTAGCGAGTTTGCAACTGTTGTTGAAACCTCTCAATAGTTGTTCGGAAATAATGAAACACATAGAGATGCATTCATGTATGATTATCAAGTATGGGCTTGATTAATCTTCCTCGATATAGTTTTACTATAAAGAGTAAGTGAGTTTTCAAAGGAGAAAACATACACGAATGAAAATCTTCTCCGATTTTAAGCTAAAATCTCAAAGTAATAATCTTCCATCTTATAAGATAATTACATAGAGTGATTTAATTATAAATCAAGAATAATCTTTTGTTTTCTATAATGCTAGTGGGAGCGTAGTAACATTTCTAGTCTTATATGTAGTTGATATACTAATTCATGGAATAAGGATCTATATAGATAGATCATGGCAACTTAAATAATTAAGTAAAATTGCATTAATCATCAAGGATTTTAAAGAGCTTAATATAAAGGACTCTAAGAGAGTCATCTTGTAAAATACCAAATGACATGATTTTGAGCAAAATCCTAGTGAAAATGTTTTTGAACTAGATAATATGATTGTATTCCATATGCTGCTGCAATTGGATTAATTCTATATGTCATGATTATGCATAAAGGCCAAAAAATTTGTATGCTTAGACATGTTGAATGATACCGGTATAATCCAAGAACAAGTCATTGAGTGACTTATAGGAGCATTCTAAAGTACTTGCGAGAACTAGAGAAATATTCCTAATCTACGGAGTATTTGAAAGAAAACTAAGTTTAAAGTTGTTACACATGTGCTAAACTTCCAAATAGAATGAGATTATTCTTAATCACAATCGGGCATCTCCTCGTTATGAATGAATAGAAAGTGTAACAACCCGTTATTTCGACTTTATGTAATAGTATAGATCAATAATAAAGAAAAATTTTTGTATACTATGTGCATTTACATAATCAACCCTAAAAAATGAAATATTAATCAAACTTGTTTGGGATGAATATAGTAGTAGAAATTGTGTCAAGGATTCCGAAAATGTAAAGAACGCCGAAATCTAAGTTATAACGAAGAAGCTATGACCAATCGAAGATCCGCGACAAAACCGGCAAGACACGGTTTAACGTAAAAACTAAGTTTTTGATAGAACGCTTTTTAGCCTTAACAATCTAAATGAAAGTCGTAGAATACATTAAACCGAGAGTTTACATAAAAAGAATGTCCAAATCCGACTTTGTATGAGGAAGTTATGATTTTTCTATGTTTCAATTTAGCAGTAGACAACTAAAAACTCGAAATAAAGATCGAGTGATTTTTAGCCGACACAACCTAAACGAGAATTGAAGATCTCATCAATAGTAGAACAATGATAAAAATACAGACGAAAACGGACGTCGGATGAAGAAGTTATGAATTTTTAACGGACTTTTCCTGTCCCGGCCTGTTAAAAATATAACAATAAAAATAAATTCAAAATTTGCCAACGGAGTCTAAATGGAAGTTGTAGAGCATAATCTCACCTACGCGTGGATATAAAGAACGTAAAAAACGGAGCTCGTATGCAAAAGATATGCATTTATGAAGTTTGAGGCACAAACTTCAAAGTCTGACCAGGTTCACGTCGTGAAGAGGTAACTCACGACGCGAGTTAAGAAAAATGACACCTCGCAAGCCTAGTAACCATACGGAAAGTCTATGGGATGATTCATCAAGGCTCACGACGTGAACCATACATATCTCACGACATGATGACACAACGAGACACCTTCCGAACCTAGGAAGACAGATGTCGGGGCTACGAAGATGATCGAGACCAAGTTCACGACCTGAACAATACATGTTCACGACGTGAATTCCAAAAGTTCACCCTATAAATAGAAACCGAGATCTCCAGGTTTAGGTTGCAAATTCACAACCTCTCTCCTACTTTTACACACTTTTAAGCCCTTCTAACTACCCTGACGCCCCAGTGACATATCCAAGCTCTGACGAAAGCCCGAAGCCCCGAAATTCTCGAGAAGCTAACCTCTTTCCAGTCGAAGCGCTGCCCGCATGAAGCCGACTTTTCATCAAAAACTCTCTTCTAAGAAACGAAACTCTGCCCGAATCACCACCTATCATGTGAATTCATACCCCAACATTTTTACGATTTTTAACTATTTTGGGGGGGGGGGGGGGAATACAAGTGAATCACAATAAAATTGTGTTAATATCTTAAAATATTATAAATGTTTTAGTATATTTTAAATTGTTATAATTTCACCCCATTTCTTGTTCCTTGTTTGGTTGTGGGCTTGGCGTAAAATTTATTTAATCAAAGATTTAATTAATCACAATTATATAAATATTATATTTATATAATTATAAGATAGTTTTCAAACTATTTGATACTACTTAGATACAAACAGAGAATTTCGTGGAATAACAATATTACAGATTTTTAAAGTAAAACAAACAGGTAAACTATAATAGGTATAGTTTACAGAACTCATTCATTTGTTTCAAGTATCAAAGTACATAACAGGAAAACAAACATGGTACATATCGGAAAACAAACAGAGGATAACTATTATAAAACAAACATATTAGTTTACTGAAAACAAACTTATAAACTATATTCTATACAATTTATGAAACCCATTTACAGTGTATTTATTACACAGGTCTCTTTCAATATTTTTACGCTTAATCATCAATATAGTATTTGTGAGACTACCTTCATGTACTTTTTCAAGTACCAACAAAAGTCTAGAAATTATAACCATAATATCCTTGAGTGAGAACGTGACACTTGTATATAGATCTATACGGGATTGACAATCCCGCACCAGAGCTGCTTGCAACAGCTAGGTCGGCAGACCTGTGGTGACAATTGTTATAACTTTTGCGACGCCTGAAGAACGTCGTGTTCAGGACATCCTAAGTCATCTAGTATGGTTACAATAAATCACAAATTTAATATTGAACTAAATGATTAGTGTATGAATCAGTAACACTTCACATAGTTTTATTTAATTATAAGACTATAATACAGTATATTACAAGTATAAACACAGATTACCATTTCAATACAGAGAAAAGCTTACTTTTCATAGTTTTATGGGAATTTAAAACTATATCATTCTATTTTAGAAAACAAATACATATACAACAGAAAATATAGGATTTTCTGGGAAAAACATGTTTACTTTATCAATGAACAAGAAAACAGATTTCAGTTACAAACATCCTTATGAACTCACCAACTTAATTGTTGACACCTTTTCAAAATCTACTTGTATTCTCAGGGAAACAATGATATAGGTACAACCACAGCTTTTTAAGAAGACGGAGATCTATAAACTCATGTCTTTTAAACTTGTACTTTTGAGTTTGTATACATTATGTTTTGAAAATAGCTGTAAAACTTATACTTTGTAAATGTAATGGCTGTTGTTGTACTTTGATTACTATTGTGCATTGTTGTGATACTATATGAAGTCCTCCACCCTCAAATGTTTCCACCGTTCTGGTTTGGGGGTGTGACAGATTGGTATCAGAGCATTGTTTATAGTGAACTCAGTATATCAATTCATAAAAGATATACAACTATAAATACAATGGGGCCGAAGTGCTCTGACTATCAGTATACTTTAACATATAAGTATTTTATAAGAAGTATACTAACACTCACTCATACAGAAATAGTATCACTACATAAAAGTATTTGGATGTTGAACACTACAGTTAAACCTGAACAGTTATGTAATCATATATGGGATCAATATAGCCTGATCAACTATATTCATTTGAGATATGACCAACATGTGTTTGGGAGTGATAGTAGTGTTACGACAAGTCTAAAACTTACCAAACTCTACTCATATAGAAGAACTTTAAAACAAAACACAGATTTAAAATACTATAGGAGTATTTTGTAAAACTACATCATTTCTATGCATCCCATCTTTAAATTCCTCGTATAGACCGTATGGCAGGATATCCTCCGCCTGTGGATCCCTACTTCCTTAACCAAGGGAATCATGGTTGGATAGAAGATGATGCTGAAGAGGATCCCGAGGAAGATAGTGAAGAAGAAAATTCAGATGACACAGACACGGAAAAAAAGGTAATTAATCCACCACAAGGAGTACAACGCCCAGTAGCCAGAAAACATTATCATGGTCCAACCCCAACATGGGGTGAAGAACTACACAGATGGAGCCACCAACAAGGGCAATTCCCTCCATTTGGTATGAACCGAGATTTCTATGACATTAGTAATGGAGGATCTGCTGACAGGGGTCTCCCTGTTATAGTGTGTCATATTTCTCGACAAGTTGATCAATCTCGTATATCGATCAACCGAATTCTAGAAGTCACAGTTATTTCTCAACAAAACGCAGCAACTATTCATCGTCTAGATGGAGATCATGACGAAACTAGACACCACACAGACATGCTCCATGTAGAAATGATTGTTGCTCAAATTGAAATGAGAGCACTCCAAGAGCGTCAAACTACACTAGAGAGGCGTTTAAGGGAATCAGAACCTCAAGTGGCAGAGCCCAGTACTAGGAGTCGTACTCGTCGCAAGTAGTGTTTACACTACTTCTACTTTAATAATGTCAAATGTATATATTACTTTTTACTATATGTAAACCCTACGATTAAGTGGATACACTACTAGTAGGTAGTAATATTGTTTAAAATCCCTTTTTGTTGATGTGACATAGACTTATGTCTAGGTCAAAATTTTCCTAACTTTCATGTATAATACAATATATCAATGTAAATGATAAGCATTTTACTTCATTAGGAGTTATCACAATTTTCATAAACACCTTACTATTGATTAACATACTTAAAGAAGACTCATTTTGTTCAACTATACAAACTCATTACAAGTGTTGCTATAAAAAAAACTGGCAAATGTTTACTTATATTAGTAGACTTTTCGCTTAGCAGAACACTATAACAAGTCAGGAAATGATACATTTAGAATTGAAAATTTTCATGTTCAAATATTATTTGACTCGTGATCTTTATTGAGTACTTATTATTATTTTTCTTAAATCATTATACAACAGGATGCCTCCCAGAAAGAATCCAAGACATACTAATTTCAATGAAGCACCAACACCGCCTCCACCGCCACCACCTCCTTCTCAATTTGACGCTGCTGTCTTTCAGGCAGCAGTGGCTGCTGCTGTGGCTGCTGCCATGGCACAAATCAACCCTGGTGGTAACAGTGGATCGGGAAATGGTGCTCTAATTTCTGGTCATGGCGAAGGTCTTGGACACCCTCGTGGGTGTTGATATAAAGATTTTACAAATGCAAAACCCATAACTTTTGATAGCACTGGATGTGTCATTACTCTGACACGCTGGTTCGAGAAAATAGAATCAGTGGTTGAAATTTGTGCATGCCCTGAAGCAAGCAAAGTCAGGTTTGCAGCATGTACCTTCCTGGACAGAGCCCTTTCCTGGTGGAATGGCTATGTCAAATCTTTATCACTTCCAGTCGCCAATGCTATGGGATGGGATGATCTAAAAACCCTGATGTTAGCAGAATATTGTCCGGTGGAGAAATTCAAAATCTAGAGGAAGAACTCTGGTGTCTGACAATAAAAGACTCCGATATAACTGCATATACTGCCAGGTTCAGTGATCTGGTTATTCTGTGTCCAGGGATGGTTCCCACTGAGAGCAAGAAAGTTGAGCGGTATATTTGGGGACTCTCTCCTCAAATACAAGGAAATGTAATAGCTGCTAAACCTCTCACCTTTGGCAGTGCCAAACATTTGGCACAAACCTTGGTAGACCACGGTGTTCGTCATGGCTCTATGGTACCTATCCCGGAGAAACCTAAGGAAGGAAGTAGTAATAAGAAGAAATCCTGGAACAAGCGAAAAGGTTAATCATCTCAAGAGCCCTCGAAAAAGCAACAAACAGTGGCAACACACGTTGCTATTGTTCCTGCTGTGGTTCCAACTCCTGTTCCTACCACTTCGTCTACCACTCCAGCAACCCTAAGTAGATATGCTGGATATTTGCCAAAATGAAATAAATGCAACTTTCACCATACTGGAGTTTGCAGAGAAATACACTGCAAGAATTGTAACAGAAAGGGGCATATTGCCCGTTTCTGTAGGACACCAGCTCAACCTATTTCTCAAGTCCCTGCTGCAGGAGTGAGCCAAGCATGCTATGAATGTGGGGAAATAGGAAATTTCAATAAAAATTGTCCTAACTTAAAGAACACTGGTGGCACTAGAAGAGTCTTGGCGGTTGGCTATGAAGAAGCAGTGGTGAATCCTAATGTGGTGACCGATACGTTTCTTCTCAACGACTCTTATGCATGCATTCTTTTTTATACCGGTATAGAGAAAAGTTTCGTAAGCCATAAGTTCAAACACCTTCTAAAACAAAATCCCAAAGCACTAAAAGATACCTTTACCATTGAGATTGACAACGGAAAAACCGAAAGTACAAATGATATATACATAAGATGCACACTTACCCTAAATAACCATTCATTCCAAATTGACCTTATGCGGGTCTCAATTAAATGTTTTGACATCATAATCAGCATGGATTGGTTAAGTATTCACCATGTTGATATTCTGTGTTTCGAGATAGCCATCCGTCTTAATCTACCAAGTAACGAGTCTCTCGTTATTTATGGCGACAAAACTAGTGCAAATCTTCAAATCATTTCTTGCGTCAAAGCTCAGAAGTATCTTCGTAAAGATTACTGCGCCTTCTTAGCTCACGTTGTGGATAAGACACAAGAAGTGAAAAGTATCAAGGATATCCCTGAAGTCTATGATTTCCTTGATGTGTTCCCTGAAGATATTTCAGGAGTTCCTCCTGAACGCCAAGTCGAGTTCCGAATCGACTTAATTCCCGGAGCTACCCCTGTAGCTAAAGCCCCGTATCGTCTTGCACCTTCGGAAATGCAAGAACTGTCCAGCCAGTTGAATGAACTACTCAACAAAGGCTTCATTAGACCAAGCTTCTCACCTTGGGGAGCGCCAATCTTATTCGTGAAAAAGAAAGACGAATCATTTCGTATGTGCATAGACTACCGAGAATTAAATAAACTTACCATTAAAAATCGATACCCATTACCACGGATAGATGACCTATTTGATCAACTCCAATGATATAGTTTCTTCTCCAAGATCGACCTGAGATCAGCATACCATCCGCTACGAGTCCAGGAGGCCGACATTCCAAAGACTGCTTTCAGAACTCGCTACGGTCACTACGAATTTGTAGCGATGCCCTTTGGTCTAACGAATGCACCTGCAATATTCATGGACCTTATGAATCGAGTGTGTCGACCCTAATTGGATAAATTTGTTATAGTCTTCATTGATGATATACTAATTTATTCTCAGAGTAAGGAAGAACACCGCCAATACTTGCGAAAAGTATTGGAGACTTTGAGGGCAGAGAAATTGTATGCGAAGTTCTCTAAATGTGAATTCTGGATTCGAAAAGTGGAGTTCCTAGGTCATGTAGTCAGCAAGGATTGAATACATGTTGATCCCTCCAAGATCAAGGCTATCGAAAGTTGGGTGACCCCACGAACCCCAACAGAAATTCGTCAGTTTCTAGGTCTCGCTGGCTACTACAGGAGATTCATTCAGAACTTCTCGAAGATTGCAAAGCCACTCACCACCTTGACTCAAAAAGGTGTATCATTCGAATGGGAATAAAAATAAGAAACTGCTTTCCAGACCTTGAAACAAGCCCTCTGGAGTGCACCGATCTTGTCCCTTCCATAAGGGACGGAATATTTTGTAGTCTACTGTGATGCGTCTAATCAAAGTCCAGGTTGTGTTCTTATGCAACGAGGAAAGGTTATATTCTATGCCTCAAGACAGCTTAAGAACCACGAAGTCAATAATACTACACACGATCTTGAACTGGGAGCAGTGGTTTTTGCCTTCAAGATCTGGAGACATTATCTATATGGTACAAAATGTACAGTCTTTACTGATCATAAAAGCCTTCAGCACATCTTTGATCAGAAAGAACTCAACATGAGGCAGCGACGATGGGTAGAGCTACTAAATTATTACGAATGTGAGATTCGTTATCACCCCGGCAAGGCCAATGTGGTAGCAGATACCCTTAGTCGGAATGAGTAATCGGGCCGCCGAGTAAAGTCTCTGACTATGACCATACATTCCCAATTATCTGCACAAATCAAGGAGGATCAATTGGAAGCCTTGAAACCTGAGAACATGACAGGTGAAGCCTTGAGAGGAATGGAAAAGACTTTGGAAATCAAGGGTGATGGAGTTCGTCATTTCATGAATCGAATATGGACACCGAAGTTTGGTGGCTATAGAGACGTGGTCATGAATGAAGCCCATAAAACTCGATACTCTGTTCACCCGGGTTCAGACAAAATGTATCTGGACCTAAAGAAACTCTATTGGTGGCCAAACATGAAAGCCGAAATAGCTACTTTTGTGGGCAAGTGTCTAACTTGTGCCAAGGTTAAAGTAGAAAATCAAAAGCCCTCGGGTTTACTTCAACAACCAGAAATACCTGAGTGGAAGTGGGAGCGAATTACAATGGATTTCATAACCAAGTTACGCAGAACATTGAGTGGTCATGATACCATTTGGGTTATTGTTGATAGATTAACCAAATCCACCCACTTCCTTCCAATAAAAGAAACAGATAAAATGGAGAAGTTAACAAGGACGTTCTTAAAAGAAATAGTACGGTTGCATGGTGTGCAAATATCTATTATCTCTGACCGAGATAGTAGATTTACCTCGCGGTTTTGGCAATCATTGCAAAAATCCTTAGGAACAAATCTTGACATGAGCACAGCATACCATCCTCAGTCAGATGGGCAAAGCGAGAGAACCACACAAACGCTGGAAGACATGTTGAGAGCTTGTGTGATAGATTCCGGTAAAGCTTGGGATACCCATTAACCATTAGTTGAATTCTCCTACAACAATAGCTATCTCACTAGTATTAAAGTTGCACCCTTTGAAGCTCTATATGGTCATAAGTGTAGATCCCCTCTGTGCTGGGCTGAAGTGGGCGATACGCAACTAGCAAAGAACCAAATACCTGATAGTACTCTGACCGGTCCTGAGATCATCCGTGAAACCACAAAAGAGATTGTCCAAATTCGGGAACGGTTGAAAGCTTCTCGAGATAGACAGAAGAGTTATGCGGATAAACGACGAAAACCCTTGGAATTCCAGGTTGGTGACCATGTTCTGTTAAAGGTCTCACCCTGGAAAGGAATGATATGTTTTGGTAAACGTGACAAACTGAATCCAAGGTACATTGGACCATTCCATATCATTGCTACAATTGGTCCGGTTGCTTACAAACTCAATCTACCACATGAACTAGATAACATTCATCCCGTTTTTCATGTCTCCGATCTTATGGTATGATTGGGCTTAATACACAATTTTATTCCCATGGCCCAAATATGGGTCCCGATAATTCCAAGCCCATAAACCCAATATTAGGGTTTTCTAAACCCTAATTAGGGTTTCCAACCCCATCTTAGCCCAATAGGCCCAATTGATATGCCTTTTGATCAATTAAGGTTCATTAGGCCCATTAAGGTTTATTAGGCCCCTTAAGCCTCATTGGGCCCTTTAGGGTTTGTTATTCCCTTTGTCCAAACATCCAAACAAGTCACGATCCAACAAGGCACACCGCCACCCGACACGGCGGCCGGTGGCGGCAGGAAGCGGCAGCCACCACTCTAAGGTGGAGGTTTTTAGTTTCTTTCCATTATTCAATTTGTAATTTACACTTTACAATGCTGAAACTCAAAATAAACACATACACTAAACAACATAAACACACATACAGCCACCCTATGGTGGCCGGTGGTGGTAGAAGGTGGCAGCCACCATGGCTGGCGGCCATGGTGGATATATATTTCGTTTTCCGGCCATCAACACCTTCTATTTGCCCAAAAGGTCCAGCCACCCTCCCTTGAGGGCTCATGGTGGCGGCAGCAACACTAAAAAGGCAGCAGCGTCGACAGTTGCGAGGTTAGCCACCACCCTATGGCGGTGGCGGTGGTCTTTCTTGGTCCTCAGCCGAGCAAATGAACTCACACAGTCGCAAGCACGAGCTGGACACCGAACTACTTTCAACTCAGCCACCGCGGTGGCGGGTGACGACCGGAAACGCCGAAACGGTGACCCAAGGCCACCGCTCAATTCCTGTCGACGTGAACGACACCAAATCACAAAAAGAATGAAGAAAATGAGTACATGGGTGGAGCGATCCATACCAAGAGCTTCCGATTCACACCCGTCGTGCATAGCAGCGGGCAACGTAGTTCACCGGAGAAGAGCAGCGACAGTCGTCTTTCGGCTTCTTGTCTTGCACTTTGTCGCTGGCAGCAGCTTCGCCAGCTATGTGGTTGCGGAGGACTGCAGCTTCAACGACAAGGAAGCGGTTGGCGATGGTGCTCCGGTGAACTCCGACGGCGATAGACATGGCGGCTGGAGAGAGAGATAGGGTGAGGGTGGCGGCTGAATGAAGCATCTAGGGTTAGGGTTTGGCCGGTGGTGACGTTTTATACCCGGCTCCACAAAAGATTGCCATAATGTCAAGATCGGCCCTCCCTTTCTCTTTTTCTTTCAATGCAAGGCCAATATTTACCATTTAAACCAAGAATCCATAAATTTCTTTCACAATAAGTCCAGATTTACTAAACAACCCCTATCTTCAAAAATCTTCACAAAACTAATCCAGAATTTACAAAACTGCCCCTTGCTTGACAATTTCTTTTCAATTAAGGTCTAGAATTTACCCTTCAGCCCTTAACTTCTAAGTCTATGGCAATTAGCCCCTCGAGACCATCCATTGATATATAATTATTTATATTAGGGCTACTATTCGCTCATTAATTTATTTATTTGTCTAATAAATAAACGGAGTGTTACAACTCTCCCCTAGTTAAATTAGATTTCGTCCTCGAAATCATTCCTTACCATCTCTTACGCCCCATACCACTCGAGTAATATGATCACCATCCTGGGCACATCCTAGCCTTTCCCAGGGAAGCCGTGACGAATCTTCGCAAAGCCCTAAAATCCGTAGGTGAACGAATCTCTCGCAACAAGATCACATATACTCGGTCTGGAATCTGTTGTCTTGAGACGGTCTGAATCCCTGACAGACTGCTCATAATGGATCATTATTGTTAAATCTAGTATGTTTATCCCTCAACTGACTGCTTAACTTCTGATAACTCGAGGTTCCCACTATAAAATAGGATCACAGACCTAATTATCTCTGCAGATCACTTGTACCTGGCCAAGGCTCAGATACTCCTGATGTGAGTGACTTGTCACTCCCTAATCTTCTAGTTATACCGTTCGTACTCGCAACCTGAAACACAAATGCTAACACTGCCCAAACGTTGAAACTGCTTGAACACTAGGCTGCCTGAAGCAGTATGCTGCTACATAGTTGCTTCCCAAAATCTATCGAGACCACCCTGGTCTCAATTCATCTGTCAGTCGTCTGAGATACCAGGTTCTAGCCCGGTCGCTAAGCTAAAAAGGGATCCCACATAGTCGTCTCACACGACTCTTGAATGAAGTCCTTCTCTGGAACTAGTTGCCACTAGTTATCCTGCCACTGTGGCTCTAACGACCTCCTGATCCAACCAATCGGGTCCATGCGTCACATCCTGCCGTCACCAAATCCAAGGCTAAAAGTGATTGCTACATGACCAATAGTAGACTTATCTCACAAATGACCTTAATCAATCCCATGCTTCCTTGATCTCATAACTATAGTGGCGCTCCAACAGTCTTATCACTGGCGCAACCGGATCTAATCCATCCGGGTAATTCCAAAATCCAATCCGTGGATTTCCGTATATTCACTGCTACACCCAAACTGGTGGGTACTACTGATCCTTCCGCGTCCTAACAACGCACTCATGCTATCTACCAACCTAGTGAATGTTACGGCTACACCTGCAGACTTACAACACTCTATCACTATCTGGCTGCTAGTGAAGGCTACGGCTACACCCGCAAACTTACAACACTCTAATACTATATGACTGCTAGTGAATGCTACAGCTACACCCGCAGACTTACAACACTCTAATACTATCTGACTGTTAGTGAATGCTACGGCTACCCCCGTAGTCTTACAACATTTTCCATACTAACTGACCACTAGTGAATGCTACGGCTACCCCTGTAGTCATACAACACCTTCCGAACTAACTTACCACTAGTGAATGCTACGGCTACCCCCGTAGTCTTACAACACCTTCCATACTAACTGACCACTAGTGAATGCTACGGCTACCCCATAGTCTTACAACACCTTCCAAATCGGGTCGAACACGCACCCGACCTAACACACCGATGAACTTGAGTCCTAACCGGAACTCTAACCTGGTTCTCGAAACCTGCTATCACGTGACCCCACTGTATCAGTACCGTACCCATGCCAGTGATCAAAGCGTCACACTAACCCACAGAATCATCTACACCCTATGGCAGGGTGAGAATCGGTTCCCCGCACAACCGCTGTCTGAGAGTCTCGAAGGCTGCCTGCTGCTCAGGCCCCCAACGAAAAGCCATCGACTTCTTGGTTAGTCGGGTCAAAGGAACCACAATCTCGGGAAGTCCCGTATAAATCTCTGGTAATAACCTGCTAGACCCGGGAAACTCCGAATCTCAGATGGAGACCTCGGAATCTCCCACTACATCACGGCCTCTATCTTGTCCGGATCAACTAGAATACCCTTCTGGTTGACAAGGTGCCCAAGAGATTGCACCCCACGCAACCAGAACGCACATTTGGAAAACTTTATAAAAAGTCTCTCCCCCACTTAGTTTCAACTGAGTCTTCACGGCATTCGAGAATTGAGGTATTCCCAATCCTTCTCGCTTTCTAGTATCCCACTGACGACAACCTGTGCTTCCCAATGCTAGTGATTAATCACTGGTTAAACCTTAAGATCGCCCATACTCAGAAATCTTGATAAGCACTCTTGAAATCTGGTCCAGTCTGACACCTCAAGCCACTTCTCATGCTGACCATTGGAGGCCTTAATTCCCACTCTGTCTGGCGAATTCTCATTCCCACTTAAAATCTTGAAACACCACTAAACTCTAAACAAGCACACCCGTGCGAAAGTGAATTTCTCTTGAACCTCCAAGGCCCGAACACTCATGCATCCAACACCCGCTACTGACACTACCATCTTCATGCTACCAATCCTGCCCTAGCAACAGTAGTGCCTTGAACTCCAAGGTTCATCCATAGACAATTGTCGACCATACCTGAACCATGATAGAACCACTGAACGCTGACTTTGCTAAAGAGCTATCGCTCTAACCTCGACCGAATATCCTCTAAATGATACTCCTGCACAGATCCCGACCAAGATCTGGAATGATAACAGTACACGCGGAAGCCAGTCCGCAATGTGCGTCCCTCTGTGAGTTCATCAAGGACTTTTCAGCATCCAGGATGGCGTATATGATCCTTGATAACCCAACCACTAGCAGAAAACTGACCCGAGATCTGACCTATCCAAACTCACTCACAATTCCAAAGCGATACATATTCCCATCATCCATCTATTAGCAGAAGAAGATGACATACCCGCAACATCTGGAGGAATACTGATCACCTTCTCCAGAGATACTTAGACCATCCTGAGAACACGGTACAAAACTCTCTCTGGACCCGAGGACAGGAACTAACAATAGGTTTCTCCTTTCTGAAGGATTCTAAGAATCCACAGACCTTGGATTTTAGATGAACCCCTAATTGTCCCGCGACGAATCTGGCCTGAAAGGGCCCCTAGACAACCGTCTAAGCTCTCAAATCCCTTCCATGGCTGAACGAAAGACCACCAAGGTCCATTCCCAAAACTCCACAAGTAATCTCCGATGAGATGAACTTCTGCGATCGCGCATCAACTAGTTCAGGCTCTGCTCCTGAGCCGGAACCAGAATCTGAGTTTCAATCTTGGGTGCTTAACACCATACCGAATTGACATTCCAACGATCTGAATATACCCATGAATCCTTATCACCTTTGCTGACATGACCAACCCTGCCACACCTGTAGCAGCCTAAACCCTTGGAGCGACAAACTCCCTTGTCCACGTTCCCGTATGTGTTGCACTGACTCCAGCCCTGCTGGCCTTTCTCCAAATGATCAGAAATCATGGGTCTCTTCCCGGGACCCTTTACTATACGCACCTAGCATGAACCCCTCTTCTCGAAGTGGTCCGAATCGATCTCGCATCTGCAACCTCGTGGAACTCATACCCTTCAGGGTCTGACACCCTGCCACGCTCACTAACTCACTTGTCAATGGCTAAGCTGCAACAACGGGAACATCCTCTGTCCCCAAACCAAGCCACAAACTCCTCCCTGAAGCTTCTCAGATTCTCCAAGACTCTCACCGATTCTAGTATGGATCCTGTGCTTTCAGTAGTATGGGCCCAATACTACCTTCCACACCTATACATACTTTCCTCAGCAATCCTCACGAATCCTCCATGTCACTTCCTCAAACTGGTACACTGAAGTCTCACTGAGCCTCACTACTAGCCCACTTAAACATATCCTAGGCTTTCCTAGGTTCCCGAACTCACCCAGTCCTCAAGTGCTGAAAGATTCTCAGTAATGTCAACTAGCTACCTCATGAATATAGCTAGTTCTCATTACTAAGAGTCCCACAAAGCACAAAGCAAGCAGCATTCAGACAACGGAAAATCTAACCATCATATTCCAATCAAACCCTTCTATCCCCTACTCAGGGATCTGTACATGCAATTCAAAGGCTTCTACAATCAGGAATTAACCTAAACATGCTATCATATTACTGATTGATCAGTACTAGCATGCAAGTCTAGAAGCACATACAATAGGCATATAAGGCATCCTTCCTAGATCCTCAGCCCTAATCTAGCATGCAGTTCTCATAATCAGATCATATCATAACATAACATGTATGGGTATCTTGGGGAAAACTTACTTGAGCTCGGCTGATTGCACGCATCACACACCTTGTTCTTTTCAAAGTTCTTTTCTCTTTCAAATTCTTTTCAAATCCTTTTTATAAAATGATTTTACTTTTGAAAACTTTCATACAAAGTCCTCAGTTTGATTCCAGACACACCCGAGAGTGTACCCGAATCCCTCAAACCAAGGCTCTGATTCCCACTTGTAACATCCCAAAATTACTGGCCAAAAATTTCGTTTTAATTAAGTTATTACATAAAACCATCAGTATAAAAACATTCATAATAATATCTCATGTCAAGACCCAAAGTGTCAATAATCAAAACATAGTATCGTAAAACCATATCAGAGTGTAATCCCAAAGATCTCGTGTACGGAAAACATGGTGTGATGCACTACGATCAAGCCGAATCCTTTCCTTTAAAAACGAGTACCTGAAACCAAAACTATAAACAGTAAGCACAAAGCTTAGTGAGTTCCCCCATCATACCACATACCATACAATCATCATGGCATACATACTGTCGGGAAATTCTGGGGCGCCCGACCTACCCGGTACGGCCATTCTGGGGTGCCGACCTACCCGGTACAGCCATTCTGGGGTGCCGACCTACCCGTGTCAAGCCGTTCTAGGGTTCTGACCTACCCGTGTCAAGCCATTCTGGGGTGCTGACCTACCCGTGTCAAGCCGTTCTGGGGTGCTGACCTACCTATCGGTCCTAACAACCGAACCTTGGGGACTATTCCACCCCCCTACTGCTACTATCACATATATCATAACATAAACATACTATCAGACATATCTGGGTGTCCGAACTACCCTTCGGTCCTAACAACCGAACTTGGGGACTATTCCCCTCCTACTACCACTATCACATATAACATATCATGCCAGCATATAAACATATCATAACATACGGTCAGACATATCTGGGGTGTCCGACCTACCCTTCGATCCTAACAACCGAACTTGGGGACTATTCTCCCCCTTCTACCACTATCACATATAACATATCATGCTAGCACATAAATATATCAGGTAGCAGCAAACCTAGATGAATATCACAAAGACAATCATCTAACATACAACTCCTACTAGTGGGCGGGCATTGTGGCCGTAGACCCACTGCTACTGGAAGGTAACTCACCTTTCACTGTTGAAGCCCCGTAGACTCAACCCCACACTGCTGAAGTCCCGCAGACCCAGCCTCAGCTGCTAGATGACAGATTCTCGAACTGTCAATATCAAAACATCACCTAATTAATAATTGGCTTCCAACACATAACCATTAATACATACTTGGGTAAATACTACTTTACCCCTAACTCAGCTTTATTCAAGCCCAAGGCCTAATCCAAAGGCCCAAAAGTCAACTATGAGTCAAAGCCCAACATATGGCCCAATTTTCCAAATTGGGCCCAAACCTTTACAAGGTCTTACCATAAGGCCCAACCATGTATTCCAGTCCAACCTTTGACAGTCTAATGGTCCAATATTATATAATCATTAAGGCCCAACTATGGCCCATCTATGGCCCAATTTTCCAAATTGGGCCAAACTCCTCATATGGGCCTTACCTCAAAGCCCATAAATTATTCTAGTCCATTTGCTTGATCTTGGATGGCCCATTAATAACCCAATCATCAAGGCCCAATAAAAGGCCCAACAATAAACCCAAGTGAAATTAGGGTTTTCACATAAAATGACAATTAGGGTTAAGTGTTTCTTAATTAACCCATTAGGGACTTAATCCATTAAGGACTTAATCCATTAAGTCCATCACTCTACTAGATAAATCATATGGTATGATTGGGGTTAATACACAATTTTATTCCCATGGCCCAAATATGGGTCCCGATAAGTCCAAGCCCATAAACCCAATATTAGGGTTTTCTAAACCTTAATTAGGGTTTCCAACCCCATTTAGCCCAATAGGCCCAATTGATAAGCCTTTTGATCAATTAAGGTTCATTAGGCTCATTAAGGTTTATTAGGCCCATTAAGCCTCATTGGGCCCATTAGGGTTTATTAGTCCCTTTGTCCAAACATCCAAACAAGTCACGATCCAACATGGCACACCGCCACCCGACACGGCGGCCGGTGGCGACAGCCACCACCCTAAGGTGGTGGTTTTAAGTTTCTTTCCATTATTCAATTTGTAATTTACACTTTACAATGCTGAAACTCAAAATAAACACATACACTAAACAACATAAACACACACACAGCCACCCTTTGGTGGCCGGTGGTGGTAGAAGGTGGCAGCCACCATGGCTGGCGGCCATGGTGGATATCTATTCCGTTTTCCGGCCATCAACACCTTCTATTTGCCCAAAAGGTCCAGTCACCCTCCCTTGGTGGCTCACGGCGGCGGCAGCAACGACGGTAATTGCGAGGTTAGCCACCACCCTATGGCGGTGGCGGTGTTCTTTCTTGGTCCTCAGCCGAAGAAACGAATTCAAACTCTCACAAGCACGAGCTGGACACCGAACTACTTTCAACTCAGCCACCGCGGTGGCGGGTGACGTCCGGAAACGCCAAAACGGTGACCCAAGGCCACCGGTCAATTCCTGTCGACGTGAACGACACCAAATCACAAAAAGAATGAAGTAAAGGAGTATATGGGTGGCGTGATCCATACCGAGAGCTTCCGATTCACACCCGTCGTGCATAGTGGCGAACACAACGCAGTTCACCGGAGGAGAGCAGCGACAGTCGTCTATCGGCTTCTTGTATTGCACTTCGTCGCTGGCAGCTGCTTCGCCGGCGATGTGGTTGCCGAGGACTCCAGCTTGAACGACAAGGAGGCGGATGGCGATGGTGCTCCGGTGAACTCCGACGGCGATAGACATGGCGGCTGGAGAGAGAGATAGAGTGAGGGTGGCGGCTGAATGAAGCATCTAGGGTTAGGGTTTGGCCGGTGGTGACGTTTTATACCCGGCTCCACAAAAGATTGCCATAATGTCAAGATCGGCCCTCCCTTTCTCTTTTTCTTTCAATGCAAGGCCAATATTTACCATTTAAACCCTGAATCCATAAATTTCTTTCACAATAAGACCAGATTTACTAAACAACCCCTATCTTCTAAAATCTTCACAATTTCTTTTCAATTAAGGTCCGAAATTTACCCTTCATCCCTCAACTTCTAAGTCTATGACAATTAGCCCCTCGAGACCATCCATTGATATATAATTATTTATTTTAGGGCTACTATTCGCTCATTAATTTATTTATTTATCTAATAAATAAACGGAGTGTTATAGTATATAAAGAGTGCCTTATGCATCACAAACTAGCACTTCTTCTTTCTTTCTTCACCTAAAAACCATAAGTAAGAAAGAGTTTCATCTCATTGAAGTTTGGTGCTTTACTTTGGTGATTAACACCTTCTTGATTTTTATCCTTTAGTGCTTATTTGAGTTAAGCACTTAAAGGATTAAGACACTCAAGAATACAAGAAGGAACTAGCATTCCAAGTGCCTTAATCTTGATGGTGGATACTTGTAGAGAAGATAATATTCTTTGATCTTTCCATCTTCATCAACACCCCAAAACCAAGTGGGTTCAAAGGCTTCAAAGGTTGTCATTCTAAAAAGTATTTGGTTGTTTTTATTTCATTCTAACCTCTATAAATGGATCATTGATGATTTAGTTTTGTTATAAACTAAAAATAAACTTGTAATATTAAAAGTCTCCCATTGCTAGTTTTTCTGAAAAAACAAACTTATATTTTGTATCAAAACCATCAGCACGTTTCTCTGAAAATTCTTTGATGATATTAATATCATGTTTTTGGGACGAATTCTGCATAATTAATCTTTTTAAAAGAATAATCTGATTTAATAAGCATAAACAAATCAATCTTTTATCGTCGTAGAAATGGGGATGTCACACCATCCCATTGATTTATTTTTCTATGATGTTAGTTGTGTGTGTGACTCTTGCATGTATTTTTTGTGTTTGTATGTATATCGGGCGGGGCCCGATACCAAGCGGGGCCTGATGAATGTGTTGGGCGGGACCCAACACATATGACTGACAGATCTGTACCGGGCGGGGCCCAATCCCGGACGGGGACCAATGTATGTATGAATGTATGTATGTATGTATGTATGTATGTATGTATGTATGTATGTATGTATGTATATATGTATGTATGTGTGTATGTATGTATGTATGAATGTATATATGTATGTATGTATGTATGTATTTATGTATGTATGTATGTATGTTTGTATGTATGTATGTATGTATGTATGTATGTATGTATGTATCTATGTATGTATGTATGTATGTATGTATGTATGTATGTATGTATGTATGTATGTATGTATGTATGTATGTATATATGTATGTATGTATGTATGTATGTATGTATGTACGTGTGTATGGTATGTGGTATTTTAAGGAACTCACTAAGATTTGTGCTTATGGTTTATGTTTAAAAGGTACTCAGGTACTACTAGTTTGAAAAGGAAGGGCCCGACTTGATCACACTGCATACCTTGGATGTATGTATGTATGTATGTATGTATGTATGTATGTTTGTATGGATGTATGTATGCGTGTATGTATGTATGGATTTATGTATGCATGTATGTATGTATGTGTGTGTATGTATGTATGTATGTATGCATGTATGTATGTATGTATGTATGTATGTATGTATGTATGTATGTATGTATGTATGTATGTACGTGTGTATGGTATGTGGTATTTTAAGGAACTCACTAAGATTTGTGCTTATGGTTTATGTTTAAAAGGTATTCATGTACTACTAGTTTGAAAAGGAAGGGCCCGACTTGATCGCACTGCATACCTTGGAGATTATTCCGTAATAACTTTTTATACCTTACTCTGATATTTTGAGAATACTTTATTATGATTGTATTTTGGGATATTAATGAATGGTTTTTACTTATTTAAAATAAGAGTTTTACTTTGAAATTTCGGATATTCCAAGTTGGTATCAAAGCCTTGGTTTGAGGGATTCGGGCACACTCTCGGATGTTCCTAGACTCAAACTGAGGATATGATAATATTTTTGAAAGAAAATTAGATTTATAAAGGATTTTGATAAAGAAAATGGGTACGATGCATGCAATGAGTTGAGCTCAAGTAAGTGATTCCTAGAATATCCATACATGATGTTATGTTATATGTTATGAGAATTACATCTTATATTAGGGCTAAGGATGTGCTTAGGATTGGATGATAGAATGATAGGAGAGATGCCTTTATATGCCTGTTAGTTGAGCTTTTAGAATGCATGCTAGAATGGAATTCTGATGTTAGATAGATTGGCCTGAGTACCTATCCCATAAAAGAGTACTTATCCCATAAAAGACAAGGTTCGGTTTGTTTTGTACCTCTTACATCATCCCCTAAGGAGTTGTTGGGATTTGATTGTGCAATCTATTATGCTTACTGAGTGGGAGTCTATGTCTTGGGATGAGTTTGTGAGCCGGTTTAGGGAAAAGTTTTCACCAGCTACCGAAGTGCAGTAGTTGATGAGGGAGTTTCAATACCTCCGCCAGACAACTAAGATTATGGCGGAGAGCACCGCTAAACTCAAAGGGAGGGCCTTAATGGTTCCACAGTATGCTACCGATGTGGAGATGAAGAATAAAATGTACCATGACATGATTACTAGAGCTTGGGAGCGGGAGATTGAGTTCCAACATCGTTTGAAGCGAGGAGCAGAACAGATTCAGACTGCAGTGGGCCAGGCGAAGAGGCCCAAGTCATAGGAATCGAACTTAGGAGGCAAGAAGGGTCGGGGACGTTGTGTCGAGTATGGGAGGACTCATGAGGGAGGCTTTCATGAGAAAGGAACGGGATGTTTCAATTGCGGTCAGACGAGCCATTTTAGCAGGGATAGTCCTTGAGGATCAGTTCTGATATGTTTTCACTACAATCAGGTGGGTCACAAGAAGGCCAAGTGTCCGGGATTGCCAGGAGGAGCGGTGTTTCTCCAGTTCCAGCCACTCTGAGGTTTACAAATGATCGTGAGGGCATAATGGATTCTCCCGTGGTGAGGAATCGAGTGATTCAGTTGCAATCAGGGAAGATCCAAGTTTCATCAAGTGATGTCACATGTATGTATGGTATTCATTTTCGTCATATTCATGATATTATTAATTATGGATGTGATTATATAATTATGTCTGCGAGACGCTATGTTTGGTTTATTTAAGTCTCCACCTACGAATCATAATTTTCCTATGATGGTCCAGTTATGATATTTTGAGAATTTTCACATGCCATTTTGCATACAGAGAGTCGTACATAGAGGGTATCCAAATGAGCCGGTATAGGATTTCAATATGGGAGACATCAACTTGCGACAGGGCAATCCCTGAGTGGAGGAACAATGAGTGTTCTGATTGGAGAGCCAACATTCGATTATATTTTTTGTGGTTTAACAAGGAGTCTGAGGAAGCAACAACACGATCATGTCAGATTTAAACGTAGAACTCGTGAGATCATCCGGGATTGCAATGCAATTAACGTTTTGACAATACACGAGGCTAAGGTCGAAAGTTGTCAATTCAAACCTACATGGTGATTAATTGCAAGTTTGTGTATGAATCTTTCCATAGTAAGCAGGACAATGGATTTGTTACCTTCATGCTTTGATAGAGGGTTATTCGTTCCTTGTCATTCGTTAAAGTCGCTCGAAGATGTTGGAATAAATATTAGTGGAAGGTGCTTGGAGATATCAAGTTTCAGTGAGATGTTGGGGTGTATTCATCCAGTTTTTGGTTGTGTTTACATTAGGTCATCTGGTCAAGAAAGTTCGGTTCTTGTAATCTCAAATTAGGGGAAGCCTCAAGTACTGAAATTGAAAATGGCTTTGGATTTCGATTTGTTGCAAGGTTGACAATGTGTAGATGATTCCAAGTGGGGGAGAAACACTTGGTATGAATGGGATACCTCCAAGTGCAACTCAACTTGAGGTTTCCTATCCAGGGTCAAGTGGATAGCCAGTTCTGTTTGTGGTTTGAGCCGAGAATTATGCAAAGGATAATGCCAGTGATTATTTTGAATCAGGGAAGCAAGAGTTGAATATTCAGAGTTATCTCATTGAGGATAGGAAGCAGCAATTGTGACGCATCAATAGTGACACATGGAAGATATGTAATTAGGCTCGGGGTTAGAGCCTCTCTGTCTGTTCTTGTTTGATAAAGGCTTTGGGTTCGAAACATGACCCGAATATCTGATTGGGGTATAGTTGGATGCGGTTTCGACTCATGATGGATTATGGTTTTGTATGGTAGATGGAGAGAAAGACCATCGGTTCGGCCCATGGTTGTTATCGGGGTGTTGTAAGACTATAGGGTAGTTGTAGAATACACAAAGTTGATGGGTTATGGTGGAAGTGTTGAAGTCTAGGATGGAGTCGTTGAATTCACCAGGATGAGATCTACCAGTTTAGGAATGGGTGAAACCTATGGGCAATGCCCAATGGGTTAGGTTAACATGGGTTAGCATACCATTCAGGAGTTCGAGGATTTGCATAGGGCAGTAAGCGTGTGACTCCTGAAGGTGGAACTTGATAGTTGTTGGCCTAGTTAAGGTGTTAGATAACGATTAAAGTAGGGAGACTCGTTGATCAACATACCGAATTCGTGTGGTAATTAGGCTAGGGTAGCCTTATCTGTTAGACTCTTGGGTGGAGTCCCGTGGTGTGACCAAGCGTGAAATTCTCAGTCTCATTGGATAGTTAGGGATTATGCATCCGAATTTAGTAGAAGGTCACCATGAAATCAGAAGATATCGGGTAGAATGAATATGCGAATCTTTGGATATTGGGATGTGAGTTATGTACTAGGTTAGCACTTAGGGGTGAGACTCGCAATGGGAGTAACCATTGTTTTCAAATGAATGGTCTTTTCGACAATAATGAATGGTCACAAGTTCTTCTTTCCAGTAGTATCAGCAAGATAATTCAGGGTCGGAAGGGTTTTGTTCAATTTGGGTTGTCAAGAAGACTCGTATTGACTATGTTTCATAATGGTTTTGTATATCGGAAATTCAGACAAGGTATTGGATTTCTAGATTTTGGGTTGAGTAGTGATGGTTATTCTTCGTCACTTAAAGTTAGTGGGAAGAAGATTCGTTCATCGTCAGGTTATGTGAGTACTGCTAAGGTTGGGTTTAATTGTAGTATTGGAAGGTCGTCCAAAGTGCCTAGAAAGTAGTATGAAGTGATTTCGAGGACGAAATATAATTTAAGTGGAGGAGAGTTGTAACACATGTGTTCCATATTGGTTAAGCATACTTTTGTCAAGGACCAAAGATGGAGTTTGAGGGAAACTCTATGCAACGACGTGGCACAAGGATGTCTACGACGTGGCGATGGTTTAATGGTCTGCATGTTTTATTTGGACCACCACGACTTTACCAAGAACGCCACATCATGCCAGCTATTTTGGCCCAAGCCTATGATTCTTTTAGGGTTTGCTTCGTAGTTAAACACCTCCAATTCATGTATAGGGCTCATTTACAGCCTCTAACACCCTTTCACCTTAGAAAAACCCTAACCTTCATTTCTTGCATGATTCTTGACCTTTGGGAGCATTTATTGGTTAGAAGAAGAATAGAAGTGGAAGAAGAAGGTGTTTTATTGGTGGAGCTTGCAAGGAAACGTCACCATCATCATCTTACTTAGCTTCTGTACCCTTGTATGTGTCAAAGCTTCCATATTTATTGTTTTTTATGGCTAGATCTAAGTTTTGTCCCATGTTTTTCATGTTTGAGCAAGTTTGGAATGATGGGACTCATAAAGTTGGCAAATTTATGATTTTCCTAAGTCCCAAGAGCATCACAGGCTATAGTTCTCGATTTTGGTTGGATTTCATATAATTGCATAAGTTTTTGTGAATTTTTAGCTTATTATGGCCTAAATTGGATTATAGACATGTTTTAGGCATGCTTGCCTATAAATCTTTCAACAATATGATGGATCTGCTATTATAAATCCTTCTGGAGTTGTTGGATCAAGGACTTTTTCAGATTAAGGACTTAATGGTTAAGACATTATGGTATATGGCTTTATTTGGACCTAAGGTTGGAGCTCTTGATCTCTTTAGGTGTCTTAATGGATAAAGTTGGAAACTTTATTCATTTAGACTCTATAATGGACCAGATCTTAGGTTTCGAGCTCTTGGAATAAAATAAAGTAGCTTAATTCATTAAGTTGCTGGAAACCCAACACCAACGGTGTAGCTATAGGTCACCATGGCGTGGAGACTTAGATTTGCCCGTCTGTTCGAATCCTCTTAACACTATTCAATTAAATTATACCTCATTGCACAAAGTATATCAACTTGACACAAAAATAAATAAAAAAATTAAAAAAGTGGTATTTATTAATCTAAAAAGAAATTCAATTTCCCATGCATTAAGATAAACTAAAGTTTGTTTTTCGAGAGGATCATTTTTTACAAATTTGGTTATGTGTTTTATTCAACTATTTACAATTGATTCGTTGATTGATGTTTAGAGGATTTCTAACCTAAGTTGGTACTAAAAATATTGAAAAGTTGTAATATCACTTTACTTTTGAAATTATCTAATTAAAAACTACCTAATTAGACCTAACTTTACTAATCAAAATCTGGTCATGCTCTTAGATTTTGATTAAGAAGTTGCATTAAGTTACTTACATGTTTTCCAACACTGCTCAATACTTATCATAAGCTCATAAGCATAAAAGTATGTCAATTTATGCTTAGAAAAACTTAAATCCTAAGTTAAGAACCAAATGTTCTTGTTACTTGTCTTAATTCTTAAGACAATTACAAATAATTAACTAACTTTACAATAGATCGTAACACCCTTAAATTTACAATCCGAAAATTTCATTTTTAAGTTAAACAGTCATAAAAAACCATTTCATTTTTCCCAAAACCATGAAAACATAAAATAGTTTAATTGTGAAATCCATGATACATATAAAATCAACATCAGAGTCATAATCCCAAAATCACTAATGCGGAAAATCCATGTTGTGATGCAATATGATCAAGTCGACCCTTTTCCCTTCGAGCTAGAAGTACTTGAAACAAAAACTGAAAACCGTAAGCACGAAGCATAGTGAGTTCCCCCATCACACCACACACCATACAATAACATACTCTCAGGCATATCTGGGTGGCTGGCCTACCCTGCTGAGCATACATGGGTGCTTAACCTACACATGTCAAACATATCGGGGTGTCTGACCTACCCCTGTCAGGCATACCTGGGTGCCCGACCAACCCTCCGGTTTATTTCAACAGGTTATGGAGACTATTTCACCCCTACCACTACCACATAATAGCATACATAATCATACTGCCAGGCATATCTGGGTGCCCGACCTACTCTCCGATTTATTTCAATCGGTTACGGGGACTATTTCACCCTACACCTATCATATAATACCATAGCATGCTAGCACATAAATCATAACAGATAATGGCATACCAGATAATTATCACAAAAACAATCATCTAACTACAAACTCCTACTAGTTGGTCGGCCTTGGGCCTTAGACCCACTGCTACCAGGAAGGTAACTCACCTCGCAAGGATGAATGCAGAATTTCACGACAAGAAATCTCTAATAGCTTCTCCGACGACTCCCTGAGCTATCATTATCAACATAACACTTAGTCAAAACTAATATATTTCTTAGGTTAAAATGAGCATTTTACCCATTATCTAATTTGGCCAATGCCTAAGGCCCAACACCATAACATAAAAGGCCCACATCTACTTAGTCTTCCCAAGCTCACTAGTGGCCCACCAATGGCCCAATTTTCTAAATTGGGCCCAACTCCTCAAATAGGCCTTAACTTAAGTCCAACATTCCCTTAGTCCAAAATAAACAATTTATAATCCCCTATTATAGCCGAAAAGGCCCAATGCCATAGATCTTCGTTCTAGGCCCAAACGCCTTATTCCACAGTAGGCCATGAGGCTTAACAATCCAGTCCCAAACTTCTAGGGCCCAAAGCCCATATTATCCAATCTATATGCCTACGTGCGGCGTACATGGCACGTACGCCCGGCGTATGCTGGCCTTGACCAGGAGCATGAAGTTGACCCAGTACGCGCAGCGTACCAGGGTGTGCGCCCAGCGTACTGGCCAGCTTCCTTAAGTCTCCTTTTGTGACTTAATCCATTAAGTCGTAACGTCCAAAACATAGATCTAGGTCCTTTAAGATGTCCTAACCCATAAAGTTACAAACTCTATGTCTTTGCATGCATAGATGGGGGTTAATGTAACATCCCAAATTTCAAGCCAAAAAATTTTGTTTTTAATTAAGTAATTCACAACACAGTTTGCCAAAACATTTCCCATGCCATGTCATTTGTAAAAAGAAGCATAACAATGTGTCTGAAAATCATATTGTCAAAAATAAAATAAATCATAGTATATTCCCAGAAAACTCCATGCGGAAACCATGTGTGTGTGTGATGCGCTGCTACACCGCCGTCTCCTTCCCCTTGGACGAAGAGGTACCTGAAACCAAAAGTAAAATTGTAAGCACAAAGCTTAGTGAGTTCCCCTATCATACCACATACCATACAATCAAATAATATACATACTGTCGGGCAATTCTAGGGCGCCCGTCCTACCCATGTCAAGCTATTCTGGGGTGCTGATCTACCCATGTCAAGCCATTTTGGGGTGCTGACTTACCCATGTTGAGCCATTCTGGGGTGCTGACCTACCCAAGTCAGGCTATTCTGGGCTGTCGACCTACCTTCCAGTCTTTCAACCGAACACGGGGACTATTTCACCCCCTACTGCTAACACATAATATCATATCTCAATCATGCTGTCGGTCATATCTGGGGTGTCCGACCTACCCGTTGGTCCTAACGACCGATTCGGGGACTAGTCCCCTCCTACTGATACTATCTCACATAACATAGCAGACTAGCTTAGTCACATATCAAGCAGACTAGCATACTCACATATCAAGCCATAGCAGACCAGAGAATTATCACAAAGACAATCATCTCAGCTAAACAACTACTAGTGGGCTAGCCTTCGTGCCTTAGACCCACTTCTATTGGAAGGTAACTCGCCTCGATGTCGTGTAGTGTCTGAACTGTCCTCGGTGTGAAGGTCGGCTCTCCTCAACCCCTCAATCCCTACACGACAACTCTCAAGTCATCAAACAGAACAAAAAACCCTAACCAGGGTCAATACTAAAACCAAGCAAAGTCACCATTGGTCAAAGTCAACACTCAGTTGACCTGACTCGCCGAGTTCGTATACCAACTCGTCGAGTCCATGTTCCACTAACCCGATCCTACCCGAACTCCACTCGTCGAGTCTAGCAAGAACTCGGTGGGTTCTCCTTCATTCAAAACATTAGGACCATCTTCATCCGACTCGTCGAGTTCCTCCTTGAACTCGGCGAGCTCATCTCCCTCATAAGAATGTGTCTGGTCTACGACTCGTCGAGTTGTATGAACAACTCGTCGAGTCAATCTTCAAAGATTGGGAGACTGCCTTAGACTCGCCGAGTCTGTTCATCCACTCGTCGAGTCCCATGTTTCCCAGGTCCCTTTTTATGACTAAACATCTACGAGACTTTTCCTTCCTAACAACTGTTCCATCCACAGAAAGGATTTGGTGGTCATTACACCATGACTCGCCGAGTCCCAAGAGCGACTTGTAGAGCTCATCCATGACCATTACTATACAGTCGATTTAAATGGGTCTTAACTCATCAAAACCATAGATCTGGTCCCCTAATGTCCATTTTACACGTAAAGTTTCCAACTTTGTGCACATGCAAGGGGCCTTTGGCTCAAAAGGCAATGAAAAGTGATCCACAAGGTGCATGGGGCTCTCATAGCCATAAAGTTGGCACCTTTATGCCAGGAGACCCTTCCAATGACTCAGATCTGAAGTCAAGACCTCATATAACACTCCACAATTTCGAATATGGCTTGGAAAGCCCTAAATGTGCCCAAAACCCAAGTCCAACGATGAATAAACACATAGAAGACCAAGACAAGGGCATTTTACCTTGATTTAGTTGAAAATGGAACTAGATCCCTGAATCTCTAAACCCCAACTCGAACTCTCAAGCTTCCTTCTTCTTCTCCAAGCTATACAACCCACTAAATGTACCAAAATGGCCTTAGAACACACAAAAACGGCTAGCGTTTCGTTACACAGCTTTCTGGGAGTGATAAGGGCGATGGAGGCCAATATAAAGTGTTTAAATAGGGTGCAAACCCTAAATATTAGAGTTTTGTCCAGACAGCTCCTACTCGTCGAGTCGGTCTTCCGACTCGTCGAGTAGGTCACTTAAACCCCCGATCAACAGTCGAGTCTACTCGGCGAGTTGGGCCTCCAACTCGCCGAGTCCCAGGGTAAATTGCAATAATCCTTGAATTTAAATACATACCAGGAATCGGGTGTTACAAATCTCCCCTACTTATTTTAGACTTCATCCTCGAAGTCTGCCACTAGGTCCTGAAAAAGCTCGGGGTAATGCTCCCTCATCTCGTCCTCCGGCTCCCCAGGTCCATTCTGAGCCCTTGCGGTGCTGCCACTGCACCTTTACCAGCTCCACCCTCTTGTTCCTCAGATCCCTTGACTTCCTGTCAAGGATTGCCACTGGCCGCTCGATGTAGTTCACGCAATGATCAACCTGAATATCCTCCAAAGGTACCACCGCCGAATCGTCCACCAGACACTTCCGCAACTGGGAGACGTGAAAAGTGCTATGAATCTGACTGAGTTTGGCTGGCAGATCCAGCCTATATACCACCTTGCCCACCCGGGCTACAACCCCGAAGGGTCCAATATACCTGGGGCCCAGCTTGCCCCACTTCCTGAATCGAATGACGGCCTTCCAAGGCGACACTTTCAGGAGCACCATATCCCCGACCTGGAACTCCAGGTCCGATCGACGCTTGTCGGCATAACTTTTCTGCCGACTCTGAGCAGTCTGAAGCCTGCTCTGAACCTGTTGGATCCTCTCCGTAGTCTTGAGCACCACCTCGGTACTCCCCATGACCCTCTGACCAACCTCACCCCAGCGTATCGGGCTCCTGCACTTCCTTCCATACAACATCTCGAAAGGAGAATGGTCGATGCTCGCATGATAGCTATTATTATAATAGAACTCTGCCAACGGAAGGTAGGTATCCCAGCTACCTCCGAAATCTAAAACACACGCCCGCAGCATATCCTCTAGCGTCTGGATGGTCCGCTCGCTCCGTCCATCCGTCTGCGGGTGAAAGGCGGTGCTTCCCAGAACCCCGTATCGCGCCACTACCTCTCTGATGTAGATGTCGGCCAACTTTTCAGCCGAAATACTCTCCTGAATCGGAATAAAATGGGCGCTCTTGGTCAACCGATCAACGATCATCCAAATCGAATCCACTCCACGTGCGGTTCTGGGAAGCTTTGTAATGAAGTCCATCGTAATATCCTCCCACTTCCACAGCGGGATATCCAACGGCTGGACCTTGCCGTGAGGTCTCTGGTGCTCAGCCTTGACCTTCCTGCAGGTCAGAAACCTCTCCACAACCCAATCTATGTCCCTCTTCATACAGGGCCACCAATAATCGAGACGAAGATCCCTGTACATCTTCGTCGCCCCGGGATGGATAGAGAACCCGGATTTGTGCGCCTTTGTCATCAATACCTGGTGCACACCCCCATGATAAGGGACCCACACCCTACGGTGAAGAGTCATCAATTCACGCCTATCATAGTCGAAGGAGGAAACCTGACCCACAATTCGCTCACTCTTTCGATGTTCCTCCTTCATGGCCTCCTGTTGGGCCTCCCGAATCTGCTCCAACAGCGGAGTCACAACTGTCATCCTCAGACAGATGTCCCTGATCGGCGCTTCCTTGCGGCTAAGCGCATCGGCCACGACATTGGCCTTCCTCGGGTGGTAGAGGATCTCACAATCATAATCCTTCACCACATCAAGCCACCGACGCTGCCTCATATTCAAATTTGGTTGGTCCATGAGATACCTCAGGCTCTTGTGGTCCGTGTAAATAGTACAACGAACCCCATAGAGGTAATGACGCCAAATCTTGAGGGCGAAAACAACAGCCCCCAGCTCCAAATCGTGCGTCAGATAATTCGCATCGTGAGGCTTCAGCTGCCTCGAAGCGTAAGCAATAACATGCCTCATCTACATCAATACCGCGCCTAAACCTGAGATGGACGCGTCGCAGTGTAGAACAAAATCCTCCATGCCCTCCGACAGGGCTAAGATTGGCGCCTCGCACAATCTCTGTTTCAATGTCTCAAACGCAGCCTGCTGCTCAGGACCCCAACGAAAGACCACGGTTTTCCTTGTCACGGCCTCAACCTTGGCCGAATCAACCGATATCCCGTCCTGCTTGACAAGGTGCCCAAGAAACTGCACCTTGCGCAACCAGAACTCACACTTGGAGAACTTAGCATACAAGCTCTCCCTCCTCAAAGTATCCAAAACCTCTCGCAAGCGCTCCTCATGCTGCTCTCGTGTGTTGGAATAAACCAAGATGTCATCGATGAAAACTATCACGGACTGATCCAACATCATCTGCACACGCAGTTCATGAGGTCTATGAACGCGGAAGGAGCATTGGTGAGCCCGAAAGGCATCACCACGAACTCATAGTGGCCATAACGCGTCCGAAACGCAGTCTTCTGCACATCCTCCTCTCTGACCCTCATCTGATGATACCCTGAACACAAATCAATCTTCGAGAACCAAGATGCTCCTTGTAGCTGGTCAAAGAAGTCATCAATCCTCGGGAGTGGGTAACAGTTCTTCACCGTTACCTTATTCAGCTCCTTATAGACTATACACATCCGATGCGACCCATCCTTCTTTTTCACGAACAGAATCGGGGCTCCCCAGGGTGAACTGCTCGGTCTAATGAATCCCTTGTCTAACAGCTCCTGCAGCTGTGTATACAACTCCTGCATCTCAGGAGGAGCCAACCGATACGGTGCCTTGGCTATCAGAGCCCCACTAGGGACTAGGTCGATACTGAACTCTACCTCCCGCTCCGGAGGTATCCCAGGCAACTCCTCGGGGAATAAATCTGCGAACTCTCTTACCACGGGCACATCGCCCACCATTGCCTTACCCGTCTCCCGGGTATCCATAACATAGGTTACAAATCCTGCGCAACCCTGCTGAAGGTAGCGCCTAGCTCTCGCTGCTGAACATAAAGTTGGTCCTCGTTGTGGCCTCTCGCCCTGAATCACCAGCTCTCCCCCACTTGGGGTCCTGATCCGCACCAACAGTTGCGCACAGTCAATCACTGTCCCATTGGGGCTTAGCCAACCCATACCAATAATAACCTTATTCCCCCGCAAAGGTATGGGAACCAGGTCTACCAGATAACACTCCTCGAACAGCCGCAAAACACAATCTCGGTAAACCTCTGATGCTCACACTGACCGGTCGTCCGCAATCTCAACCTCTAGAGGGCAATCCAACAGGCCCGAAGACTTAGGAAACTTCTTGATAAGCGCAAGAGAGACAAACGATCGGGTAGCGCCCGAATCAAACAATACCTGAACTGGGATACCGTTCACATGGAACGATCCTAAATAGAGCACATACATAACATATCAAAATCACAGCGTCATAACATAAAAGCATAAGAAAGAAATCGTACCCGTCACCACATCGGGTGCAGCGCGTGCCTCCTCTGCTATCAGCTGAAATGCTCAGCTCCGCACCACCGGAGCCTCTGCCTTGGCCTTCCGGCCATCTGTAACCCGCGTTGTCGCTGGAGTCGGCGCCACCGCTGGCGCTGCTAATGACGCTGCTGTCAATCTGGGGAAGTTGCCCTTCTTATGGCTCCTCTGATTGCAATGGAAGCAAATCAAGTCTGACATCTGCACTGTGGGGGCGGGGGCAGTACAATCCCTACCAAAGTGCCCGTCTTTCCGCACTTGTAGCAGCCTGACGATCCCGCTCTACAAGCTCCCTCATGCGGCCTGCCGCATTTCCTGCAGCGACTTTGGCCTGGCTGGCCCTTCGACCTAACGCCAGATCCCTTGGTTTTCTTCCCCGAAACCCCTGTAACCTGCTCAGACTCTGCTTTCCTCTTCCTGACATGCTCCAAATCGAGCTCCCTCTCCCGCGCCCTGGCAATCATGGACTCCAGGGTCGGGCAGGCTGAATAGCTGACATGCTCCCGAATATCAGCCCTCAACATATCATGGTAGCGGGTCTTCCGCATCTCCTCATCCCCCGCATACTGGGGTACCAACAGGGCCCTCTCCCTGAACATGGCGGTGATCTCCACCACTGTCTCAGTCGTCTTCCTCATATCCAAAAACTCCCTGGCCAGCTGTTGAAGCTCCACAGCCGGCGCAAACTCAGCCTTGAATCTGGTCATGAAATCTGACCAAGTCATAGCCTCGACGGCTGGGGCTCCCAGCGAGTCACCAACCGACTCCCACCAGTCTCTAGCTCTATCCCTCAAACATCCTGCAGCAAAGCAGACCTTCGACCCTTCCGGGCAGAAGCTCGTCAACTGGGCAGACTCAATGTCTGCAATCCATTTCCTGGCAGCAATGGGGTCCTTCACCCCGTGAAATTTCGGCGCACCACTCCCTCGGAAGTCCATAAAGGACAGTGTGCGCGTACCCGTCTGTCTAGACGCCAGATCACTCCTGAATGCCCAGAGGCGACCCTCCATCAGCTCCACAATCCCCTCCTTGATAGACCCGAAAATGACAGGGGTCGACTCAACGATGCCTCTCGTGATCTCAGACGCGATGAACTCGCATAGCCCGTCATCAAACTGTTCAGATCCTACGCCCGGGCCTGACCCTGATCCTGACTGTGACATCCCCTAATTTCTCGGCCAGAAAAGACCGATTTAATTTATGCTTTTTAAAATAAAATCAGAGTAATCCTTTTAAAAGATGTTGCGGAATTTGTTCCCAAAACAGTACATGATAAAAATTTATCAAAACCTTTCTTTAAGATATATATATATTCATTTTATATCAAATCCTCGGGATGTCATGTTCCGATACAGATCAAAAGCATAAACAAGACATTATAAGCCTTACAACAGTTATTTACAACTACTGGCCTATAATCCAAAAATCACTCATCATCATCCGACTATGATCGGGGTCCACTACCTGTAATATAAAAAGCTGAGTGCGTCAGGCTTGGGAGCCTGGTGAGCATATAGGGTTTTCAGCCCACAATAAATAAAATTATTATGCTTAAACATCCAACAACCAACCAAATTACCCAACCCCATTGTCTTATTTATTTCTTAAGGATTTTACCCTAAGAATCAACTATCACTCATTCCTAAGGATTCATCCTAAGGAATAGGCACAAAGTCACATCGTCGCCAGGGTTTATACAACAGGCACTAAGTCCATAGTTGCCAGGGTTTATACAACATGTGCTAAGTCCATAGCTCTTATTTATCGACAGTATTATTCACAGGAATATCCCTGCAATACAAGTCAATGGGTTTTTAGAGTACGACTGATGAACATATAGTTCACACACTTACAGGTTGCGAGTCTGCTAGTGTTCCACAGATCATCTAGAATAGTCCATGGTTGTCATCCATATTCTGCTGAATGACGGGGGCCAACGTTTGGGTAAGGGCTTTTCTCATATTTCACCACTCACCCTCATCTCATGATCTATATCACCGATCATTTCATTTATCCAACTCATCTTTCATCACATACCAACTATTTCATCTACCCATGTTTTACCCAACATTTTTGTAGATAAAAACAATTACATATACAGTTTAAATTATTTAAAAACCTGTATAAATCATTCCTTCAACATCCATCTCAAATAAACAAACAATATATTTTCACATAGCACGTATTTTATATAAAATACTTCATATCTATGTGTAAGATGAAAGTGACTATACACTCACTTGATTTAATGATAATCGGGCAACACTTTGTTTCCTAAAACGATCGTTTCTAATAAAACCGGGAGTTTTATTGAGAAACCGGGCTCTGTGAGGGTTGGGCTTCAAAACCGAAAAGATAAATTTCTCGGGCTTCTCGGGCACTTCGGGACGTGTTTCGGGTGTTTGGTATGATACCGGGGCTTTGGGGGAAGTCGAAATGATAAAGATATTGAAAGAGGGGTATAAAATGGCAAAAATCCAATTTTACCCGGGTAATCTCGCAAGCCTTGTATTTATAGGCGAGGTCCGAAGGTCGGCCGAGAAGGGTGAGTCAGCAGCGAAGGCATGTGGCAGCAGGAGGC
Source organism: Lactuca virosa (assembly GCF_052849685.1). Classification (NCBI taxonomy): domain Eukaryota; kingdom Viridiplantae; phylum Streptophyta; class Magnoliopsida; order Asterales; family Asteraceae; genus Lactuca; species Lactuca virosa. Next base: position 295,058,527 of record NC_136430.1, read on the forward strand.
GAAGGCACGTGGCGCGCATGTGAAGGGCCACCTGTGCGAGGTTCGGACGCTACACGGGGCGAGGCGCGTCGGACGCCGGTTGATGCGACGTCGGCCGAATCCGGAAGCGGCACGCGTCGGACCGCGGTTGGACCAACACTTCGGATGCGAGGGTTGCAACACGCCTCGGATGACTCAGCAATTTCGAACACGTGGCACGCATAGAGCGAAGGTGATGTGGCCGAAGTCCCACCATGCGAAATTTCTCGGATTTAGCATTTTTTTCTCGATTTTTGTGCCAAAACTTCTAAAATCCATAACATTCGTATACGGGATCCGTTTTTGACGTTGTTTATATGCACGCGTAGGTAAAATATTGCTCTACAACTTTTGTTTAGACTTCATCGGCTAATTTTGAATTTAATTTTTATATTATTATTTTTAACAGACCGGGACAGGAAATCCGTTAAAAATTCATAACTTCTTCATCCGACGTCCGTTTTCGTTTGTCTTTTTACCGTTGTACTACTATTGATGAGACCTTCGATTCTCGTTTAGGTTGTGTCGGCTAAAAATCACTCGATCTAAAATTCGAGTTTTTAGCTGTCTACTGTTAAGCTGAAATTTAGAAAAATCATAACTTCCTCATACGAAGTCAGATTTGGGCGTTCTTTTTATACATACTCTCGGTTTAACGAACACTATGACTTTCGTTTAGATCACTACGGCTAAAAAATAGTTTATCAAAAACTCACTTTTTACGTCATTCGGCACCGTGCCGGTTTTGTCGCGAAACTTCGACAGGTCATAACTTCTTCGTTATAACTCGGATTTCGGTTTTCTTTATTTATCCGTAATCCTTTTCACGACCACTACAACTTTCTTAATAGATATCGGCTTTATCTAATATTTATTTTTGACACTCATTTTTATTCTTAATTAATTAAATCCTAGTAATTAAGCATAAAACACATAATATTCACATAATTCCTTTTCACTTCTTCAAAATGAGTTACAAAGGTTAACCTAGACTATCACGTCAATATTAATGCCTAGCCTAGAAACATGGGCGTTACAATTCTCTCCTCCTTAGGATGATTCTGTCCCCGTAATCACACATCAGTAAACAAATGCAGGTAGCGACTCATCATGTCACTCTCCATTTCGCAGGTGAGATTTGGCCCATTCGTATGTTTCCAACGCACAAGCAATAAATCGACCATCTTGTGTCGCAACTTCTTAGTCTTACGGTCAACGATTGCCTCAGGTTCTTCAATTAACCTATTCTTTTCATCCAACCTTAATTCAGAAATTGGAATTATGTCGGGCACATCTCCCGTGAATTTTCTCAAATAACACTTATGAAAGGTATTATGAATACCCTCTAGTTCTTCTGGTAATTCTAGCTTGTAAGCTTGATTCCCAATCCTCTGAAGAACTTTAAACGGTCCAATAAACCTTGGACTCAATTTTCCCCTTTTACCAAATCTTATAAGTCCCTTCCACGGTGAGACTTTATGTAAAACCGAATCTCCAACTTCGAAGGATATCGGTTGTCTTTTCTTGTCAGCATATCTCTTTTGTCGATCTTGAGCTGCCAACATCCTTTCCCTAATCACTTTCAACTTTTCAGCAGTCTGATGGACTATTTCAGGTCCCATAAACTGCTTTTCCCCAGCTTCCAGCCAACATGAAGGCGTTCGACACTTTTCTCCATACAAAGCGTGATAAGGTGCCATCTTAATGCCCGAGTGGAAACTATTATTATAGGAAAATTCTACTAGAGGTAAGTGTCCATCGCAGTTACCTTGGAATTCCAGGGTACATGCTCTTAGCATATCGTCCAACGTTTGAATTGTTCGTTCTCTCTGACCATCGGTTTGCGGATGGTAAGCTGTACTCAAACACAACTTAGTACCCAATTCCTCTTGTAGACTCCTCCAAAACCTTGAAGTAAAACAGCTGTCACGATCTGATACAATCGTTAACGGAACACCATGAAGCCTCACAATTTCTTTTACGTAAGAATTCACAAGTTTATCCATAGACCATTTCTGGTTGGCTGCTATGAAATGCGCACTCTTAGTGAAGCAATCAACGACCACCCAAATCATGTCGTGACCGTTCCTTGTTCTGGGCAGTTTAGTCACAAAATACATGGTGATGGCTTCCCATTTACCCATGGGTACAGGTAAAGGTTCTAAACTCCTATACGGTTTCTGATGTTGTGCCTTAACCCTAGCACATGTTACACACTCGGCCACATACTTAGCAACATCGTGCTTCATCGTCGGCCAGGAGTAATAGGGTTTTAGATCCCTATACATTTTTGTGCTGCTTGGATGAATCGAGTACATGGTCTTGTGAGCTTCTTCCATCAGAAGATCTCTTACTCCTCCCATCTTAGGTACCCAAATCCTATCTTGGAATACCTTCAATCCTTGACCGTTTGTATCAAACATTGACGTTTTGCCCAAACGTTCTTCCTTTCGGTTATTTTTCTCTAAAGCTTCCTCTTGAGGTTTCTTTATACATTCCACAATTTTCGAGACAACTTCAATTCTCAATGCTCTTGGCCTTTTCTTTTCAAGGTTTACCTTCCGACTGAGAGCATCAGCAACAACATTTGCTTTACCAGGGTGGTAAAGTATCTCACAATCGTAGTCCTTGAGTAACTCTAGCCAGCGTCGTTGCCTCATGTTCAATTCCTTCTGATTAAAGAGATATTGAAGACTCTTATGATCAGTGAAAAGTTTGCCTTTAGTACCATAAAGATAGTGCCTCCATATCTTTAAGGCGAATACTACCGCTGCCAACTCCAGATCATGAGTGGGGTAGTTCTTTTCATGCTCTTTTAATTGTCTCGATGCATACACTATCACTTTATCCCTTTGGGTCAGAACACAACCTAACCCAACTCCAGATGCATCACTATAAACTGCGAAGTCATCAACTCCTTCAGGTAAAGAAAGAATCGGTGCTTCACACAACTTCTTCTTTAACTTCTCAAAAGCCTCCTTATACTTCTCATTCCAAGTATAAATAGCTCCTTCGTGGGTCAAAGTTGTTAATGGAGTAGCGATCGAAGAAAAGCCTTGAATAAACCTTCGGTAATATCCAGCTAATCCTAAAAAGCTTCAGATCTCCGTAGGACTTTCAATCGTAACCTTCGAGTTACAAAATAAATCCTTATTGAGGACTCCTTCTTCTTCTTAGAATAAGTACTTTCTTTCCTTTATTGTAACAGACCGATGGGTCATGTTCTAATGATTTCTCATCGTATAATGCACTGCTTAGACTCAGGTCTCTTAGAGACAAATTCCAGAACAAACTATACCTTCCTTCATGTTCTAATGTGATACAATCACAGTTCAACATTTATCATTTCTAACTACCAACTTCTTTAACAACGAGCGTGATACTTCTATTGATCGCTTTGATCATCTTTCATTTTAATCTTCTGGCTTAAGTCAAATGCTACATCGAACTTGGTTCTCTGAACCATGTGACATACTTATCTTAGTCGGACTCGATTCGATATGACCTCTTAGGTCGGAATAAGAATCATCTTCTTAGTCATTACAGAAACAATGGTAACGAAAGATTAGAACAAGACAGAATCAATCACTAGCTCCTTGGTAACCTTGTAACTTTCCCTGATCCAAGTACGAGTCCTGTGCTTCCGGTAGTATAGGCCTCTACTACCATTCACACCTACTCATACTCGTCCTAAGTATTGTCTCGCAGTTCTCCAAGTCACCATACAAGAATTTCACATAGTCATTCAATTCATCAGATGACAAAATCAGGGTTTATATTATTTCTTGAAATGATTACACAGAGGTTCAAGTTTACCCTATACTATGCCTCTAATAGGCTAAACCACTTGTTACTATTCACATTACTACTTCATAACTTGATCTTCAGGTATCAAGTCTTTACTTCTAATTCCTAGCATTGTTATTTGCTTCATAGAGGATATTCTGAAATTCCCTTGGTGTTGGTGGTGCGCTTGGCCTTGTTATTTCATTTTTCTTCGGGCAGTCCTTAGAAATATGGCCTTCTTCCTTACATCTGTAACACACCTCCTTGGGAATCGTACACTCATTGGCGTAATGCCCAATTTCTCCATCTGTTGATCCAACATCGTATGCACCATTGCATGTACCCCATCCATCATGATTGGCTCAGGCTGTGGATTATCGTTTCCGAATCCACTTTGACTACTCACCATTTCGATCTATACACCAAACGTAGGTGAATTTAGATCTTTATTTTCGATAGATGTTAAATCTTCGTTATTACTCCGAAACGTTTATATGTTAGTTCTAATATCGTAGTCATACGTTCAGAATCCTACACACATAAGGTTTCCAGATCCGGTCGGCAACAGACCATAGATCCGAACAAATAATGGCATATATGACAAACATATAGCATTTAGCACATAAAAGCATTTTAGGCATCTTTCCTAAAATAGACTAGTGCTCGTGTCTAAAATATGATAGACACTCATCTCACAATCATCACTTAGCATTCTAAGTTTAAGTCTAGAAATCCTACAAATTCCTAGTTCGCTTAAACTAATGCTCCGATACCAACTGTGACATCCCCTAATTTCTCGGCCAGAAAAAACCGATTTAATTTATGCTTTTTAAAATAAAATCAGAGTAATCCTTTTAAAAGATGTTGCGGAATTTGTTCCCAAAACAAAACATGATAAAAATTTATCAAAACATTTCTTTAAGAAATATATATTTTCATTTTATATCAAATCCTCGGGATGTCATGTTCCGATACAGATCAAAAGCATAAACAAGACATTATAAGCCTTACAACAGTTATTACAACTACTGGCCTATAATCCAAAAATCACTCATCATCATACGACTATGATCGGGATCCACTCCCATAATATAAAAAGCTGAGTGGGTCAGGCTTGGGAGCCTGGTGAGCATATAGGGTTTTCAACCCACAATAAATAAAATTATTATGCTTAAACATCCAACAAACAACCAAATTACCCAACCCCATTATCTTATTTATTTCTTAAAGATTTTACCCTAAGAATCAACTATCACTCATTCCTAAGGATTCATCCTAAGGAATAGGCACGAAGTCACATCCTCGCCAGGGTTTATACAACAGGCACTAAGTCCATAGCTGCCAAGGTTTATACAACATGTGCTAAGTCCATAGCTCTTATTTATCGACAGTATTATTCACAGGAATATCCCTGCAATACATGTCAATGGGTTTTTAGAGTACGACTGATGAACATATAGTTCACACACTTACAGGTTGCGAGTCTGCTAGTGTTCCACAGATCATCTAGAATAGTCCATGGTTGTCATCCATATTCTGCTGAATGACGGGGGCCAACGTTTGGGTAAGGGCTTTTCTCATATTTCACCACTCACCCTCATCTCATGATCTATATCACCGATCATTTCATTTATCCAACTCATCTTTCATCACATACCAACTATTTCATCTACCCATGTTTTACCCAACATTTTTGTAGATAAAAACAATTACATATACAGTTTAAATTATTTAAAAACCTGTATAAATCATTCCTTCAACATCCATCTCAAATAAACAAACAATATATTTTCACATAGCACGTATTTTATATAAAATACTTCATATCTATGTGTAAGATGAAAGTGACTATACACTCACTTGATTTAATGATAATCGGGCAACACTTTGTTTCCTAAAACGATCGTTTCTAATAAAACCGGGAGTTTTATTGAGAAACCGGGCTCTGTGAGGGTTGGGCTTCAAAACCGAAAAGATAAATTTCTCGGGCTTTTCGGGCACTTCGGGACGTGTTTCGGGTGTTTGGTATGATACCGGGGCTTTGGGGGAAGTCGAAATGATAAAGATATTGAAAGAGGGGTATAAAATGGCAAAAATCCAATTTTACCCGGGTAATCTCGCAAGCCTTGTATTTATAGGCGAGGTCCGAAGGTCGGCCGAGAAGGGTGAGTCAGCAGCGAAGGCATGTGGCAGCAGGAGGCGAAGGCACGTGGCGCGCATGTGAAGGGCCACCTGTGCGAGGTTCGGACACTACACGGGGCGAGGCGCGTCGGACGCCGGTTGATGCGACGTCGGCCGAATCCGGAAGCGGCACGCGTCGGACCGCGGTTGGACCAACACTTCGGATGCGAGGGTTGCAACACGCCTCGGATGACTCAGCAATTTCGAACACGTGGCACGCATAGAGCGAAGGTGATGTGGCCGAAGTCCCACCATGCGAAATTTCTCGGATTTAGCATTTTTTTCTCGATTTTTGTGCCAAAACTTCTAAAATCCATAACATTCGTATACGGGATCCGTTTTTGACGTTGTTTATATGCACGCGTAGGTAAAATATTGCTCTACAACTTTTGTTTAGACTTCATCGGCTAATTTTGAATTTAATTTTTATATTATTATTTTTAACAGACCGGGACAGGAAATCCGTTAAAAATTCATAACTTCTTCATCCGACGTCCGTTTTCGTTTGTCTTTTTACCGTTGTACTACTATTGATGAGACCTTCGATTCTCGTTTAGGTTGTGTCGGCTAAAAATCACTCGATCTAAAATTCGAGTTTTTAGCTGTCTACTGTTAAGCTGAAATTTAGAAAAATCATAACTTCCTCATACGAAGTCAGATTTGGGCGTTCTTTTTATACATACTCTCGGTTTAACGAACACTATGACTTTCGTTTAGATCACTACGGCTAAAAAATAGTTTATCAAAAACTCACTTTTTACGTCATTCGGCACCGTGCCGGTTTTGTCGCGAAACTTCGACAGGTCATAACTTCTTCGTTATAACTCGGATTTCGGTTTTCTTTATTTATCCGTAATCCTTTTCACGACCACTACAACTTTCTTAATAGATATCGGCTTTATCTAATATTTATTTTTGACACTCATTTTTATTCTTAATTAATTAAATCCTAGTAATTAAGCATAAAACACATAATATTCACATAATTCCTTTTCACTTCTTCAAAATGAGTTACAAAGGTTAACCTAGACTATCACGTCAATATTAATGCCTAGCCTAGAAACATGGGCGTTACAATTCTCTCCTCCTTAGGATGATTCTGTCCCCGTAATCACACATCAGTAAACAAATGCAGGTAGCGATCATCATGTCACTCTCCATTTCGCAGGTGAGATTTGGCCCATTCGTATGTTTCCAACGCACAAGCAATAAATCGACCATCTTGTGTCGCAACTTCTTAGTCTTACGGTCAACGATTGCCTCAGGTTCTTCAATTAACCTATTCTTTTCATCCAACCTTAATTCAGAAATTGGAATTATGTCGGGCACATCTCCCGTGAATTTTCTCAAATAACACTTATGAAAGGTATTATGAATACCCTCTAGTTCTTCTGGTAATTCTAGCTTGTAAGCTTGATTCCCAATCCTCTGAAGAACTTTAAACGGTCCAATAAACCTTGGACTCAATTTTCCCCTTTTACCAAATCTTATAAGTCCCTTCCACGGTGAGACTTTATGTAAAACCGAATCTCCAACTTCGAAGGATATCGGTTGTCTTTTCTTGTCAGCATATCTCTTTTGTCGATCTTGAGCTGCCAACATCCTTTCCCTAATCACTTTCAACTTTTCAGCAGTCTGATGGACTATTTCAGGTCCCATAAACTGCTTTTCCCCAGCTTCCAGCCAACATGAAGGCGTTCGACACTTTTCTCCATACAAAGCGTGATAAGGTGCCATCTTAATGCCCGAGTGGAAACTATTATTATAGGAAAATTCTACTAGAGGTAAGTGTCCATCGCAGTTACCTTGGAATTCCAGGGTACATGCTCTTAGCATATCGTCCAACGTTTGAATTGTTCGTTCTCTCTGACCATCGGTTTGCGGATGGTAAGCTGTACTCAAACACAACTTAGTACCCAATTCCTCTTGTAGACTCCTCCAAAACCTTGAAGTAAAACAGCTGTCACGATCTGATACAATCGTTAACGGAACACCATGAAGCCTCACAATTTCTTTTACGTAAGAATTCACAAGTTTATCCATAGACCATTTCTGGTTGGCTGCTATGAAATGCGCACTCTTAGTGAAGCAATCAACGACCACCCAAATCATGTCGTGACCGTTCCTTGTTCTGGGCAGTTTAGTCACAAAATACATGGTGATGGCTTCCCATTTACCCATGGGTACAGGTAAAGGTTCTAAACTCCTATACGGTTTCTGATGTTGTGCCTTAACCCTAGCACATGTTATATCAAATCCTCGGGATGTCATGTTCCGATACAGATCAAAAGCATAAACAAGACATTATAAGCCTTACAACAGTTATTTACAACTACTGGCCTATAATCCAAAAATCACTCATCATCATCCGACTATGATCGGGGTCCACTACCTGTAATATAAAAAGCTGAGTGCGTCAGGCTTGGGAGCCTGGTGAGCATATAGGGTTTTCAGCCCACAATAAATAAAATTATTATGCTTAAACATCCAACAACCAACCAAATTACCCAACCCCATTGTCTTATTTATTTCTTAAGGATTTTACCCTAAGAATCAACTATCACTCATTCCTAAGGATTCATCCTAAGGAATAGGCACAAAGTCACATCGTCGCCAGGGTTTATACAACAGGCACTAAGTCCATAGTTGCCAGGGTTTATACAACATGTGCTAAGTCCATAGCTCTTATTTATCGACAGTATTATTCACAGGAATATCCCTGCAATACAAGTCAATGGGTTTTTAGAGTATGACTGATGAACATATAGTTCACACACTTACAGGTTGCGAGTCTGCTAGTGTTCCACAGATCATCTAGAATAGTCCATGGTTGTCATCCATATTCTGCTGAATGACGGGGGCCAACGTTTGGGTAAGGGCTTTTCTCATATTTCACCACTCACCCTCATCTCATGATCTATATCACCGATCATTTCATTTATCCAACTCATCTTTCATCACATACCAACTATTTCATCTACCCATGTTTTACCCAACATTTTTGTAGATAAAAACAATTACATATACAGTTTGAATTATTTAAAAACCTGTATAAATCATTCCTTCAACATCCATCTCAAATAAACAAACAATATAGTTTCACATAGCACGTATTTTATATAAAATACTTCATATCTATGTGTAAGATGAAAGTGACTATACACCCACTTCATTTAATGATAATCGGCCAGCACTTCGTTTCCTAAAACGATCGTTTCTAATAAAACCGGGAGTTTTATTGAGAAACCGGGCTCTGCGAGGGTTGGGCTTCAAAACCGAAAAGATAAATTTCTCAGGCTTCTCGGGCACTTCGGGACGTGTTTCGGGTGTTTGGTATGATACCGGGGCTTTGGGGGAAGTCGAAATGATAAAGATATTGAAAGAGGGGTGTAAAATGGCAAAAATCCAATTTTACCCGGGTAATCTCGCAAGCCTTGTATTTATAGGCGAGGTCTGAAGGTCGGCCGAGAAGGGTGAGTCAGCAGTGAAGGCACGTGGCAGCAGGAGGCGATGGCACGCAGCGCACATGCGAAGGGCCACCTGTGCGAGGTTCGGACGCTACACGGGGCGAGGAGCGTCGGACGCCGGTTGGCTGCGACTTCGGTCAAATCCGGAAGCGGCACGCGTCGGACCGCGGTGGGACCAGCACTTCGGATGCGAGGGTTACGACACGCCTCGGATGACTCAGCAATTTCGGACACGTGGCACGCATAGAGCGAAGGTGACGTGGCCGAAGTCCCACCATGCGAAATTTCTCGGATTTAGCATTTTGTTCTCGATTTTTGTGCCAAAACTTCTAAAATCCATAACTTTCGCATACGGGCTCCGTTTTTTACGTTCTTTATATGCACGCGTAGGTAAAATTACGCTCTACAACTTTCGTTTAGACTTCGTCGGCTAATTTGGATATTAATTTTTATATTATTATTTTTAACAGACCGAGGCAGGAAATTCGTTAAAAATTCATAACTTCTTCATCCGACGTCCGTTTTCGTCTGTCTTTTTACCGTTGTACTATTATTGACGAGACCTTCGATTCTCGTTTAGGTTGTGTCGGCTAAAAATCACTCGATCTAAAATTCGAGTTTTTAGTTGTCTACTGCTAAGCTGAAATTTAGAAAAATCATAACTTCCTCATACGAAGTCCGATTTGGGGGTTCTTTTTATACATACTCTCGATTTAACGAACACTACGACTTTCGTTTAGATCACTAAGGCTAAAAAATAGTTTATCAAAAACTCACTTTTTACGTCATTCGGCACCGTGCCGGTTTTGTCGCGAAACTTCGACAGGTCATAACTTCTTCGTTATAACTCGGATTTCGGTATTCTTTATATATCTGTAATCCTTGTCACGACCACTACAACTTTCTTAATAGATATCGGATTTATCTAATATTTATTTTCGACGCTCATTTTTATTCTTAATTAATTAAATCCTAGTAATTAAGCATAAAACACATAATATTCACATAATTCCTTTTCATTTCTTCAAAATGAGTTACAAAGGTTAACCTAGACTATCACGTCAATATTAATGCCTAGCCTAGAAACACGAGCGTTACACTGACCCACATCCTGCTCCATGTCGTGTAATCGTCATACTGAAAATAAACACATAAATGTCAGGATCATACATATCCTCGAGAGGTCTCATACACTCTCCAAGTTTCCCGGTTCTGTCTCAACCTTCCTTGATTTGAGTACGGATCCTCTGCTTCCAGTAGTACGGGCCCATACTACCTTCCACATTTATCCGTACTTTCCTCAAGAACTGTCTTGACTTCACCAAGTCCCTTTACCGATACCTTTTTCTACTAATCCCGTCCTAGGCTCTCCTAGGGCACCCTCCGACCTACTCTTCGCCATCAGCTGCACTAGGAGTTCCCACTTCCTTCCCTAACTACCTTGTGAATACTGTTACATATCCGTTCACTAGTTAGTTAAAGTTAGTCAGGACCCTTATAGTACAAAGCAAGCAGCATTCGTGCATTGAGTAACCAATTCAGGCATAACCTATACAGGTTATCCTACTGCTGACTAAACAGTCCTAGCATACAGCTCATACAACAGGCACATAAGGCATCCTTCCTAGATCCTTAGCCCTATTCTAGCATGCAGTTCTCAAAATCATAAATCATATAACATAACATAACAAGTATGGGTATCTTGGGGAATACTTACTTGAGCTCGGCCGGTTGCACGCACCACACACCTTGTTCTTTCTCAAAACTCTTTGACTCAGATTTTTTTTTGAAAACCATTTTCCTTGTAAAAATCTTTTAATCCCTCAGTTTGAGTCCGGACACCCCCGAGGGTGTGTCCGAATCCCCCAGACTAGGGCTCTGATACCAACTTCTAACATACCAAATTTCAAGCCCAAAAATTTCGTTTTTAATTAAGTAATTCACAACATAGTTTGCCAAAACATTTCCCATGCCATGTCATTTGTAAAAAGAAGCATAACAATGTGTCTGAAAATCATATTCTCAAAAATAAAATAAATCAGAGTACATTCCCAGAAAACTCCATGCAGAAACCATGTGTGTGTGTGTGTGATGCGCTGCTACACCGCCGGCTCCTTCCCCTTGGACGAAGGGGTACCTGAAACCAAAACTAAAACTGTAAGCACAAAGCTTAGTTAGTTCCCCCATCATACCACATACCATACAATCACATAATATACATACTATCGGGCAATTCTGGGGCGCCCGTCCTACCCATGTCAAGCCATTCTGGGGTGCTGACCTACCCACGTCAAGCCATTCTGGGGAGCTGACCTACCCATGTCGAGCCATTCTGGGGTACTGACCTACCCAAGTCAGGCTATTCTGGGGTACCGACCTACCCTCCGGTCTTTCAACCGAACACGGGGACTATTTCACCCCTACTGCTAACAAATAATATCATATCTCAATCATGTTGTCGGTCATATCTGGGGTGTCCGACCTACCCGTTGGTCCTAACGACCGATTCAGGGACTAGTCCCCTCCTACTGATACTATCTCACATAACATAGCAGACTAGCTTAGTCACATATCAAGCAGACTAGCATACTCGCAAATCAAGCCACAGCAAACCAGACAATTATCACAAAGACAATCATCTCAGCTAAACAACTACTAGTGGGCCGGCCTTGGTGCCTTAGACCCACTTCTAGTGGAAGGTAACTCACCTTGATGTCGTGTAGTGTCTGAACTGTCCTTGGTGTGAAGGTCGGCTCTCCTCAACCCCTCAATCCCTACACGACAACCCTCAAGTCATCAAACAGAACAAACAACCCTAACCAGGGTCAATACTAAAACCAAGCAAAGTCACCATTGGTCAAAGTCAACACTCAGTTGACCTGACTCGCCGAGTTGGTCTACCAACTCGTCGAGTCCATGTTCCACTAACCCGATCCTACCCGGACTCCACTCGTCGAGTCTAGCAAGAACTCGGCGGGTTCTCCTTCATTCAAAACATCGGGACCATCTTCATCCGACTCGTCGAGTTCCTCCTTGAACTCGACGAGCTCATCTCCCTCATAAGAATGTGTCCGGTCTACGACTCGCCGAGTTGTATGAACAACTCGTCGAGTCCATCTTCAAATATTATGAGATTGACTTGGACTCGCCGAGTCTGTTCATCCACTCGTCGAGTCCCATGATTCCCAGGTCCCTTTTTATGACTAAACATCTACGAGACTTTTCCTTCCTAACAACTGTTCCATCCACAGAAAGGATTTGGTGGTCATTACACCGCGACTCACCGAGTCCCAAGAGCGACTCGTCGAGCTCATCCATGACCATTACTATACAGTCGATTTAAATGGGTCTTAACTCATCAAAACTATAGATCTGGTCCCCTAATGTCCATTTTACACGTAAAGTTTCCAACTTGGTGCACATGCAAGGGGCCTTTGGCTCAAAAGGCCATAAAAAGTGATCGACAAGGTGCATGGGGCTCTCATGGCCATAAAGTTGGCACATTTATGCCATGAGACCCTTCCAAATGTCTCAGATCTGAAGTCAAGACCTCATATAACACTCCACAATTCCGAATATGGCTTAGAAAGCCATAAATGTGCCCAAAACCCAAGTCCAAAGATGAATAAACACATAGAAGACCAAGACAGGGGCATTTTACCTTGATTGAGCTGAAAATGGAACTAGATCCCTGAATCTCTAAGCCCCAACTCGAACTCTCAAGCTTCCTTCTTCTTCTCCAAGCTATACAACCCACCAAATGTACCAAAATGGCCTTAGAACACACAAAAACGACTAGGGTTTCAATACACAGCTTTCTGGGAGTGATAAGGGCGATGGAGGCCAAGATAAAGTGTTTAAATAGGGTGCAAACCCTAAATATTAGGGTTTTGTCCAGACAGCTCCTACTCGTCGAGTCGGTCTTCCGACTCGTCGAGTAGGTCACTTAAACCCCCGATCAACAGTCGAGTCTACTCGGCGAGTTGGGCCTCCAACTCGCCGAGTCCCAGGGTAAATTGCAATAATCCTTGAATTTAAATACGTACCAGGAATCGAGTGTTACAGTTAAAACATGAATTAAGTCCTTAAACTAACTTTGTGAGCATCAAACACTTGCATGGTTGTAGCTTAACCATCAAGGTCCGATTTTTATGACTATAAATGCTTCCAAGACCTCAAAAGGACAACACTTGCATGGCCCACCTTGCCCCAGCATATTGGGCTCCTACACTTCCTCCCATAAAGCATATTGAAGGGAGGTCGGTCGATACTGGCATGATAGCTATTATTATAGGAAAACTCCGCCAAGGGAAGGTAGGTATCCCAGCTACCACCGAAGTCTAAAACGCACGACCGTAGCATATCCTCCAAGGTCTCGATGGTCCACTCGCTCTGACCATCTGTCTGCGGGTGGAAAGTCGTGCTGAAGTGCAGGCGAGTCCCCAACTCATCATGAAATTTCTTCCAAAATATGGAAGTGAATCTCACATCTCTGTCAGAATTCACAGAAACCGGCACCCCACGCCGAGCAACCACCTCCCTGATGTAGATGTCTGCCAACTTCTCAACCGAAATACTCTCCTGAATCGGTATGAAGTAGGCACTCTTGGTCAATCGATCCACGATGACCCATATCACGTCCACTCTGCATGTCGTCCGAGGTAACTTCGGAATGAAGTCCATAGTGATCTCCTCCCACTTCCACACATGGATATCCAACGACTGCATTTTTCCGTGCGGTCTCTGGTGCTTTGCCTTGACTTTCCTACAAGTCAAGCATCTCTCAACGTACCAGGCTACATCCCGCTTCTTGCAGGGCCACCAATAGTCAGGACGATGATCCCTATACATCTTCGTCGCCCCAGGATGGATAGAAAATCTAGATTTGTGCGCCTACTGAATCCGAACCTGGCGCACACCCCCAAGATATGGAACCACTAGTCAATAGCTCGCGGTTGTCATAGTCGAAGGAGGAAATCTGACCCACAATACGCTCACTCTTCCGATGTTCCTCTTTCAGTGTAACAACCGGTTACTTTGGGTCAATAAAAGTCAAACAATTCAAACCAAAAGTCAGTTATGTCAACAAAAGTCAAATAGTTAGAATTGAATCATAAAAATTCACTTTGCTTTTGAGGTTTTCGGTTTTAGGAATCAAATATCACATACCTTTGGACCGAGAACCCTTTGGACCGAGAATCCTTTGGACCGTGAACCCTTTGACCGAGAACCCCTAGACCGAAATCTCTTAGGTTGAAGTCCCACCTAGACCGAAAACCTTGGTTCTCGGTTGGAGCTTGGACCGAAATCAAGGTGATTTCGGTGGGATAGGCGGAAAACACCCACCTTATCCGGTGGAACTCTTTCCAATGTGATATAATCCACATACCAATGCAAATGGCACATCATCTTTTACCCCCATATATATATATATATATATATATATATATATATATATATATATATATATATATATATATATATATATATATATATATATATATATATATATATTTGGCAGAAAACCTTCCTCTCATTTCTCATTTTACACTTCAAAATTTCCCTCAATCTGCTCTCAAGAAATGAATACAACTCCATACGTTTACCCGAAGAACATCTTTAAATCTTCATATAATTACCCAGAATCATCAAGAACACTTCCCAGAAAAACCATTTCTTCAAGGATAATTCTTAGGATTTGGTAAGTTCTCTTGTCTAATTTAGTGTTTTTACAACACTATACATGTTAAGTTCAACTAATTTAGGCACAATATTATGTGTTTAAAACTATTAGGATACAACTATTTTCACGTGTTCTAACTTGAAGAACATCGCCCCTCACATTGTTATCGAGCCAAGAACACACTCGAGGTGAGTTCATACCCCTACAGTTTTTCATCATTTTTCTTTCTTTTAGGGGGGGGGATACAACTAAAACACAAGAAAACTTGGGTTAATATACAAACTGTTACAATTGTATTTTCACAAAATATATATATACATATGGGTACAAATTTGATATATAATAAAACTTTAACCCTTTTGTAACATGTTGAGCAAAAAGGGTATAATTATATAAACATACATATATAATTATTTCATTTCATTTTTATTATCATGGTAAATTGATAATAGCATACAAATGATTCATTATTTTAACAAAACATTTATATAAAAAATAATAGGTATAGTTTATGGAACATTCACACTTTTTTACCCTTTTGGGGGCAAAGAAATAATTGTTTAAAAGAATAATTATTTTTTTATACTAGGTAAACACTATAAAAGGATAATACATACATTTACAAGAATATGAGTTTTCATTACACTACACGTAAATCGTCAATACAGCTTTGTGAGACATATCTTCACCATACTTACGAAAGTACATACTAAAGTTCCTGTATTATAACCAGAATCTCCCGTAAGAGAGCGTGACACTTCTGTATAGATCTATAAGGGGCTGACAATCCCGCACCTAAACTGTTAGCTACAATTAGACCTGCAGGTCTGGGGTGACAAAGGTCGTACCATTCCGACGTCTGAAGAACGTCGTACATGCCATCTAGGTCATTAGCATGGTTATAATAACTCACAAGGGGTATTAACTATATGTTTGGTTTACGAATACATACATATCTTCAAATGGTTTTATTTAGATAAAACTACATTACACAGTTTTCCAATACAATACAATTTACATTCATGGAAAATGAATTCAAATGGTTTTATATACGAATAAAACCAGATATTACTATTTTAAGTATGGAAAATACTTGTACATTTCGGTCTTGGAGCATTTAATACTACAACTCATTTCTAAAGGAAATATTGGATTTTCTGGAAGAACACGTTACCATTTTCAAGGAACAAAGACATATCTTTCTCATTCAAAATACTTATGAACTCACGAACTTAAATGTTGACACTTTTTTTAAAACCACTTGTATTCTCAATGAATCAGTACACAGGTACCCACACAGGTTTTGTGAAGACGGAGCTTAGGATTGTTACGTCTTATATTTTTATCGTATGTTTTTGGAGTCAAACAAACAATGATTCGAACTCAATGTAAATATTAAATTATCAATATGATGGATGTAATTCTTTGATCTCTATTATTCATTTGTTATGATACTGTTCATGAAAGTCATCCACCCCCAGACGTTTCCTCCATTTTATCCCGGTTTGGGGGTGTGACAGATTGCTATCAGAGCATTGTTTATAGTGAACTAAGTATATCAAACAATGTAAGATATACGACTATAAATACAATGGGGCTAAAACGCTCTGACTAAAAGTATACTTTTAAAATATAAGTATTTTTATAAAAGTATACATACATACATGAATACTAGAACAATGTCGTAATAAGAACCATATAAAAGTATTTAGATAAGTTGGACACTACGGTTAGGCCTAGATAGTTATGTAATAATATATGGAATAAATATAGCCTGATCAACGATATTTATGCGAGATATGACCAACATGTGTTCAGGAATCATCGTGGTGAATAACGAGTCTAAAACATACCAATACCCCATACAAGGAAACTCTAGTACCAAACACAAAGTTTAAAATACTATAGGAGGATTTTATGATACTATAGGACTACACACTTAGGCCATTTATGTGTCTTTCATGCCATTATTCTTATACAGTCGACATAAACAGGCCTATAGTTAAGATGTTCTAATTCGAAAACATCTTTAAAACTTATGGCAGAAAGATGCCACCACGTAAATTTATCAGGCGTGTCAACAACACACCACCAACTCCACCACCGCCACCACCTCCAAAGATGGAAACTGTCATTTTCCAAGCTGCTGTAACAGCCGTTGTGGTAGCCGCCATGGCATAAATCAGCATAAATGGCGCCAGTGGGTCAGGAGGAGGTACCAATAATACCAACCAGGGAGACAGTCAGGGACACCAAAGGGAATGTTCCTACAAAGACTTCACTAGTGGCAAACCAAAGTCTTTCGATGGCACGAGAGGTGTCATTGCCCTAACCAGGTGGTTCGAGAAAACAGAGTTAGTGTTCCAAATTCGCGCATGCCCAGAAACTAGCAAGGTCAAATTCGCAGCCTGTGCATTCATGGATAGAGCCCTCTCCTGGTGGAACGGTTATGTCAAATTGCTTACTCTCCCAGTGGCCAACACCATGAGTTGGGAAGACTTGAAAATTATGATGTTAGCAGAATACTGCCCGAGGGGCGAAGTACAAAAGCTAGAGCAAGAGATCTGGAATCTTACAATGAAGGACTCTGACATTGCAGCCTACACTGCCAAGTTTAGCGATCTAGCAGTATTATGTCCCGGGATGGTCACCCTGGAAAGTAAAAAGATTGAGTGATACATCTAAGGACTATCCCCCCAGATTCAAGGAAACGTGATATCTGCAAACCCACCTACTTTTGACAGTGCCATATGCTTGGCACAAACACTTGTGGATCATGGAGTCCGCCAGGGCTTTATGATAGCTATTCCCGAGCAAGAAAAAGGGAGTGACAATAAGAGAAAGTTTTGGAACAAGAGGAAGGGACAACCAACATAAGAGCCCACAAAGAAACAACAAATTGTGGCAGTTCACGCTGCTACTGTTCCTACCGCTACATCATCCGCCAAACAATATGTTGGAACTCTCCCAAAATGTAACAACTGCTACTTTCATCATTATGGAGCCTACAGAGAGATGCACTAAAATAATTTCAACAAGAAGGGGCATACTACCCGCTTCTGTAAGGCACTGGCACAATAAACCACCCAAACCGCTAATGCCTAGGTGAGCCAGTCTTGCTATTGATGTGGTGAAATGGGGTATTTCAAGAGGGATTGTCCAAAAGCAAGGAATGCCAGAGGTGTGGGAAGAGTTTTAACGATGGGGCATGAGGAGGCCGTGAATGATCCTATCGTGGTTACCGGTATGTTCCTCCTCAATAATTCATATGCATGCATACTTTTTGATAGTGGTGCGAGCAAAGTTTCGTGAGCCACAAGTTTAAACACTTACTTAAACAAAATCTCCAATCACTAAATGACACATTCACCATAGAAATGGCAAACGGAAAGGCGAAGAGCACTAACAATATATACATAGGATGTACCCTCACTCTAAACAACTATTCTTTCCAAATCGACCTAATGACGGTCACAATAAAACGTTTTGATGTCCTCATTGGCATGGATTGGTTAAGTCCTCACCATGCTGATAACTTGTGGTACGAAAAAGTCGTTCGCCTTAATCTACCAAGTAATGAAACCCTCGTCATTTATGGCGACAAACCCGACACGAACCTTCAAATCATCTCTTGCGTCAAGGCTCAAAAGTATTTACGCAAGGAATACTACGCCTTCTTAGCTCATGTGGTGGATAAAAAACAAGAGGTAAAAGACATCAAAGATATACCCAAAGTCTGTATCTTCCCCGACATATTTCCCGAAGATCTCCCAGGAGTACCACCCGAACGCCAAGTCGAATTCAGAATCAACTTAATTCCCGGAGCCACCCCTGTAGCCAAATCTCCATACCGTTTAGCACCGGTAGAAATGCAGGAATTGTCCAGCCAACTGAACAAAATGCTAAGAAAAGGATTCATCAGATCAAACTTCTCGCCTAGGGGAGCACCGGTCTTGTTCGTGAAGAAGAAGGATGGATCATTCAAATGTGCATAGACTACCGGGAACTAAATAAACTCACTATAAAAACCAACATCATTTACCTCTAATCGACGACCTCTTCGACCAAGTACAAGAATCAAGGTACTTCTCAAATATCGATCTAAGATCCGGGTACCACCAGCAGCGAGTCCAGGAAGAAGATGTTCCCAATACCGCATTCAGAACTCACTAAGCCCACTATGAGTTCGTAGTAATGCCCTTCGGATTAACAAATGCACACGCGGTGTTCATAGACCTGATGAATCGGGTATGCCGACCTTACATAGACAAATTCTTGATAGTATTTATTAATTATATACTAGTCTACTCACGAACTAAGGAAGAACACAGTCAGCACCTACGACAAGTCTTAGAAACATTAAGGGCGGAGAAATTGTATGCGAAGTTCTCGAAATGTGAATTTTTGATTCGAAAGGTGGAATTCCTAGGTCACGTGGTCAACGAGGAAGGGATACATGTGGATCTCTCCAAAATCAAGGCAATCAAAAACTGGGCGACCCCAAGAACACCAACTGAAATTCGTCAATTCTTAGGCCTCGCTGGCTACTACATGAGGTTGATACAAAACTTCTCCAGGATCGCAAAGCCACTCACCACCTTGACTTAGAAGGGTGTAACCTTCAACTGGGAGGAGAAACAAGAAACTACGTTCCAAACACTAAAGTAAGCCCTATGCAGCGCCCCGATCTTGTGCCTCCCAGAAGGGACGGAAGATTTTGTAGTTTACTGCAATGCGTCCAAACAAGGGCTAGGCTGTGTACTTATGCAACGAGGAAAAGTTATTTCCTATGCCTCGAGAAAACTTAAGAATCAGGAAGTCAACTACACCACACATGACCTCGAACTGGGAGCAGTAGTATTTCCTCTGAAGATATGGAGGCACTACCTTTATGGTATGAAGTGCACAATATTCACGGATCATAAGAGTCCCCAGCATATCTTCGACCAAAAGGAACTCAACATGAGGCAACGACGATGGGTAGAACTACTAAATGATTACGAATGCGAGATTCTCTATCATCCGGGCAAGGCCAATGTAGTAGCAGATGCCCTTAGTCGAAAAGAATACTCGGGCCGCCGAGTAAAGTCATTAACCATGACCATCCATTCACTCTTGTCCACGCATATCAAAGAGGCTCAACTGGAAGCCTTGACACCCGAAAATGTGGCAGGTGAAGCCTTAACAGGAATGGATAAAAACTTGGAAGTTAAGGGTGATGGTGTTCGTTATCTCATGAATCAGATATGGACACCGAAGTTCGGTGGGTATAAAGACGTTGTCATAAAAAAAAGCTCACAAGACCAGATACTCCGTTCATCCCGGTTTAGAGAGGATGTACCTAGACCTCAAGAAACTTTATTGGTGGCCAAACATGAAGGCAGAAATCGCTACCTATATGGGCAAGTTCTGACTTGCGCCAAGGTCAAGGTAGAATACTAGAAGCCTTTGGGTTTACTGCAACAACCAGATATACCCGAATGGAAGTGGGAACGGATAACCATGGATTTTGTAACCAAGTTACCCAAGACAACGGGTGGTCTTGACACCATTTGGGTAATTGTTGACAGGTTGACCAAATTCGCGCACTTCCTACCAATAAAGGAGACCGATAAGATGGAGAAGCTAACCAGGACATACATCAAAGAGATCGTGCGATTGCACGGTGTGCCAATATCCATTATCTTCAACAGAGATAGTAGATTTACCTCACGGTTTTGGCAATCACTACAAAAGTCCTTAGGAACCAAACTAGACATGAGTACAGCGTAACATCCTCAAACTGACGGAAAAAGAGAGAGAACTGTTCAGACGCTGGAAGACATGTTGAGAGCTTGTGTGATCGACTTTGGTAAAGATTGCGATACCCATTTACCACTCGTCAAATTCTAATACAATAACATCTATCACACTAGCATCAAAGTCGCACCATTCGAAGCCCTCAACAGACGCAAGTGCAGATCACCTTTGTGTTGGGCTGAAGTGGGTGACACACAACTAGCAAAGAGGCAAGTTCCTGACAGCACTCTCACCGGCCCTGAGATCATAAGGGAGACAACAGAGAAGATCGTCCAAATTCGAGAACGACTAAAAGAATCTAGAGATCGGCAAAAAAGCTATGCAAATAAGCAACGCAAACCCTTAGAATTGCATGTTGGTGACCACGTTTTGTTAAAGGTATCACGCTGGAAATGAATGATACGTTTTGGAAAACGTGGAAAACTAAAGCCAAGGTGCATCGGGTCATTCGATATTCTCGCTAGAATCGGCCCGGTGGCTTACAAACTTCAACTACCGCAGGAACTTAGCAACATACACCCCACTTTCCACGTGTCCAATCTAAAGAAGTGTATGTCCCATGAGACTCTTGTAACCCCACTCGGTGAAGTCGAGATAAACGAGAGTCTACACTTCGCAGAGGAACCTGTGGAAATCATGGACATGGAGATCAAAAGAACGAAACAAAGTTGTATACCTATAGTGAAGTTCCGCTGGAACGTCAAGCGAGGACCTGAATTCACTTGGGAACGAGAAGATCAGATGAAACAAAAATACCCGCATCTTTTACCTAGTTCATGACCACCCACTTTAGAAATAATTTCGGGATGAAATTCCTTCTAACGAGGGGATAATGTAACAACCGGTTATTTCGGGTCAATAAAAGTCAAACAAGTCAAACCAAAAGTCAAATATGTCAACAAAAGTAAAATAGTTAAAATTAAATCATACAAATTCACTTTGCTTTTAAGGTTTTCGGTTTTACGAATCAAAAATCAAAAATCACATACCTTTGGACCGAGAACCCTTTGATCGAGAACCCCTAGACCGAAATCTCTTAGGCCGAAGTCCCACCTAGACCGAAGACCTTGGTTCTTGGTTGGAGCTTCGACCGAAATCAAGGTGATTTCGGTGGGGATAAGCCAAAAACACCCACCTTATCTAGTGGCACTCTTTCCAATGTGATATAATCCACATACCAATGCAAATGTCACATCATCTTTTACCCCCATATACATATTTGGCCGAAAACCTTCCTATTATTTCTCATTTTACACTTCAAGAATTTCCTTCAATCTGCTCCCAAGAAACGAACACAACTCCATACGTTTACCCCAATAACATCTTCAAATCTTCATATAATTACCCAGAAACATCAAGAACACTTCCCAGAAAAACCATTTCTTCAAGGATAATTCTTAGGATTTGGTAAGTTGTCTTGTTTAAATTAGTGTTTTTACAACATTATACATGTTAAGTTCAACTAATTCACGCACAATATTATGTGTTTAAAACTATTAGGATACGGCTATTTTCACGTGTTCTAACTTGAAGAACATCGCCACTCACATCGTTATCTAGCCAAGAACACACTTCAGGTGAGTTCATACCCCTACAGTTTTTCACGATTTTTCTATGTTTTAAGGGGGGAATACAAGTAAAACACAAGAAAACTTGTGTTAATATACAAACCGTTACAATTGTATTTTCACAATATATATATATATATATATATATATATATATATATATATATATATATATATATATATATATATATATATATATATATATATATATATATATATATATATATACACCAAAGGGTCAATGGCCTAGCGGTATGGAGTGACCATCTCATATGAGAGGTTAGGGGTTCAAGTCTCGGTGGAGACATAGGTAGTTATTTAGGTGTAGATTAGTTAGTTTTTCGTTTCAAAAAAAAAAATATATATATATATATATATATATATATATATATATATATATATATATATATATATATATACATATCGGTACAAATTTGATATACAATAAAACTTTAACCCTTTTGTAACATGTTGAGCAAAAATGGTATAATTATATAAACATACATATATAATTATTTCATTTCATTTTTATTATCATGGTAAATTGATAATAGCATACAAAGGACATTATTTCAACGAAACATTTATATAAAGTATAATAGGTATAGTTTATGGAACATTCACACTATTTTACCCTTTTGGGGACAAAGAAATAATTGTTTAAAAGAATAATTATTTTTTTTATACTAGGTAAACACTATAAAAGGATAATACATACATTTACAAGAAAATGAGTTATAGTTACACTACACGTAAATCGTCAATACAGTTTTGTGAGACATATCTTCACCGTACTTACCAAAGTACATACTAAAGTTCTTGTATTATAACCAGAATCTCCCGTAAGAGAGCGTGACAGTTGTGTTTAGATCTATACGGGACTGACAATCCCGCACCTTAATTGTTAGCTACAGTTAGGCCAGTAGATCTGGGGTGACAAATTTCATACCATTCAGACGTCTAAAGAATGTCGTACAAGCCATCTAGGTCATTAGCATGGTTATAATAACTCACAAGGGGTATTAACTATACATTTGGTTTACAAATACATACATATCTTCAAATGGTTTTATTTAGATAAAACTACATTCCACTATTTCCAGTACAATACAGTTTACATTCTTGGAAACATGCATTCAAATGCTTTTATATACGAATAAAACTACTGATTACTATTTTAAGTATGGAAACTACTTGTACATTTCGGTCTTGGAACATTTAGTGCTATAACTCATTTCTAAAGGAAATATTGGATTTTCTGGAAGAACACATTACCATTTTCAAGGAACAAAGACATATCTTTCTCATTCAAAATACTTATGAACTCACCAAGTTAAATGTTGAAACTTTTTCAAAACCACTTGAATTCTCAAGGAATCAGTACACAGGTACCCACACAGGTTTTGTGAAGCCAGAGCTTAGCATTGTTACGTCTTATTTTTTTGTCGTATGTTTTTGGATTCAAACAAACAATGATTCGAACTCAATGTAAATATTAAATTATCAATATGATGGTTGTAGCGTTGATCTCTATTATTCAATTGTTAGGCTATTGTTCATGAAAGTCATCCACCCCCAGACGTTTCCGCTGTTTTATCCCGGTTTCGGGGTGTGACATTCATAGCCTCCTGCCGAGCATCCCAAATCTGCTAGAAAAGTGGAGTCACCACTGTCATCCTCAGACAGATGTATCTGATCAGGGCCGCGAATGCCTTGAGGCTAAGTGCATCGGCCACAACATTGGCCTTCCCCGGGTGGTAGAGGATCTCGCAATCGTAATCCTTCACCACATCTAACCACCGCTACTGCCTCATGTTCAGATTTGGTTGGTCCATCAAGTACCTCAAGATCTTGTGATCCGTGTAAATGGTACAACGGACCCCATAGAGATAGTGTCGCCAAATCTTGAGGGTGAAAACAACCGCCCCCAACTCCATGTCGTGCGTCGAGTAATTCGCCTCGTGAGGCTTCAGCTGCCTCGAGCCGTACGCGATGACGTGCCCTCTCTGCATCAACACTACTTCCAAACCCGAGATAGACGCATCACAATACACTACAAAATCCTCCACGCCCTTTGGCAGATCTAAGATTGGCGCCTCACACAACCTCTGTCTCAAAGTATCGAAAGTTGCCTGTTGCTCAGGCCGCCAGCGGAAAGTCACCGACTTCTTCGTCAGCCGGGTCAGTGGTACCGCTATCTTGGAGAAATCCTGGATGAATCCCTGATAATAGCCTGCTAAATCGAGAAAGCTCCGAATCCCGTACATAGACCTCGGAACCTCCCATCTCATCACGGCCAATACCTTGGCCGGGTCGACCAGTATACCGTTTTGGTTGACGAGGTGCCCCAGAAACTGCACCTCGCGCAACCAAAACTCACACTTGGAGAACTTTGCAAAAAGTCTCTCCTTCCTCAGCGTCTCCAATACCTCTCTCAAGTGCTCCTCGTGCTGCTCCTGTATCTTGGAATAAACTAAGATATCATCAATAAAGACTATTACAAACCGATGCAACATCGGTCTGCATACGCGGTTCATGAGATCCATGAACATGGCAGGAGCATTGGTGAGCCCAAACGGCATCACCACGAACTCATAGTGACCATATCGAGTCTGAAAGGCTGTCTTCTATACATCCTCGTCTCTGACTCTCATCTGGTGGTAGCCTGAATACAAGTGGATATTGGAAAACCAAGATGCTCCCTGAAGCTGGTCAAACAGGTCATCAATCCTCGGGAGGGGATAACGGTCCTTCTTCTTTACAATTAGGATCGGGGCTCCCCATGGTGAACTGATCAGCCTGATAAACCCCTTGTCTAACAGCTCCTGTAGCTGTGTGGACAACTCCTGCATCTCGGGAGAAGCCAACCGATACGGTGCCTTGGTTATCAGAGCCGCACCCAGAACTAGGTCAATGCTGAACTCCACCTGACGCTCCGGAGGTACCCCATGCAAGTCCTCCGGGAACACGTCTGGATACTCCTTCATAACTGGCACATCTTCCACGGTCGCCTTACCCTCCTCCCAGGTATCCATAACATAGGCGACAAAACCTGCACATCCCTGATGAAGGTAGTGTCTGGCTCTCGCTGCTGAACATAAGATCGGTCCATGTGGCGGTCTCTCACCCTGGATCACCAGCTCTCCCCCACTTGGGGTCCTGACCCAAACCAACAGCTACTCGCAGTCGATCACCACCCCATTAAGGCTCAACCAATCCATTCCTATGATGACCTTGTTCCCACTAAAGGAATGGGAACCAAATCCACGAGGTAAAGTTCGGTATACATCCTCAGTACACAATCTCTATAAACCTCTGATACCCGGACGGATCGGTCGTCTGTAATCTCAACCTCTAAAGGACAATCTAACCTGCCTGAAGGCTCAGTAAACCTCTTGCTGAGTCCAAGAGAAACGAAAGATCGGGTAGCTCCCGAGTCAAATAACACCAACATTGGGATATCGTTCACATGGAACGATCCTAAAACAAAATACATCAAACATAAATATCAAAACTGAAACATAGTAAAAGATAGGGAGAAGAAACATATACGTCACCACATCGATTGCGACGCGCGCCTCCTCGACGGTCAGCTGGAAGTCTCGGCTCCTCACCACAGTAGCATCTGGCTTGTCCTGTCAGCCATCTGTGATTAGTAGGGTCGCTGGTGTTGGGTCCACCACTGGGGCTCCTGATACCAATCTCGGGCAGTTGGCCTTTTTATGGTCCTTCTGATTGCAATGGAAGCAAATCAGGTCTGATGTATGAATGGTGGGGGTAGGGGTAGTACAACCCCTGCCAAATTGCCCAGTCTTGTCGCACTTATAGCAGCCTGATCCCCAGCTCTGCAAACTACCTCGTATGGCTTGCTGCATTTCCCACAGCGGCTCCAGCCCTGATGGCCCTTCGACCTCGAATCGAATCCCTTGGGTTTCTTTGTTGAAACCCCAGTCGTCTGCCGAGTCTCCGCATTCCTCTTCCTTATGTGCTCTATATCAATCTCCCTCTCTCGTGCCCTGGCTATCAAGTCCTCCAAAGTCGGGCACGCCGAGTAACCGCTATGTTTTCGAATGTCATCTCTCAACATGTCATGGTACCGGGTTTTCTTCATCTCCTCATCACCCGCGTATTGAGGCACCAACAAGGCCTCTTCCTGAACTTGGCGGTAATCTTCACCACTGTCTCAGTAGTCTGTCTTATACCCAAGATTTCCCTAGCTAGCTACTGAATCTCCACAGCTGGCTCAAACTCGACCCGAAATCTGATCATAAAGTACGACCATGTCATAGCCTCAATGGTTGGGGCTCCCAAAGTGTCACTGACTACCTCCCACTAGTCTCTAGCTCTTTCTCTCTCTCTCTCAAACAACCAGCAGCATACCTAACCTTCAACCCCTCAGGGCAGAAGCTCATCAACTATGCAGACTCGATGTCTGCAATCCACCTCCTAGCCACAATGGGGTATTTCACCCCGCTGAAGTCTGACACACCACATCCCTGGAATCCTTGAAGGAGAGCGTGCGAGTCCCTGACTGGCCAGGTGCCATGTCACTCCTGAATGCACTAAGGCGATCCTCCATCAGCACAATGATACCCTCCTTGATCGACCCAAAAATCATCGGGGTCGCTGTAAGTCCCAAACAATGAACCAACTAGTGATCAAATGAGATCAAACAACAAATTATAAATCAAGAAGAAGAAGAAATGAGATCAATCCAAATGCACACGATTGTATTTCACAAAATCGTCTGGTATAATGGAATTACAATGCTCTTACCGAAAACTGCTAACCTCTAACTGGTCATGTCAGACTCCTTTTGTATGGAAAACAAATGAACAAACCAACTCACAACCAAAAACACCAAGGGACCGAAATCAAGGCTGATTTCGGTCCAACCAACCGAAAACACAAATAATCCCTAACAAACTATAACAAAGACAACAAAATATATATGCCTAGCACAAACCAACAAAATAGGTCCTAATAATGTCCCCCTTGGTTTGATTCATGACTGATCTCAAGGCTTGTCAACGATTAGCACAGCTAAGCTTCCCATAGCACAGGCCCACATCCTCTTGTTTATGATTTCAGCAACCATGCGAGTGAATTCTTTAGCAGCAACCTCCAAAATTTCATCATTGACAACGATCTGATGCTCTACCAGAGTACAGATATCACGCTCACCGAACTGTAATAGATCTTTCGCTTCAAGAAGACGAAGAGTACCAGTCGGAAGCTTGATCACGGCAGTGGCTGTGGCCTCATCAAAAACCCAATATTCCATATTATCCAGAGAACCATCAGGTGGCTGCTGAATAATAGGAATATGCTTCATCTACTTGGTGGGAGGCCACATCACATTCTTCACGGGTCAGTTGGTGTTGGGTTTAAGTACACCTTTTACTTTCTTCACGAAATAATCCGCAGTCTTCATCCCATCGAACTTTCTCTTTATTTGAGTCTCCAAGAAAAGCTTGAATTTAGTTCCAGGAGGGTCATTTGATGGGTTGTGGAAGGGAGCACTAGCTAATTCTGTAAGATGAACTTTATTCCAAGAACTAAAGTCGTTTTGATGCTCGTAGTACTCCACTTTGCCACTACTTCTTTTGACCACCCAGATATTCTTCTTGTTGTGAAATCCCCACACTTTTATTCCCGATCGATCGCCGTACTTAGTTAAGAATCTTCTTGTACCGAGCTCACTGACACTACTCAAGGCCGATCTCCAGGAACATTTTGATCGGAGTTTTTTATGAAGAGCAATTGCCCTTTTCCTTGAGTCTTGGCTTGCCTCTGAGCTCACTTCAAGATTACTCTGGGATCAGTATTAGCAAGTTCATTATCGAATCGGTCAACAATACGAGTTGCACTGGTCTGACGAGGAATATCTTGAGATGATGGGACAGGTGTACGTGGGTATGCACTAGCTTCACCAGGCTCATTGACAGATGTTTTGAATTTGTCGCCAAATTCACTGATTAGCTTACTCTTCAAATCAAAGTATCCAGCAGAAAGAGCACCAAGAATTAGATGAAGATCAGAAATATGCATTGAATTTTGAGCATTTTCTCTCTCAAGCTCAGAAACTATAACATCCAGAGTTCCAATCCGGACATCTTTCTCAATAAGCCTGATGAAGCTAATGCATCCCCAAGTATAAATAGTGTGTTTTTAGGCATGTTTTAGATGTGAGACAATAGAGAAGAGGGTGGGAACCCGCTAAAGGGGCTGTCATTGTCGACAGGGTGTTCTAGAGAGAGAAAGTTGAGAGAATGTGTGTGTGTGTGTGTGTGAATCTTGTGTACCGGATCATCATTGAATATTAATGTGTTCATTGAAGATTCATCTTGTTCTTTTTCTTCTTCTTCTCCATTCTATCTTGCATCATCCACTTGACTGGGATTCCGCACCATCAAGTGGATCTGATTGATACAAAAAAGCGATTTAGGGACTTACAAGTGGTATCAAAGCTTAAATCAAATAAAGACAGTCAAAACTCGAGCAAGATCACGATTGACACTAGATTGGTTCTGATACCAATTGTAAGTTCCAAACAATGAACCAACTAGTGATCAAACGAAATCAAATAGCAAATGATAAATCAAGAAGAAGAAGAAACGAGATCAATCAAAATGCACACGATTGTATTTCACAAAATCGTCTGGTACAATGGAATTACAATGCTCTGGCCGAAAACTGCTAATCTCTAAGTGGTCATGTCAGACTCCTTTTGTATGGAACACAAATGAACAAACCAACTCACAACCGAAAACACCAAGCGACCGAAATCAAGGCTGATTTCGGAGCAACCAACCAAAAACACAAATAAGCCCTAACAAACTATAACAAAGCCTACAAAATATATATGCCTAGCACAAACCAACAAAATAGGTCCTAAAAGTCGCCTCAAGGATGCCTCTCATAATCTCGGATGCTATGAACTCACGCAATACATCATCGACTGGCTTGGAACCCAAACCTGACCCAGACCCTGAACCTCCTGCTCCATGACGTGTCACCACAATTCTGAAACAAAACACACAATCGTCAGGGTCATTCATAACCTCGAGAGGTTTCACACACACTACAAGTTCCCTGGTTCTATCTTAGCCATTCTTGACTCGAGTATGGATCCTCTGCTTTTAGTAGTACGGGACCATACTACCTTCCATATCTATCCGTAGTTTCCTCAAGGATTGTATCGACTTCACCAAGTCCCTTCTACTACTATTGCTCTCTATGCTAATCTCATGCTAGGCTTACCATTGGGTAATCTCCGACCCACTCTCCGCCATCAGCTGCATAACAATCCCTGCTACCTTTCCATAACTAGCTTACGAATACCATTACATATCACTAAGACCAGATAATTCTTCGAATGAGAAGTCCTACCCTACAAAAGGTGGACTCAAACAAGAGCTGCGAAATAGGGCTAGACCTAACCTTCTGAAATTATTTACTCCTCTTAATATGTAACTTAACGTATTCGTTTACTAGTTAATTAAAGATAACTAGAACTCCTAAAAGCACAAAGCAAGCAACATTCAAGCGTTGAGTAACAAAAACCAAGCATATCCTAATCAGGCCATCAAATCGCTGACTAATCAGTACTAGCACGCAGTTCAATAAGCTCATGTAATAGGCATACAAGGCATCATTCCTAGATCCTTAGCCCTACTCTAGCATGCAATTCTCATACACATACAATAGGCATATAAGGCATCCTTCCAAGATCCTTAGCCCTAATCTAGCATGTAGTTGTCATAATCATATCATATATCATATCAAACATGTATGGGTATCTTGGGGAAACTTACTTGAGCTCGGCCGATTGCACGCATCACACTCCTTGTTCTTTCTCAAAACCCTTAATTTTAAATTTTAGAAAAATAATTTTTCTTGTAAAAACCTTTCAAGCCCTCGATTTGAGTCCAGACACCCCGGAGGTGTGTCCGAATCCCTCAAACCAAGGCTCTGATACCAACTTGTAACACCTTTAACTTTAAAATCTGAAATTTTCATTTTTAAGTTAAAAAATCATAAAACAAACCATTTCATTTTTCCCAAAACCGTGAAAACATAAAATAGTTTATTTGTGCAATCCATGATACATATAAAATCATCATCAGAGTCATAATCCTAAAAACACTCTTGCGGAAAATCCATGATGTGATGTGATACGATCAAGCAGGCCCTTTCCCCTTCGAGCTAGATGTACCTGAAACAAAAACTAAAAACCGTAAGCACGAAGCTTAGTGAGTACCCCCATCATACCACACACCATACAATAACAAATTGTCAGGAATTTCTGGGTGCCCGACTTACCCTGCTGAGCATACCTGGGTGCTCAACCTACCCATGTCAGACATACCGGGGTGTCGGACCTACCCCTGTCAAGCATACCTGGGTGCCCGGCATACTCTCCGGTTTATTTCAACCGGTTACGGGGACTATTTCACCCCTACCACTACCACATAATAACATACATAATCATACTGCCAGGGATATCTTGGTGCCCGACCTACCCTTCAGATTATTTCAACAGTTTACGGGACTATTTCACCCTACCACTATCACATAATATCATAGCATACTAACATATAAATCATAATAGATAGTGACATACCAAATAATTATCACAAAGAGAATCATCTAACTAGAAACTCCTACTACTAGGCTGGCCTTGGTGCCTTACACCCACTGCTACCAGGAAGGTAACTCACCTCGCAAGGTTGAATGCAGAATCTCACGACATGAAATCTTTAATAGCTGCTCCGACGACTCCCCGAGCGATCATTATCACCAAAACACTTAGTCAAAACTAATAATCTTTCTAAGGGTAAAATGACCATTTTACCCATAATCTAATTTGGCCAATTCCTAAGGCCCTACACCATAACATGAAAGGCGCAAATCTAATTAGTCTTCCCAAGCCCACTAGTGGCCCACCAATGGCCCAATTTTCCAAATTGGGCCCAACTCCTCAAGTGGGCCTTAACTTAAGCCCAACATACCCTTAGTCCAAAATAAATAATTTCTAATGTCTCATTATGGCCCAAAAGGCCCAATACCATAAATCTCAGTTCTAGGCCCACAGGCCTTATTCCACAGTGGGCCATGAGGCCCAATAATCCAAGCCCAAACTTCTAGGGCCTAAAAGCCCATATTCGCCAATCTGTATGTGTACGCACAGCGTACCTGGCACGTACGCCCGACGTACGGTGGCCTTGACCAGAAGCGGGAAGTTGACCCAGTACGTGCAGCATACCAGGGTGTACGCCCAGCGTACTGGCCAGCTTCCTTAAGTCTCCTTTTGTAACTTAATCCCTTAGATCCTAAAGTCCGAAACATAGATCCAGGTCCTTTAAGACTTCCTAACCCATAAAGTTACAAACTATATGTCTTTGCATGCATAGATGGGGGTTAAAACATGCATTAAGTCCTTAAACCAACTTTGTGACCATCAAACACTTGCATGGTTGTAGCTTAACCATCAAGGTCCGATTTTTATGACTCTAAATGCTTCCAAGAGCTCAAAAGGACAACCCTTATGGTATGGAACTACCAAGACATAAGAAACCTCAACAATGGAGTACAAAAATGACCTAAACACCCCAAAATCAAATCTAAGCATGCATTAGCCAAGTAGAAAGCTTTATACCTCCAATGGGACAGAAATGATGCCAAACTTCTGGATCTACAAGCCCTTTCCAAGCTCTTACTCCTTCTTCAAATTCCTTCTTCTTCAAAATCACCAAAGTTACACCAAAACCCAAAGTAATCTCCACAATACAAACAAGAGGGTTAGGATTTGAGTTGCGCACTGAGAGGGTAAGGTAGGCTGAGAGGATTAGGGTTTTGAAGCTTATAAGTTGTTTAAATAGGGTGCAAACCCTAAAAATTAGGGTTTACATCCGGCCACCCTACGCCCAGCGTACGCTTGGGTACTCCCAATGTACGCATGGGATCCCCCCGATCCGCGCCTCATATGCATACACCGTGAGTACACATTGTACGCCCGGCGTACGCTTTGCCCCAAAAATTCCAACACTTGCTAATTAAACTTAAATAAAAGCAGTACAATACCTGATAAATCTCGGGCGTTACATAAATTATACTAATTCAAGTGGTCAGTCTTAAAAAGATAAATTGAAGTACTTTAATAAAAAAAAACAAAAATCTCTAGGGTTTTAAATGAGTCGAAAACATCAATCCTATGAAATTAACCACACACGGTCAAATAAGAACTAGAACCAATAAAGCGAGGCTTTTTCTCATACATGGTTAAATACAGTTCAAAATAAGTGTTTGATAACGGTCTTTTAAAACCGATGACGAAAGTACCAAAAAATGGCTTTAAATCGTGTTCTTTCGTGTTTTGATGCTCGAAAAGTCATTTTTCAGCCACCAAAATTCAGATATGTCAAGAAAATAACATATAGTATGTATTTATAGTTTTCAAATAGCATGGGGATCTAGTAATGGCCGACTCGGCCGAGTTAACTTATAAGGAAAGAGTAACTCAACTGAGTCACTTCACACGGAGACAAGAACACACATTTTTTACCAAAATGTTGACTTATGTTGACCTTTAACACGACTCGACCTAGTCAAAATTACAGTATAGGGTGACTAGGCGAGTCATTTTTGCTTTTGCTCGAGACCTTCTTTTTATGGACGTGAGCAAAACAAGCCGCAAGACTAGGTTGAATCTTCGTGTAATCTTTCATATTAGCTCAAGCCTTCAAAATTTCAACTTTTCCACTTTAGCCCGTTCTTTAGGCAATTCAAAAAATAAATAAATAAATAAATAAATAACTCTCCAACATCTTCCAAAGAACATTTTGAATATTGGACTACTTGAAAACCATATAATAAATGGAACAATAAAAAAGTTACACAACTTTGGTGGAAATATTTTGATGTGATTATCACTTCTTAACCATATCATGGAGATTAATGGAGCATCGTAAAGATTGATGGAGCATAATGAAGATTCATAGCACATCAAGAAAATATAAGTAGCATCATGAAGCCTTAGAGCACATCTAGCCTTGCAGTAGCATATATTTATTTCTATTTAACATCTATGAAATCAAGGAGAACCTTGTCATGATCAGTAACACCTTTACCAATGGATCACACACTTTAAAGAGGATGGAGCATTTTGAATACCTCTCTTGAGGTTGGCACATGATGATGTGCTCATCACATTCTCAAAGTTGACAAATATGCTCTAGTGAACTCAAGAGTCAATACTTGGATGAAAACCTAGCATAATTAGAATATTCCATCCATAGTTCATTAAGTAAGGTAGGCTGTCACTTCATTAATCAATCACGATGATATGTCAACTTCTGATTCATCAAGCAATGTCATGGGCTTTTATAAGTTCTATATATTGGGCGCTTCATATCCATAATAAAGGTCACTCAAAATCGCACATTCACATTCACAACCATTCACGTTTTCAATTTCCTAGAGAGTATTTTGAGAGCATTTTACTTTGTACCTAAGACCACGTTTAGAAGCCGTAAAGAACCATTAGATTTCCATAACATCTTTAGATCTTTCAAATAGATCTAATAAAATTTAAATGAATATAAACATGTAATATTCTACTTTACTTCTGAAGAGAGTTCTTGATTCATAGTTTTTAATTTTCTGCTCCTTTGCTATTTAACGATTCTGAAACTTTGTTTCAATATTTAGTACTTCAACTTTTATGTCAGGTTTTCCAGTTTTATTGTTTCAGCAAATTGTACATTGGTAATGACAAGTTGTACTCTAGCCCTGGTTATAGAACTAGATTCAAATCTACGTTAATTAATGAATTTGTTGGTTCTTATGATAGGGTTTAATGTGATTCCATAATTCCTAATGGATCTTAATGCTGGAATTGGTAATTCCAGTGGAGAGAAAGACCACTGGAATAAGTTAAAATTATTTTGATACAAACTTATTTTCATAAATCATGGATATAACTTGAAATTGATCAAGTTATCTAAACCTAGAAGTATTTTGAATAATTTTAAGTGTTTAAAGAAGGTTTCATAACAACTCATGACTTTTATAAAGGTTTGGAAAAAACACAACTTCATTGTAAGTTCTTGGAATGACGTTGATTGAAATGAAATTATAACTTAGGATTTCGTATGAGATTAATAGTGTACTTGAGTAATGGTTAAGAAAATCTTAATGATCATAAGATCTTATTATCACTATTTATTAAAACATATGTGGCATTCATAATGTAAAACATAAGAGTGCATGACTTATGTATTTATGGAAACCTTCAATCCATAACAAAATAAGCACTTTTAGGTATGATTGTATTGATACTTAAATCAAATTGAAAGTGTTAATATTGAATTCAATAAGGTTTGGATCCCTTTGTGAGTTGTTGGGTCATTTTGGTATGACATATAGGTCACACAACCATGTGCTTGGTCTAGTATAATCTCAACACGACTATTTTGCACATATGTCTAGATTTTTGGTTTTCTTAGAACTTATGCAACTCAACTTCGATTTAGGCCTACTCTTTTCATATACCCTTCTAGAGTTTTAAGGAACATGTATAGTGAAATTCATGTCAATCCAATAATTAGAAATGTAATTAGTGTCTAACTACTTAATTAACTTTTTAAGGTGGGACTTAAGATAAGGAATCACTTGTGATTGGAAGTTAAGATATATAAACTTGACGATGAGTACATACCTAAAGTACATGCCTCTTACTACTTTGTTGAAATATTTTGAGGGTGTAAAACTATACATATATGTATCTTGTTTTCTATATGGTCTAAAGACATGTTTGAGCATTGCATGAAATGAGATTTTAAAAATGTACATTGAACAAGTTTATTGGATTTGAGAAAATTGTCAAAGCATCCTACTTATGCATTGTATGCTAGGATGGGTTGACTTATGAGTATCCGAGCACGTGAAGGGAACACGCTACAAAAAAAAGGTTATCAAAGACTGATAAAATTAGCCTCAAATGATCAATAATTTGTCTTTTATGAGCATCCTTGACTAATTTAGCTAGTCCTAAGTATTGTTTTTATATATATGTAGGACTCAAAATGAGTCCATGTGTAAGTATTAAAGACAAGAAATTAGTCTTTGATGTTATCACATTCCGTCTCTAATGTATTTTTCTTGAGCTCACGGTTTATGTTATATGAGTCTATCTAT
This sequence comes from Lactuca virosa, assembly GCF_052849685.1. Lineage (NCBI taxonomy): Eukaryota > Viridiplantae > Streptophyta > Magnoliopsida > Asterales > Asteraceae > Lactuca > Lactuca virosa. Next base: position 295,094,228 of record NC_136430.1, read on the forward strand.
CTATCTATCTCTCTCTCTCTCTCTCTCTCTCTCTCTCTATATATATATATATATATATATATATATATATATATATATATATATATAGAGAGAGAGAGAGAGAGAGAGAGATAAAAAAAACGGTAAATTAAGCTGACGTGATAACTCTATCTGAATCAGTATAACATGTTCTATAAACTACTTCGGTTAAATAACTCTGTTTTAATTTGGATAATATCTTCATGTCTCATCAATTCCAAAATGGTTTTGATTTAGGTTCGAATGTACCTTCAAAGATTGATCTCCAAATGTCTTACTCTAATCTAGTGAGATAGTTCTCCATAAGATCCATCTATTGATCAAAGTGTTCTAGAAATAGTATTTCAGCTATGGTGTTGGATCCAACAAGGTTGACATTGTTAATCATTACTTGATTACAATAATTTTCTGTTAAAATGAATTGAATTGTAAAATAAGAACAAGATTACCAAACAACATCACATAATTGATAAACGACAATGATTTCCCATAAAGATTGGATAATCATTTTATGATACTACTTGATAGATCAAGTATGAAATGACGAATTGATATACGGAGTTTAAGCGTAATCATAACCATGTAAGTAAACTTCTAAGCTCTTTGATTGATAAATGGCTTAAGTATTCGATTAGAATATGAATACTTAAGAACCTACCCTATTATATGACATACACACAAACACATAAGCGCGCGCACACACACAGTGGCGGACCTTAGTGGGGCATTTGGGGTCTCGGGCCACTGCTCAATTTCCGGCCCGTAGTGTAAATTTTTTTTTTTTTTGTTTTTTCTATTAGGTGCACCCGCTTGAAGTACGAGGGACACCCCTACTAAAACAGTCTGTGTCCGCCACTGCGCGCGCGCGCATATATATATATATATATATATATATATATATATATATATATATATATATATATATATATATATATATATATATATATATATATATATATATGCTTACGTGTACTACATCACTAATCATACATACACACCTAGGCATACATATGTGATAAGTACAACTATTTGCTCACACTAACATACTCCTAAAGGTAGGAGCACTTAGATAAGGACATGTATTAACTCTATCCAAATGAGCATAACATGTTCTAAAATTACTTCGTATACAATACTATGTCACTTCAGACTTGCACAGTACACTTTGTACTCAACAAGGGAGATTTTTTTGTTTGTGTCACTACAAAAACCTTTCATTACCGGAGATATGTATTTCCGATAAACAACAAGAAAATCATAGATAAAGGTAGTATAGGCGAAAAGTTTATGGTAATGCGTCACCGCTATTGCTCAAAAAGTCACCACTATATGACGTGTCGCCGCTGAAACCTATGTTGCCACCAATACTACATGTCCCCGCTAAGACGGGTTTTTTTGGTAGCATTCACAGAAGACAGAAGGTGCACATGTTTGTATATATGTCTGAGTATTTGTATATGTATGTATATGTGTATGTGTATCTGTATGTCTATGTGTCTGTGACTATTTGTATGTGAATATGTTACCAAGCATTACAATGTCAAACCATGAAACGAGTAATGGATCCCGAAGGTGCACACAACTTTATAAACGATATTAATATCTATAACTTAGTTAAATTATATATGATCATGTATAATAAAGGTGTTAAAAAATGAAACCGAAAATATGACGTTCGGTGCCAGAAAAATCGAAAATAAGAAAAATTCATAGGTTACCTACGGATTAGTTAAAGAATTCTGACGGAAAACATAGTCTGTAGGTAATCCCAAAGTAATTACCTACGGGTTACCTACGAAATATATTTTCTATCAGAACTCCGTCACTAATCCGTTGGTAATTAGCAACGAATTTTTCTTATTTTCAATTATTCGGACACCGAGCCTCGTTTTTTCAGCTTCGTTTTTTTCACACCTCTACTATACATGATTATCTATACTTTCACAAACTTATATCTAATAGTATTCTTCATAAAACCATGTGCAACTTTGAGATTAATTACTCATTTCATTTTTAAACATTGTAATGCCTATTAATAATTGTGATTTTTGATACACATACATGTAGACACACACATACATACACATACACACATACATAAACATAAACATAAACATATACATACACATACGCATTCAAATGGATATATATATATATATATATATATATATATAACATCCATTTTCAATGTAGAAAAACCAATACGGAATACCAAAAACACGAAATATAAATTGGAGAATAAACTAATAAAATACGACATGTCGAATTAAATACCAAAAGTATTATAAAGATCCAATAATGTCCAATTAAGTAGCAACGATGTTATAAAGTTATATATTATACAACGTCTAACAATACATAATCTAATTGGACATGTCATCATCCTGGTTCTCCCTATTTCCTCCGATATCAGTTAGTGGTTGCATCGAATTAATAAACACTTGAAGTTCCGCTTTGTATGTCGGTTCGTTAAGCATAACTCGTAGACTCTCCAACTAGATAATAAATGACAACATAACTTGAAAGTTAAACTATCAACATAAATTAAAACTAACAAACTAACAAACTAATTATTACCAACATATAAGCAAACTAACAAACTATGATCAAACTAATAATTACCAAAATGTAAGTAACTACTAATTACCAAACTCTAATCAAACTAATAGTTACGAAATGTAAGTTAACTATCAAATTACCAATTACCAAACTAACAAATTAACATACTAACGATCACCAATTTAACAAGCTATCCGCATAAACCTACATATTAAACTATCAACGTAAACCAATCTACCAAACTATAAAATTACCAATTACCAAAGTTTTTAACCACTATTTATCGAAAACCAAAATTACCAAGCTAACATGCATTCATCGATCATTATATATATATATATATATATATATATATATATATATATATATATATATATATATATATATGACATTAAAATTAAATAATCTTGTTTTACGGGTGATGGCTATGATTGTGGTGGTGGCTGCGATAATTGTCCTTCATACCACGTCGACACAAAGGAAGAAGGTTTATGTCTAATACCCTTAATATGTCCACACCGAGCACTTAATATTTTCTCAAAAGGAACCCTTTGTTTATCTGGTGTTAAAGCTCTATCTTCGTTTAACCCTTGAGTTTGTTGTTGGAGTTCGTGTACTAACTCATTCCATATTTTCCAAAAATGATTAATATTATAACATAGATAATCACTTATATAATAAAACTATAATTAAATACTTATGTAATGCTCCTCGGCGAGAGAACTATCAAATACGCCTTTCTTATCGGTGTGAGCATCATATAACTTTTTTCTTTGCCTCCGAAGCCTTTTTGTGTTCATTCGTTTTGAAATACTCAATTGATTTCTCCCGGTTTTTATTGATACCTTTAGGGGGAGGGGTTAGCTAATGCTCTCGGGATATCGTGACATCCTTTGGCTTTTCTAAAACATTTTTCTCATCACTTTTATGGTTTCTAAAACATCTTTTTACATAAAGATAGTTATACTAACACTAATAGAAAACAAGGGCTTTACCTATGGAAAAATCCATAGGTATATAGCAATACCTACTGAATTGATATGGAAAAAGGATTGTAGCATAAACGCCCGTTGGTAAATTTTACCTACGGATTTGCGATGGACTAGCTACAGAATACCTACCACATTTTTTGTACGTAAAATACCTACGAAATAGCTACAAAAACAAATAGTTACGAATTTGCTACAGATTATCGGCGGGGCCCACTTTGACTGACATTGACTTTATCACCTAAGGATTTCCTACGGCCCACATTACCGACAGATTTTCCATAGGTATTCCGTCACTAATTACTTTTTATTTTAAAAAAACAGCAAAAAATTATGAAAATTCCAGTTTTTTCTAGTCCAAAATTTTGAAAAACTCCATTACATTAAACTTATAATAATATTTAAATTCAACCACAAAACTAATAACATTACAATAAAACTAATAAACATTGTCTAATACGTCAAAAAATTATCAAATACAAATACATATTACTTACGAACATTGTCTAATACTACATTAAATGTGTCTAATAATACACATTAAAGTGTCAACTACAAATGTTTAACTAAGTTGCTTAGAAACATAAAACTGTCAATTATTTGGTCGATTACTTGGCAAATTATCAGGTAAGTTGAATTGACAAAGGTAGACCAGTGCTCTTCAATTTGAGTTTTGAATCAAAGGCTACCAATTGTTCATTTAACTAGCTCAAAAATAAAAACACATTTCCTTCTAATAATAGAATCCTTCAACATGTTGTTAAATCACTAGAATAATCGAGTCATTCATCATTTTTTTCATCACAAGAAGTTGGCTACCAATACAATGATCCATCATCTATGATAAAGATAGAAGTTAAAGCAAATGCATGCATGCAGCAAGATTTAATTACTTAAAAACCACTCACAATCCAATATGACATTCATGGCTACCAAAATATTTAAAAGATGTTAGCATCCAATTCCCAAAAATAACATAACTACGTCAATTATTTATTAATAGTTAAATACAAGGAAAGTATGTTTAAAGAAACATGAATTTACAATGTAGTAAATTGGACGAACAATTCTATCTCTTTTAGACTTGTGAGTTGGCATAACAGAGAACCTTGCTGCTAAATCCTGTGACCTAAAACTCCATCTGTCATAATTGGAAAATGTTAACAACTTAACAGCTTAAGTGCTTCACAACCTAAGTGAAAACTGGTTAATCAGGGAAGAATTCGTTTGGGATGCTGCAAGTGAATGGGCATGGGCATGGTTTAGAGGGGAAATTGATTCAAAAGTTTTCTTTTAGTTTTTGTGTAGTGATAAGTCAATAATCAATAACCCATTTGTATCAAATGCTAAAACTGAAATTAATGACTTCACAAATCACGAATACTTATGCTGCAAAACATGGTCCATTACCTTTCCAAATCATAACCTCAATATTCATCCCCAGCTACAAATCAGCCACCATTATGCCCAAACTTTCAATTATCAGAAATTGAAAATCCAAAATTGAAGAGAAACCCATAATATAATGGAAAAATCAATGCAATCTGACAAAATTTGAACAAAAACTAAAGGAAATATGAAAACGAATTTGCTTTTTCACTTGAAAAATCGATCCTGGAGAGCTGCAATGGTGGTTGACTTGCTTCACTTGCAAATCGAGCTTGGTGGGAGGAAATGGTGGTCCATCGAGAGAGAGAGGGATATATATATATATATATATATATATATATATATATATATATATGTATATATTTCAGCCTGCAATGCAAATCTGTTAGACAAATCTAGGGTTTTACCTTGTGGAAGAAGAAATCTTACAAAGAGGGGTGCGACGGAGGATGCGACGGAGCGGAGAAGAATGATCATAAGAAAACACATCTAGGGTTTAACTTTGTTGGAGAAGAAATCGAGCAAAAGAGGTAATGACAGAGGAGCTACGCTGTTGGAGAGGGAATGAACGCTAGAGAAGGGATGAACGTGTCGGAGAAGGGATGAATGCACCCGAGAAAGGACGAGCAAAGAGGGGTTTTTTTGGTAGCGTTCACAGAAGACATAAGATGCACATCTATGTATATGTGTCCGTGAGTATTTGAATATGTATGTGTATGTGAATGTATATTTGTATGTCTATCTGTTCGTGAGTATTTGTATGTGAATATATTAACAAGCATTACAATGTTAAACCATGAAACGAGTAATGGATCCCAAATGTGCACACGACTTTATAAACAATATTAATAGCTATAACTTGGTGAAATTATATATAGTCATGTATAATAAAGGTGTGAAGAAAATGAAACGGAAAAAACGACGTTTAGTTCCCAAAAAATCAAAAATAAGAAAAATTTGTACGTAATTACCTACGGATTAGTGACAAAATTCTGACGGAAAACATAGTTCGTAGGTAATCCGAAGGTAATTACCTACGGATTACCTACGAAATATACTAGATCTCCGTATCCATTGGTAATTACCTACAAATTTTTCTTCTTTTCAGTTTTTCGGACACCGAACTTTGTTTTGCCTGCTTCGTTTTTTTCGCACCTCTACTATACATGATTATCTATACTTTTACAAACTTATATCTATTAGTATTTGTTCATAAATCCATGTGAAACTTTGAGATTAATTACTCATTTCATTTTGTATAATTTTAATGCCTATTAATACTTGTGATTTTTTATAGGCATACATATAGACACACACACACACATACACACATATATAAACATACACATACACATTCAAATACATTCATATATACATATATATACTTCCACGCATTCAAATACATTCACATACACATACACACATACACATACACATATAAACATACATATACACATACACATTCAAATACACACATACACATACATATGGATAAACACACATACATACACATACGCACATATATACATAAACATATATACGTTGTAACATTCAAGTTTTTTGTAAGTTTCCTTTTCCCCCTTTAATTCAAATTATTTTCAAGTTGGTCTTTGACTAGTACGTCGGGCGTACTTTATGAGTACGTTTAGCATACTAGGTATTAGTTGGTCGCGGGGATCACCCACGTACGTTGGGTGTACGTAGGAGTACACTTGGCATACGCATGGTTTGGGAAAACCCTAATTTTTAGGGTTTACACCCTATTTAAACCTCATTATAACACCTATTGGACATTTTTGATCAGCCTCCACCTCCCTTTACCCTAAAAACGAAACCCTAAGTGCATTTGGTGAGATTTGAGCTTGAAAGTGTGTTTGTTGGTGTTTTATGGTGAAGAAGAAGAAAATGAAAACTTGGACGAATAGCTTGATCTTGTAGATCCAGAGTTACCTTCACATTTGCAAGCCTTTTGAGGTAAAAAGCTCTCACCTTGATGGTCTTTTGTGCTAGATCTAGTTTATGGTGTTATTTATTCACCTTTTAGTCTTTTGAGTTAAAGTTGAGCATTTGATCTACTCCAGAAGTAATGGATGCTGTATCTTAGCTCCATTAAGGTCCCATGTTCATAAACATGCAAACTTTATGGAAGATATTGGTTCGTTAATGTATTAAGATCTTTATTGGGCTTCTTTTTTTATTATTGGGTCACATTGAGCCATGCATCTGTGTAAAGTTGTCAACTCTACGTCATAAGTCACCCTTAGGGGCCGGATCTGAGAGTATAGCAAAAGGTCGTAACTAAATAACTGCCTAATGAAGAGATTTAGTAATCAAGGGAGTACGTTGGGCGTACGAGCTGAGTACACCCCGCGTACTCAATAGTTGGGAGTTTGGGCTTGGCATTCTCGGTTTGGGCTATAGATTAGGCCTTGGGTTGCCATTTAGGATTTTGGGCCTTTGAGTTGTTGGGTTGGGCCTTGGTTTTGGTCCAACTAAGAAAAAGGGTAAAATGGTCTTTTACCCTGGTTAAGGGCTAAGTAGCTTAGATTCTTGGTTGGGTCGAGATCCAATTAATAACTAGATATTATTTTGACAATGACAACGTAGGGATTTTCTGGACCAGCACACAAAGATTCTTTTGCGTATTTCTAAAGCTAGATGTGAGTTTTCTCACTGTGTTTAGCGGGTCGAAGGCATCAATGTCGGCCCATGGTTGTTATGTTAGGATGCTAGATGTCTACGTGACTCTTGCATGTGTTATGCGCTTGTATGCTTACTGGGCAGGGCTTGATGATCATTCTGTATGCTATTTGTCTTTGTGATTATTGCATGTGCTATGTGTTTATCTGTTATATGTTATATGTATATCGGGCGGGGCCTAATGTCGTGTGGCGCCCGATGGCGGGCAAGGCCCATTATATGTTTATTATGTATGGTATGTGGTATCTTGGGGAAGTCACTAAGCTTTGTGCTTACGGTTTTCAGTTTATGTTTTCATGTACTTCTAGTTCGAAGGGGAAGAGCTCAGGATGATTGTAGTACACACACCACCTCGTTCTGCATTTTATGATTACTCTGATGTTTTATGATGTACTTGATACATATTGACCACCATGGTTATATGATGATGTTTTGGATAAGAGTTTTATTAATTTAAAAACGAAAAATTTTAGTCTAAATTTTTGGGACGTTACACACCTACACATATACCATAACTCATTCATATATATAAATATACATATACAAACATAACATATACCATAAGTCATTCATGTATATAAATATACATATACAAACATAAATATACATATAGTTTCACCAACTTATAGCTATTAATATCGTTCGTAAAGTCGTGTGCATCTTCGGGATCCACATACACATATACATACAAACGCACACACACATACACATTCACATATACACGCACACATATACCATAACCCATACACACGTAGACATAAAACTACTCACAAACACATATACATACACATATAGACGTACACATATACGATAACTCATTCGTGTATATAAATATACATATACAAACATAACACATCACAAGTCGGTGATAGTATATGCATTACAATGTTAAACCATGAAATGAGTAATGGATGTCGAAGGTGTACACAACTTTACGAATGATATTAATAGCTATAAGTTGATGAAAATAAAGATAATCATGTGTAATAAAAGTGTGAAAAAAAATGAAGCGGAAAAAATGAAGTTCGGTGCTCGAAACAATCGAATATAAGAAAATTTCGTAGGTAAGTACCTAGGGATTTTTCTTATTTTCGATTTTTCGGGTACCAAACTTCGTTTTTTCAGCTTCGATTTTTTCACAGCTCTCTTTTATACATGATTATCTATACTTTAAGAAACTTATAGCTATTACTATTGTTCATCAAGTTGTGTGCACTTTCGAGATTAATTACTCATTTCATTGTTTAACATTGTAATGATTATTAATACTTGTGATTTTTGATACACATACATATAGACACATACACACATACACACGTACATAAACTTACACATACACATTCACATTCAAATACATAAATACACACACACACATACACACACACGCACATACATATATATATATATATATATATATATATATATATATATATATATATATATATATATATATATATATATATATATCAAGGTTGCAGAAATCGTTCGACGGTAGCTCGGTGGTCGAATGGGGTCAAAGGATTAATCGGCTAGGCGGAGATTAATCGGAGACCATTAAATATTAATAAATTATTAAACAATTAATAAATATAACATTAATCCTACAAATATAACATTAAATAAAACATTAATAAATACAACATAAAAAATTAAGGTAAAATATGGGCTCAAAATACAAGTAACAATCCAAATCTTTAACTTCTTAACTTAACCCTTGATAAAAATTATATTGCTGTAAAAAAGAATCAATAAATCTAGAACTAATCTCACACACTTCCAAGATAACATAAAACTGAACTTAAAATACCAATAACAATCCAAACTTTTAACTATTTTACTTAGCCCTAGAAAACTTGTTTTAAGAGTACATAAAAATAATAGATACTCTTAACACTTCACCTCCTTCAACCCAACACCAAAGTACAAGAATGTTGGATCGGTTACACCTTCTTTGTAATAAGCAAACACAATACTGGTACCATCATGGACACTCTCTCCAACAAAACTACACATAATTATACATAACATTAACACCAAGTTTTTGAACGACATGTTAAAATATGGAATCCATTCATAAATGGAAACTTAGAGCAAAAGAAAACTTACAATTGAAGGTCACTGAGCTTTGAGAGGAGGTACTTTGTTGCTGCTTCAATCGTAAAAATGGAAATGCATCTAAATTC